>NW_028270180.1:55336585-55639258 GCF_037043375.1 Chiloscyllium plagiosum
ACTTTCCACACTTAAACGAGCGAGACAGACCAGAGTCGTTGACCTCCCACATCAAACACGTAGCGCACTGAACCAGCTGGGCAGTCATGTCTTCACCCTCTTCAACTGTGGCGTAATCACTTCACTCAACCTCCTTGTCAAAGACGTCTGAGCAAAAGCCTCACTCTTCACTCCACAGGAACTTCCTTGGACCCTGTCGTGTCAGTGATGCAAGCCTTATGTCCTTTCAGAGCCAATGAATTCTCTGGATTCCCAATCATCTTCACCACATTGTACGTTTTCTCTTTTAGTCTGAGGCCTTATCACTCATACTGCCTTGTCCTCTCATGAGTATGTTTCATCTTCTTGGGGTTGCATTTCTGGTATTATCTTCCGACGTATCCCCAGAAACTCCTGCCATTGCTGATCCATGGTCTTTCCTGCTCAGCTCCCCTTCCAATTAACTCTGGTCAGCTCCTCCCACATGTCTTTGTAGTTACATTGCTTAATTATAACCACATTACATCTTGAAGAGAACGTTAGATATAAACTGAAAGGAGGAGTTTTGAGAGATGGGCCACGAAGAATAATTCATGGATTTCTTTCCTAGATGCAAAGGGAGAACGAGAGAGAGGATATAGATATGGAGATATGGAAAATGAGAAAACTACATTATCGAAAGAAATAGATGTATATCCCTCAATGTTTGGCAATTCTGTGTGCTCTGGTCCTTTGTACAGTGCACATAAAATATGTTCAAATGCTGGGTCTGATGCCAGAACTTTTCTTTCCAATAATATGACAGACACTAACTTTGGAAAGAACCCAGCAGGCCAATATATTGAATTCCCGGTAGAAAGGGGATTAACTAATATAAGTTGGGACACGAGAAGCAAGAATTTATAACACACATCCTGATAAGAATGAGACTAGAGTTGGGAATATCAGAAAAGGGGGAAGGTTGAGAGGAAGGGAAGGTATCACTTCAGATGTGGATCAAATAATGTTTTAATGCTTTATAAATTTTATACATCATGTGCATAATTTTTCGTTAACTGTATCGCCGTTGTTCATTCAGAATGTGTTATACACATATGAAAAATTTTATTTATCTGAATACACACTGATTAAACAGTGTATATAAAATCATTTTTCCTCCATTTCAAACTGTCCTGTTGTCGTGCTAGCAGGACATATGAACACCAACTGGCCACCAAAAGACATGACTCACTATCACAAAGAAAGACACCACGTTGACTGTGACAACACACACTTCCTAGGACAAAGCCACGCACGAAACTTCTGAGAGGCATGACATTCTAGCCAGAAGTACATCAATAAACATATCAATTTAGATCCTAACTACCTTCCCTTGAAAAAAAGTGGAAATAACATCATGTACCTTCAGAAACCAAGACCTATAAATAGAAAGACAGGACATACCACCAGTGCGTCACCAGAGACTCTCCAGGATGATGTTACCTAGTCATGGTGACGAAACATCTGACATCCGCAAGCTCAGCGATCTCACTTACATACTTATAAATGGTTATTTTTCTCTTAATAGTGGAATTTGGGACTTCTCTGTCATTCATCTTTTAACAGATTACGTGACGAGCTGAGCTTTTCTGGCTGTGTGGTTTTAATTAACAGAGGGGTTAGACATCGACATTATAACGGTTTGAGGGCTTGTCGTATGGGATTTGAACAGATTTGGGGTACGAAATGTCCCAGCAGATTCCATCACTTGGCGGTTAGTGACCTAGATCTTCAAATAAAACAGGTGACAAAATTCATTTAATTTTGTTTCCTTGTGGTTGGTTAAATTAAAAGAAATGGCTTTTAACATTACTAAAGAGGTTCTGAGGTTTGAAGATGACTCACAAGTTTGTTGACAAAGTTTAGAAACACAAAGGAAGGGCATACTTTTAGAATTAACATGTACATTAGAATTGGGTTTCACCAGGGACAAAAGGAAAGCTATCACCATCATGGAGTTGGTCAAGCACTTTGATCTATCAGAGAAAAACGAAACTGCAGTCGAGTTGGAAAAAAAACTTAAATTGCAAGTGGGGCAATTGGAGTTAGCAGAAAAAGAGAGAGACTGAAAGAGGTAGGTAAGTAACAGGCAGTAATAAAACCAGCACATTTCTTGCCAATTCCTGCATTCGAAGAACCTTTCACGCGGCTTATGATTAATTGTGGAGCTCCCCTTTCTAAAGTAAAAGTGGAAACCAATATTTGCTGATCATAATGGATGTGTCTACCAGATTTCCATGGATAATTCCATTATGGGGTGTTAAGGCAAACAGGGAGGTAGAGGAGTTGGCAGGTACGCAGCTTCGGCACGCAGCAGTTTAAATCAAGTGCATCGCATCCCGAATCCAAGGGGGCCTTGGAAAGTTGGCATCAGAAGCTGAAGACAATGTTAACAATGTACTGTCAGAATTACCCAAATGATTGGAATAAAGGCGTCTCATTATATTGTTTGCCATTAGAGATGCCCCAAATAAATCTGCTCACTTTACATCCTTTGAGTTAATATTCGTACATGAAGTGAGAGGTCCTTTGAAATTAATTAAATTTAAATTGACAGGACCGAAGTCGGAGATCTCACACTTGGATGATGTATCTGAGGTGAGGGAGAAATTAGATGGAATAGGTGAGTTAGCTAAACAACACCTGAAGAGGGCACAGCATGGAATGAAGCAGGTGGCAGATAAAAACGCTGAAACTTTGACGATTTCCCGTGGGGATGACGTATTAGTATTGCCAGCAGTGGGAGGAAATCCCTTCAAAGCCAGGTTTAGTGGCCCCTTTCAAATTAAAACAATGTTGAGTCAGTTAAACTATCTGGTCAAGGTACTGGGTATGAGAAAAAATGCTAGAGAATGTCATGTAAATGAATAATGCTCCAGATACATTGAAGACTCCGGAACAGAGTTGTGGCCAGCTGAATAATTTGTGCAGTTTATCTGTATGATGTCGTGATCTTTAGCAAGTGATTGAAAGTTCACATGTTACAGTTGGCAGAGCATGTTGAATGATTGCAAGAAGCGAACTTGGTAATAAACTTAAAGAAAACAGAATTCTCGAAGGCAGAGGTGATGTTCTTGGGACATTACATTGGACATGGGAGGTTGACCCCACGGAACATAAAGACGAAGGGCTTTGAGGAATTTCCACGACCATCCTCGAAGAAAGAGGTGCTTCGATTTTTGGAACTGAGTGGATTCTATGGGGAGTTTGTTGCAAACTTCAGCAGCATATTGGCACCACTGATCGATTTATTAAAGAAGAACACAGAATTGTGGTGGACAGAACAATGCCAGGAGGCATTTGAGAATTTTAAAGCCGGATTAATCATCGCACCAGTTTTCGCTGCACCAAATATTTTGAAAAATTTGAAAATTGTATTTGATGCTAGGGGTATAGGTGTTGGAGATGTATTGATACAGCAAGATGATGTTGGAATTGAATGGCCAATTAGCTACTTGTCGATAAAACTCAATATCCACCAGAAAAAAAATAAAAAATCTCCATTATTGTAAAAGAATGATTAAGTTTCGCACGGGACTGACAATATTTTGATGTTTGGATTAGTGGTGCTGGAAGAGCACAGCAATTCAGGCAGTCCGAGGATTTTGCCTGTCCTTGGATGCTGCCTGAATTGCTGTGCTCTTCCAGCACCACTAATCCAGAATCTGGTTTCCAGCATCTGCAGTCATTGTTTTTACCTCAATATTTTGATGTTTATATGACAAACAAATTGTCAGAGATGGTTGTGGACAACGACAAACCTCTCGCATGTTTTGAATACTTAAAGAACAGAATATGAGACTATTTCATTGGAGTCTTATGTTACCGACTTTAACCTTACAAAACGTACATGCAGTGGGTCCTAAAATGAGATAGCAGATGTGTTATGCCAGATTTAAAGGAAAAAGTTTAGATAAGATTTGACTTATTGCAGTGTTATATATGTGTGCAGAATTAATATGTATGGTATGGCCGAGATTAATACTTTTGGAATTCATAATAATGGGATTAAGAATTGGATTAAAAGAAATGAAACCATTTTTTCATTCTACTGGTTCATATTTTTTTTTCTGTAGTGGGGAGGTCTTATGAAGCCGAAAGCATGTCCGGTCACTTTAAGACAGGACGGGTTTTGCTGAATAGAAAGTACAGCCACAGATGCCAGCTAAAGGTCACTCTGTTCCACATGTCACCATTAGCTGGGAAATGGATACTTGAGTTTTGGTTGCTGTTTTGACAACAATTCAAATAAAAACAAAGAATTTAAATAACGCTCAGGATACCAGACGCCAACGGAATTTGAATATTATTGTTTGGACACCTGGAAAGCAATCAAATTATGAGAATTATTGTATCATGGGGAGTATATAAACCCAGCATTTTGAACACTAGAGGGAGAGTCACTGCCACCCAGTAGCAGTGTAACTGCTGTAGAGCAGGAGTGCTAACTGGTCATCTCAAACACTTTCTATCAAATATACATGTCCATTTAAAAGCTACTTGCAATATTAAAAAAATGGCCCAGGGAGATCAGCAGCTGGAAGAGTGAACACAGCGGGGAAGATGGATTCTGTGTGGTCTTGAGATTGTAATGTTTAATATGTGGGTTGTTGGAACAGCATATTTTTACAGAGTTGGAGTCAGATAGTAAGTAGCTAAGAAAAGAGGGGCGTGTATTCGTGAATAGTTGTTGTTTAGTATTCACTATTAAAGATAAGAAACTAACTTGTTATTTTTGGTTTAAATAGTGGAATGTAGGAGATCTGTGTTGCTCATATTTTACAAGATTACGAGCTTTTCTGGGTGTTTAGCTTTAATTAACAGAGGGGTTCAACTCTACTTTGTAAATGTCCACCCACGCTCACCCCATTTCCCTGCAGTTGGCCCAAATCCTTCCAGTCCTTTCCTATCCACATATTTATCCAAATGCTTTTGAAATATTGTTAATGTACCCCCTCAGCCTCATCTGCTGGCAGCTCAACCACGTACCATCTCTGGGTAAAGAAATGACCCCTCAGGTTCCCTTTTAGTCCTTCCCCTTTAACCTTAAACTGATCCCATCCAGTCCTCGATTCTCTACACCTTGGAAGAAGACTGAGAACATTGACCCTATTCATATCCCTCGTGATCTTATACAGCTCTATTAGGACACCCTCATTCTCCTACACGCTAAGGAAAATGTCCTAGCTTGTCCAACATCTCCCTATAACTCAGACCATCGGATCCTGGCAACGTCTTTGTGAATTTCTTCTGCACTCTTTCTAGTTTAATAACATCCTCCCGATAACAAAGGTGACAAAACTGAACACAATACTCCAAGTGCGGCCTTACCAAAGTCCTGTGTAACTGCAACATAAATTCCCAACTTCTATACTCAATATCGTGCCTGATGAAAGCCAGTGTGCCAACAGCCTTCTTCACTGCCCTCTCTACGTGCGACTCCACTCTGAGAGAACAGTGCACCTGAATACCAAGGTCTCTCTGCCCACTACACCCCTTTAGGCCCTCCCATTCACCGTGAAACTCCTGCCTTGATTTGAGTTTCCATAATGCAAGACCTCACACTTCTATATTCAATTCCATTTGCAATTTTTCAGCCCACTTCCCCACCTCATTACGGTCCTGCTGCAATTTCTGATAAACTTCCTAACTGAAAATGCTCCCACTCACTTTAATGTCATCTGCAAACTTACTAATCATATCTTGTACATTCTCAACCAAATCATAGATAACAAACAGCAATGGACCCAGCCTCCAGTCTGATAAGCATCCTTCCACTAAACCCTCTGCTTCCTACCTAAGCCAACTGTGTATCCAATTGGCCAGTTCCCCCAACATTCCATGTGATGTAACCTTCCTGAGCAGCCTACCATGTGGAAACTTATCAAAGGTCTTACTGAAATCCATAGAGAATATGGCTGCTGCTCTGCCTTCGTCAACTTTCTTGGTCACTTCATCAAAGAACTCTAACAAATTTGGGAAGCATGATCTCCCACTCACAGGTCTATGCTGACTGCTCCGAATCAAACCTTATGTAAGTAATGGATGCAGACAATGGTATGCTGTCCTTCATTGTAAGATGATTCGAGTACATAAGTAAATCCATCTTCCTGCTGTTGTAAAGCCTTGCTGAGAGACCGTTTGAGGCACTCTGTACAGATTTGATCTCCTTTGTAAGGAATTATCTCCTTACCACAGATACGAGTGATGGTAACATGAGGATAGAGTGAAGAAGCTGAGTGTTTAATCAGTAGAGCTGTGAGAGACGAAGAAATGGTGATGCTGAAACGCGAGGAGTGGCAGCGATCAATTATTTCCAAAAGAGACATTGATAGGGTGAGAAATTCCATACTTTACCCAGGATTGATTGGTTTGATTTATTGTCACGTGTATCTCAGTACAGGGAAACACTTTATTTAGTGGAGGCAGGTCATAGTAAGGATAGACTGGCAGATCACAGGGTGGAAATAGGCTTGGACAGAATAAGGCGTTCAGGTTACACTGAACAGGACGTGCACGAGACAAGATCAACATGAATAATATCATCATTATTTGAACTTAGAGAGTCCATTCATCAGTCTAACGTGACTTTCCTAACAGTTTATATGTCTTAATTAACTCTCCCCACATTACTGTGCAGTCGGTGTGTGAACCCGTACTGAACGCCATGTTGCTCACAATCCCCAACAGCAGCCACATTACCTTCCTTCTGAAACAGGTAGCCATTCCCACCAGCTTCCACCCTACATAGAAACACCTGACTGTCTTCTCGGAGATGAATGTTGCCTTCTTGAGACTTTACACAAGGCATATGACTTCCTTCCTCACCACGAGAAAACCACGTTAAGTGTGTATCATGAGCGGCGGCGCCACGACGATTGGAGAAATATTTGTGACATTCTGTGTCTGAATATTCCTTTTTGCCAAGGGCTGTGGTTATGCGATTTTCCTGTACTGGAACAGTTCATTAGTAATAGCTCCACGATCTATTATTCTTTTAACTTTGCCAATAGAATTAAGTTATTCTAAATTTCCCTTTCCTTGGTTTCATTTTATCTTCCGTGTTTAAATAAATGGTGTTTTGCTTCACACCGAGTAGTTTGACCAGTCACATTGCATCTGGGACAGACAGTTTACATTTCCTTTAAAATATGAAAATATTAGAGTTTAGGTTACCGCCCTCAAATATTTTTGAGGGTCTCTGGTGTGGTCCATCACACTAGACTCCTTCTCTTCCTGAGTAATAGGCTGGAGGCACTGAATGGGCTGTCCCTGCTCTTCTCCAATACTGTCAATGGTCTGAATGACTTCCTCATATTCCTGTGAAACCAGCGTGAGCTACTGAATGAACTCTTGTTTTACTGAGGCAATGTGCAGTGCCAGACTGTGCTGGTACATGAATGTTACAGACACTTTAACAGAACAAACCTGAGTGGTGTCTGGATCTTGCTGCACATGGACAGAGACCAGTTCAGGAGCTGACGAGGGACAAAACGCTCTGAACATGGTGGAATCTTCAGTGACCATCCCCACATTCTGATCTTATGGTGGGGAGGGTGGTAACGAGGAGACATTTATAAAGAAGCTGAAGATGTTTGTGAAGAGGAAGCTACCCTGAGAATCTCCCACAGAGCTGACCACATGAGTGAGATGATGAACATCTTCCTTTGTGCCATGTTTGACACCAAACACTGGAGAGTTTACTCTGATTCCCATTAAGTCCAGTTTTGTTAAGTTCCTTGATGCCAGCAGAAGTTAACCACTGCCTTGATATCAGGGCCAGTCATTTTTACCTGATCCCTTGAGCCAGCCTGTTTTGTTCATATCAAGAGGCTATGACATAGGAGCAGCAAGTGTTTTCTTCAAACAGGTGGGATTGAATGTCAGGATTTCTGTTCTCAAGACTGTTCGGGGAGCTAGTTGACTGAAAGTGTTTCAAGACGAGGTTGATGGATATTGACCTGCCAGAGAATTGAGGGCTATGAAGAATTGGGAATGAAAGAGGATTTGAGACCAAGAGCAGATCAGCCACGATCTTAGGGAAGGGCAAGGCAGGCTTGGGGAGTGAACGACCTGCCCCTGTTTCTGATGTACTCACATTCTGTTATTGAAAAGTTAGTGGGTGTTATTTTCATGAATGTGCAATTACTGAATATTGCAGCCAGGGAGACCAGAGGATTTTGTGAGTCATCTGTGTGTGAGGTAAGTTGTCTGTATTCTCAGTGAATTTGGGTCTTCAACATGACCAACAAATGAAGCACAAGTTGCAGAGAGGGGAAATTTTGTAAAGCGAGATGAGGGGCCTCTTTCATACCCAGCCTGGGTTTTCCAATCACATTTCCCAAATCACCTCAAAGCGTGTGGGATAATCTTGAAGGGCCGAATGGTCTCCTCTGTTTCTGTGCATCAGGTTATAGATGTAAGTAGCCTCCAAATGCTCCTGTCTAACAGGTATGAGGGGCTGAATGGAACACAGAAACATGGGACTGAGGAGCAGGAGTGGGGCATTAGATACTTTGAGCCTTCTCCACAAGGCACTAAGATTGTGGCTGATCAGGTTGTGGTCTCAGCTCCACTTTCCTGACTGTATCCCATTATCCGTGACTCACTTCCCTGTCAAATAATTATCTAACGCAGTTTTCAGTCCATGTGAACATCGAGGCACAATAAAAACTTCCAGTGAAGAGATTTCCCACTTGAAAGGTCCTTTAAGAATTTTTCGTCATTCTTCTTATAGAATCAGAGAGTCCTGCACAACGGAAACAGACCCGTTAGTCCATCTGTTCACTCCGGTCAGGTATCAAATCTGATTTAGTCTCATTTGCCAGCATTTGGCCAATATTCCTCCTGAAGTTGTACCACCTTGACCACTTCCTCTGACAGCAATTTCTGTACACACAACACTCTCTGTGTGAAACATTTATTTTCAGGTCCGTTCTAAATCATTCGCCCTCTCGCCTTCAACCTATGCTCTCTTGTTCTGGACCCCCCTATCCTAGGATCAGAACGTGGCTATTCTGAATATCCATACCCCTGATGATTTTATACACCTCTATAATGTCACCCCTCAGCCTCTGACACTCCAGGGGGAAACACCTCAACCTAATCAACCTCTCCCCGAAGCTCAAACCTCCAGTCCTGGGTCATCTGTGTAAATCGTTTCTGCAGACAACCGAGTTGTACACAGTATTCTTAAAGTGGCCTCACCAACATCCTGGGAGAGTTGGATTTGGCTGAATTCCCTTTGCTTTAGGCAGTGAGGAGATTCCAGTGAATTCTGGTCAGGGATCACCCAAAGGGTAGTACGTTGGTTAGCACTGCTGCCTCACAGCACCAGGGACTTGGGGTCGATTCTAGCCTTGGGTGACTGTCTATGTGGAGTTTGCACATTCGCCCCTTGTCTGTGTGAACTTCTAATGGGTGATCCAATTTCTTACCACAAACTGTGTAGGTTCGGTAGATTGGTCATGCTAAATTATCTGTAGTGTTCAGGGATATCTCGGTTACGTACATTCGTCAGAGGTAAATATAGGCAAATGGATTGGGAAGGTGGATATGGACTTGTTGGCCCGAAAGGCCTGTTTCCACACTGCAGGGATTCCATTAAAATAAGAATGGTAACGATGACTTTAGAGGTTCTTTTAGCTCGCACACATTGCTGTGATGAGGAACAATGAAGGAGTGGGAGCGCAAGAGGCCGTTCCTTCTCAGGCAGATTACATTTTCTCCCTCTCTGAGCTGAATCACACAGAAATGTCATCCTCTCCCAAACTGTACCATGTGAGGTCTCCTTGTACATTGTCCAAACTATGTCCCCATCACATTCCCTGTTCCATGTAGGTGCACCATTGCTGCTGTCATACATACACAGAGCCAAACCTTTAGCAGAAAATGGTCTCGGTCAATTTGAAATATGTTTACATGTCTCTGCGTCATTAAAAATAAATGTTTAATTTATTCAGAATACCTGTGTTAAAATGAACGCATTGTTTAAACAAATACAGAAATTGCTGGAATAGCTTCTTTTACATGCTATATTTGTACCAGCCTCCACCAGTTCCTTTGGCAGCTCATTCCATACGCACACCCAACCTCTGTGTGAAAAGGTGCCCTTTAGGCCTCATCAAAACCTTTCCCCTCTCACTTTCAAACAATGCCCTCTCGTATTGGACGCCCCTAACCTGGGGAAGACCCCTGACTACTCACCCTATCCATGGCCATTTTGATTTTATAAACCTTTACTTCTGCAAAATATGACTCCAATCAACACGAATGGCTGTACTTTCAGTCATCCTGGGCCTAAATTCTGAAATGCAATACTGACACCTCTTCCTTCTCCATCAGGTCACAATTCTAAATCCATTTTAATCAGTTTGTTCAGATGTATCATGAGGCACTTCTGTGGGATTTACACCTAGACCTTTGTGCCCGGAGGTAGGGACACTAGCACCACTCGGCAATACCCATAAAGCTGTAACATTATTCTCCTGTGTGTTTGTTCATCAGCCTGTTCTGACATGATGTGACATACCTCTGCAACAGGCAGGACTTGAATCCAGACCTCCTAGTCCAGAGCTTGGAGCACTACCCCATAAGTTCAGGAATTGGAATCAAATCCAGAGATCTGGCTCAGAGGCAGGGACACTACCCAGCACACTACCATACCCAGATTTTGAGTCATATTTTAGAGCCCACTTTCAGCTCGGTGTGGATTTATTGCAATCAGGTTACCATTACTGAATTACAAAAAACAATTTGTATTATTAATCAAATGCAAGATATTTGTCTCAACTGTCGGACATTGAGTGCATGTGCTGTGCCATCGAAATTAACTATGACCATCTTTAATCGCTATTATCTGTAGTCTGCAATATTAGGGAAAGAAATCTTGCAGACACACTCTGCCCAATGAAGGGTCTCAAATAGGTATTTATTACTGAACACCAGAGACAAAGGAAGAGCTTAATTTCTGGTCCCCCAACTCTAACGTGCGACTGCCTTCTTCCTAAAACAAATAAATGATACCAGGCCAGTTATTACTGTCCAGCCTCTCCTCCTCACTGACTGTTTCTTCAATCTGTTCCACCTCCCCCTATCCATACAAGGCAACCCAAGCTCGGGGTCTTTGTGAAAATCAAGGCCGGAGTGTGCAGGCCTCCAGGAGAGGGGGATGAGCATTTTAAAACTGAAGGGGTGGGTGAGGTGGCAATAATATCACACACTGGACTGGGGCGGGGGGGCAGATGGAGTTGAGTTTGGATTAATGCGAGGTATTGGATTTGGTAAATCAAACAAGAGTAGGACCTATACAATTAAAGGCAGGGCCTTTGGCAGTGTTGTAGGACAGAGACCTAGGCCGTCAGGTATAATTCTTTAAAATTTGGATCTCATACAGATAGTGTGGTTAAGAAGGTGTTTAACATACTTGGCTTCATTGGTCAGACCTTTGAGTACCGGAATTGGGACGTCATGTTGTGGTTGTACAGGACATTGGTGAGACTGCTTCTGGAATACTGTGTCCAGCCTGGTCATCCTGCCCGCTCATTCCATAGGCACACCACCCTCTGGGTGAAAAAGCTGCCCCTTAGGTCACTTTTAAATGTTTCCCCTCTCACTTTAAACCTATGTCCTCTAGCTTTGGTCTCCCAGTACCCTTCGAAAACACCTTGACTATTCACTTTGATATTACTGACATGATATAATTAAGCTGGAGAGTGTTGAGAACAGATTAACTTGGATGTTTCTGGGAATGAAGGGAGTGAGCTATAAGGAGAGGCTGGTAGGCTGGGATGTTTTTCACTGGAGAGTATGAGATTAAGGGGTAACTTTACAGAGGTTTAAAAATCATGAGGGGTACAGATAAGCTGAAGGGCTGATGTCTTTTCCCTCAAGGTGGGGATTCAAAACTGAGGGATATTTTAAGGTGCGAGGAAAAAGATTTACATAAGTCATGAGAGGTAATTATTTGAGATAGAATCTGGCTTGTGTATGGAATGAACTTCCAGAGGAAGTGGTAAAAGCAGGGACAGTTACAACGTTTAAAGGACATTTAGATCAATCCATGGATAAGACATCAGTTTGGATGGTGCTGTGAGCAGCTGCCCTCTCCCTCCCCTTCTCTGAATGAATCCCTGTTGGTTTTCACCCTCTGCCAATGCCTGTGCAGTGGCGTATGGAGGCCAGCAGAGGGTGGCATTGCATCACTTTAAGCACCACAGAGACTACCAGACCTGCCCCACACAGAGACACACAGATACACACACGGGAATGGTGAGGACACTACGTGAAGCTCATCTGGTAACTTAAACTACACATAAAGAAATGCTCAATTCGCCTCGTAAACTGTTAAAATATGGGTGACAGATCTACCAAATCCCACTGTTTAAATAAAAACATCAATTTATTTCTTAACTCTGAAAGTGAACATTTTACATTAACTATTCACAACTCTGGGACCCCCCCCCCCCCCCCCCCCCAACTTTCTATTAACTGCTTATTTCCCGACTCCAGCTCTATAGCAATATACTGTTTCTGGGTCTGCCATCCTCTCGTATCTCAGGTGCTTGTAAGCTTTCAGTTCAGAACGGCATTCACCCTCGCTTAAAGGTACAGTACACGCTTTCAACTTCATCACATTATACCCTGATGAATATAGATAAGTGGAACCTATCCGGATTTCTCTTGCTCTGTGGTTTGTCAATAATTCATTTGATCCGTCTGGTGTGTGTCAGGACTTTTGTTGCTCCATTGACAGCATGTCATTATTCGACATTGTCCATAGGAATATATCAGTATTTCACTTGCTCAGACTCGTGTATGTGGGGCAGGATTTCAGTTGTTTCATGGGGACTGTGACGCTATAACAATCTCAATGTTTGTAGATGGCACCGAACCTGGAAGAACTCTGAAGTCTATGGAGGACAGTGTGGAACTCTAACAGGACAATCACACGTTGGTGTCGTGTTCAGGTTTATGGCAGATGGGGATTAATGCAGAGCAGTTTGAGGTGATACACTTTGGTAGGAAAGACAAAGAAAGACAGTTTGAAACAGGCTGTGCCATTATAAAGGGGCTGCAGGAGCAGAGAGTCCTGGGTGTATATGAGCACAGATTGTTGAAGATGTCAGGACAAGTGGGGAGAGCAGTAACTATCACAGATTAGTTTCAGTATCTGAGCTGTTTACAGGAGGAGGTGTCGGAGGGACCCTCCGTGCTCCCTTCCTGGGAGGTGGTGGTGACGATGTGTTGTGAGCCCACCCTCCTGCCCATCGAGACCGTGGGGATTCCATTTGTACCAGATCGACACAAAAGGGAGATGGCATCAGGGCCACGACTTCTAAGTTGTGCCGGGGGGAAACGGAGCTGCCAGTGGGTTTAAAGTGAGAATTGCCCTTCACTGAACATTGCTCCTTACTCGGTCGGTGGGACGTGGATGTTTCAGAATCTCCACACGAGGTGTCCCTCTCCTCTCCAGCTCATACCATGGTCCTCCCCACATGGCAGGGGGAGGGGGTGAGGGAACGGATATCGGGCAGTTCACCACCCGGATAGGCCCTTCCTGTCCTATTTCAGGCTGTTTCTCCTGGGATGGGAGAAAGGAAGGGAGAGAGGGAGGGAGGGAGTGGGTGGCCCTGCTGTTAGTGCTGGTGTAGGTGGGGGACATGGTCATGGTGAGGTGTCCGGAGGGAGTCAGTCCACAGTGTTGCATCCATGCAGTGTTATTAATGTGGTGGGGGGGTAAAGTGGTTTAAGAGAGAGAGAGAGAGAAAGAGACAGACAGAGACAGAGAGAGACAGAGAAAGAGAGAGGGAAGCTGCCACATGCGGTAGTGATAGTGGTGGACCATGAGCCTTGTTCGGGGGTTGGTGCTGTAACAGATATACAGTGAGTGTGAGGGAGCAGAGACAATACGGTGACCCTTATCCTGACAGAGCGGGGAAGGTTATTGATGCTTGTCCTGTATTGCTGGACATTTCTTCAGACCGCAAATACTGCACTGAGCTGGGTGGGGAGGTCAGACCATGCTCGGTGGGTCTGGTGGTATGGCCCACTCTGGGAAGAGAATGGTCCCCCTCTGTACTAGCCCATTCACCAGGACCTCCGTGCTCCTGTCGACAAACCGTGGTGTAATTACCCCTTATCTGCCAGGCTCGGGGTAAACTGTGCAGGGCAGCTCCAAACGGAGAAAGCTCAACCGTGTGCTCAGTGGCTTTTTAAAGATGGCGCCAGTGTCATGGATCATGGAATATCAAGGGACACCCGGGCGATGGTGAGTACCTCCAGCCATATTGGGTGGGAGAATCGGGCTGGTATTGAATGAGAGGGACACCATGGGGTAGGGTGGGTAGTTAATGAGGTGATTTCGATAAGATAGCACCAGGAAACTAGCTCGGCCTAGTGTAGATGATCCCTCTGTCACAGTCAATGGAAATGGCACTGAGACAAATTATTGTTAGATTTAGCTCAATGAGTCAAAGACTCTGCTGACCCTACACGCAGATACAAAGCTCTGCATCATCTGAACTCCCACCAATATCATGTTTACCTACAATTCCTGGAAACACTTATGTTACACTTATGTTATCAGGATGCTGATAAAATGTTTTCATTTCTGCATTCTGAAACTTGGGAACACATCCTTCCATAACACTGTCTCTCAGTCTCCCCCTCTCTGTCTATTTCCCATACCCCTCCCATTTGTTTTTGTTTAAACTGATTCCTCCTCCATCTCTGTATCTCTGTGGCAGTGATGTTCACACTCACAGCACCCACTTGTCAGGGCACAATGGAGATACGGAGTTGTAAGTGGATGTGAGCTGCACATCCTGTCCCTTCCAGCCCGGGCTGCAAGTTTCCCCACGCTGGGCAGTGATCTAACACAATGTTACAGATCAATGCACTGGGGTGGTGTACACAGTCCTACATGCTGGGAGGGTAACTGCTCCTGGTTTACAGATCAATGCAATGGGGTGCTGTACACAGTCCTACATGCTGGGTGGGAAAATGCTCCTGATTAACAGATCAAAACACTGGGGTGGTGTACAAAGTCCTACATGCTGGGAGGGTAACTGCCCCTGGTTTACAGATCAATGCACTGTTTTGGTGTACACAGTCCTACATGCTGGGAGGGTAACTGCTCCTAGTTTACAGATCAGTGCACTGGGGTGGGGTACATAGTCCTACATGTTGGGAGGGTAACTGCTCCTGGTTTACAAATTAATTCACGGGTGACCAATGCACAGGTCACTGTGCTGGTCAGACTATCTGGTTGAGGTTTATAGATAATGCCCTGCTGTGGTCTGCACTTCTCCCGCTGCTGGACAGATATCTAGTCCGGGGTTATAGATCAATGCACTGCTGTGGTCTGCACAGCTCCCCGTGTTGGACAGATATCTAATCTGGGTTTATAGATCAATGCACTGCTGTGGTCTGCACTTCTCACCGCGCTGGACAGATAAGTGGTCTGGGATTATAGATCAATGCCCTGATCTGATCTGTGCAGTGCTCCACTCTGGACAGATTACTGGGTTGTACTGAGCAGGACAATGGCCTGGTCTGGACAGTATTCCACGGTGAACATATATCTCCTCTGGGTTGATGGTGTCTGGGCTGGTTCTGTGAGGTGGATTGAGAATGTGGTATATCTAACCCTTTAAGCTGATCTGGCGATGCCTTTATCTCCCATTCCTGTGATTGGACTCTCTGTCTCTCACCCCATTAATGTTACAGTGTGCCCAGGCACAGTATATCATGTTGGTGGGGTGGGTAGGGGGAAAGGTGATGGACAGGTCAAGGAATTCCCTGGAACGTTCTGCCCCCAACATTCTGTAACTGACATTCCCCGGAACGTTCTGTCTCCAACATTCTATAACTGCCATTACCCGGAACATTCTGTCCCCGACATTCTATAACTGACATTCCCCGGAACGTTCTGTCCCTGACATTCTATAACTGACATTCCCCGGAACGTTCTGTCCCTGACATTCTGTAACTGAAACACCCCGGAACATTCTGTCCCTGACATTCTATAACTGACATTCCCCGGAACGTTCTGTCCCCGACATTCTATAACTGACATTCGCCGGAACGTTCTGTCCCTGACATTCTATAACTGACGTTCCCCGGAACGTTCAGTCCCTGACATTCTATAACTGACATTCCCCGGAACATTCTGTCCCTGACATTCTATAACTGACATTCCCCGGAACGTTCTGTCCCTGACATTCTATAACTGACATTCCCCGGAACGTTCTGTCCCTGACATTGTTTGTGAACGGCCGGACGTCAGTGAATTGAACAAACGATAAGATCCCGAGGGAAGAGATCCCGTTCCAGGGAGAAGGAGACACTGTTCCGAAGACCCCTCAGGCAGTTAAAGGGGTGAATACGTTTTCCCTGCGTTTACATTTCTCCACGTCACAGGATCGACCACAATTTAGACCAAAATACAGAAATTCCCAAACTCCGTTTGTCTTCAGGAAAATTGGGAGAGAATCCTTCAGGACAGCAACGTTTCCACCCTCCGTATTAGGAACTGGGAAGGAGTGACCTGTGTCTGCTCTCGAGTGATCGAGTGTGTGGGAATGTTCTAGAAACCATCTGTCCTTGTGGATGTGTCTCTGTGTGTTTGGGGAGGGAGGGATTCTTGTGGTTTATGTCACATTTTTGTCAGTAATTACGACCTTCCCATTTTTTACTCCAGCTCCAATTATTTTAATAAATCCCTGAATACAGGGACACATTTGAAAATCTCACTGGGTCCCCGATCACACGGGTCCCTTTGCCTCCAGGCTGATGGATAATGGGTTTGTTTTCCTTCCTCACAGTTAACGTAGTGACCATCTACGTCCTGCTTTATAAAGATTGTGGATTGTCTCCATGTGTCAGACGTTACCTGGGGGCCATGGCAGCGGCGGATCTCCTGGTCATTATCCTCGACCTGATCCTGAGACACATTCCCATTGTTTATCAGGAACAGTTTTATTTCCTGAAGGACTCCGTTCCCGTGTGTAATATCCACGCCATCCTGCTTTATGCAGCCACTGACTGCTCTGTCTGGTTCACTGTCACTTTCACCTTTGATCGGTTTGTGGCCATTTGTTGCCAGAAGCTGAAAAGTAAATATTGCAGTGAGAAGACGGCGGCTGTGGTTCTGGGAGCAGTGACTGTGCTGAGCTGTTTAAAGAACATTTCCTGGTATTTTATGCTCACGGCTCGGTATTCACTGGGGAACGACCCCTGGTTTTGTGATGTAACAGTCGCTGGTCTATCCTCCAGTGTCTGGGCCACAATCGAGTTCCTCCACCACATTCTAACCCCGTGTGTCCCATTTCTCCTGGTTCTGCTGCTCAATGTTCTCACCGTCAGACACATTGTAGTGACCAGCAGAGCCCGCAGGAGACTCCGCGCTCACACCAATGGGGACGCTCAGTCTGACACTGAAATGAGAAACCGAAAAAAATCCATCATTTTACTGTTTGTGATCTCGGCCAATTTCATCCTGTTATGGTCAACGTTCATGCTGTATTCTATATGGAGTCGGATGTGGTATATTGGGTATCGGTCTGTGTATCTGCATGCCTTTGTGCAGGTATTGGGCTTCATGCTGCAGCTCCTCAGTTGCTGCACAAACACCGCGATTTATGCCGTGACCCAGACTAAGTTCAGGCAGCAGCTGAAGAATGTGCTGAAATATCCCTTCACCCAGATCCATCCATCCATCAAATTCCCGCATTAATCAATCCATCCGGGATTTTCTCATTTCAGTTCAGTGTTTCAGCGATGGAGCAGCCTGTCGCTATGGTAACAGACTGAGGGTAGCGCTGGTTTGGCCATCCTTATCCCACAGGGTGGTTACAGGGAAACATTTCAATGTTTCTCACAACTCAGGGGCCATTGAGAAAAGGCACCATCCCACTGACTGTATCCATCACTTCCGTTTGTAAACAATAAAAATGTTGATTAAAGCGGGCCGAGCAGCAGAGTGACCGATGTTGTTGGGTGTCTTTGTGTTGGAGAAACTGAGCTGGAGAGAGACAGACTCAGCCCCAAGTCCTGGTCCTCAGGGAAGGGGAGGGCACCGCGCCCTGAGCTCAGGAGCTGCGTTTAACTCCCTCTGTCCCCCCCCCCCACACTCCAACCTGACCTCCCCATTTCCTCTCCCCGACTCTTCCTCCTCAATTCTCTCCCTCTCTCTCTCTTTCTGCACTCAGTCTCTCTCACCACCTCTCCCTTTCACTCTCTCTGGTCCCCTCTCAGACACCGCCCCCCCAACCCCGGTTTCTCCACCTGCCTCCACTATTCTTTCTGCCTCACTCTGCCCCTCTCTCTCTCACACCCCCAACATGAGTTTCTCCACCTGCCTCCATTCTTCTCTCCCCCCTCACCCTCACTCTCTCTCTCTCCTGCCGTCTCTGTCTCCCTCCCGCAATTCCGTCTCTACCCCAATTTCCCACCTCCCACATCTCTCAATCATCTCACCCCCACCCCCCACACGCAGCCTCACCACAAACACCCAGTCTCTCGGTCAGAGGGAGAGGGAAGGACCAGGGAGACAGAGTGTGTCAGAGAGAGAGGAAGGGCAGGACAGGAGGGAGAGAGATTGAGTCAGAGAGAAACGGAGGGAAGTGGGGAGAGAGAGAGAGACACCGAGGGAGGGGGATCGAGAGTGGGAGAAGATGGAGAGAGAGCGAAGGAGCAGGGAGAGACAGAGGGAGAGAGAGAGGGAAGGGAGAGATAAGGTGAGGGAGGGAGAGAGAGAAATAGGGGAGGACATAATGAGAGAGGGGTCAGAGAGAGGGGGGACAGAGAGAGGGGGACAGAGAGAGGGGGGACAGAAAAGGGGGGAGATAGAGAGTGCGACAGAGAGAGGGGCACAGAGATGGGCTACAGAGTGGGGGGAGAGAGGGGGTCAGAGAGAGGGGGACAGAGAGAGAGGGGACAGAGAGAGAGAGGTGTAGAGAGAGGGGGGGACAGAGAGAGAGGGGGCAGAGAGAGAGGGAGCAGGGAGAGGGCGACAGAGGGGGGCAGAGAGCGGGGGAGAGATCGACGGGACAGAGAGAGGGGGACAGAGAGAGTGGGGGAGAGAGAGAGACAGGGGACAGAGAGAAGGGGGGACAGAGAGATGGTGACAGAGAGATGGTGACAGAGAGAAGGGGACAGAGAGAGGGGTACAGAGTGGGAGAGAGAGAGGGGGGCAGAGAGAGGGGTACAGAGAGAAGGGGACAGAGAGAGGGCGACAGAGTGGGGGTCAGACAGCGGGGGGGAGAGAGAGAGAGGGGACAGAGAGAGGGGGACAGAGAGAGGGGGACAGAGAGAGGGGGACAGAGAGAGGGGAAGATAGAGGGGACAGAGAGAGGGGGGCAGAGAGTGGGGGACAGAGAGGGTACAGAGTGGGGGGGAGAGAGGAGGTCAGAGAGAGGGGGACAGAGAGTGTGGGGATGGAGAGACTGGGGGACAGAGAGAGTGGGGGACAGAGAGAGTGGGACAGAGAGTGGGGGCAGAGAGAGGGCGACAGAGTGGGGGTCAGACAGCGGGGTTGAGAGAGAGAGGGGACAGAGAGAGGGGGACAGAGAGAGGGGGAGATAGAGGGGACAGAGAGAGGGGGACAGAGAGAGGGAAAGATAGAGGGGACAGAGAGAGGGGGACAGAGAGTGGGGGACAGAGAGAGAGGGGACAGAGAGAGAGAGGTGTAGAGAGAGGGGGGGACAGAGAGAGAGGGGGCAGAGAGAAAGGGAGCAGGCAGAGGGCGACAGAGGGGGGCAGAGAGCGGGGGAGAGATCGACGGGACAGAGAGAGGGGGACAGAGAGAGTGGGGGAGAGAGAGAGACAGGGGACAGAGAGAAGGGGGGACAGAGAGATGGTGACAGAGAGATGGTGACAGAGAGAAGGGGACAGAGAGAGGGGTACAGAGTGGGAGAGAGAGAGGGGGACAGAGAGAGGGGTACAGAGAGAGGGGACAGAGAGAGGGCGACAGAGTGGGGGTCAGACAGCGGGGGGGAGAGAGAGAGAGGGGACAGAGAGAGGGGGACAGAGAGAGGGGGACAGAGAGAGGGGGACAGAGAGAGGGGAAGAAGAGGGGACAGAGAGAGGGGGACAGAGAGTGGGGGACAGAGAGGGTACAGAGTGGGGGGGAGAGAGGAGGTCAGAGAGAGGGGGACAGAGAGTGTGGGGATGGAGAGACTGGGGGACAGAGAGAGTGGGGGACAGAGAGAGTGGGACAGAGAGTGGGGGCAGAGAGAGGGCGACAGAGTGGGGGTCAGACAGCGGGGTTGAGAGAGAGAGGGGACAGAGAGAGGGGGACAGAGAGAGAGGGGGAGATAGAGGGGACAGAGAGAGGGGGACAGAGAGAGGGAAAGATAGAGGGGACAGAGAGAGGGGGACAGAGAGTGGGGGACAGAGAGAGAGGGGACAGAGAGAGAGAGGTGTAGAGAGAGAGGGACAGAGAGAGAGGGGGCAGAGAGAGAGGGAGCAGGGAGAGGGCGACAGAGGGGGGCAGAGAGCGGGGGAGAGATCGACGGGACAGAGAGAGGGGGACAGAGAGAGTGGGGGAGAGAGAGAGACAGGGGACAGAGAGAAGGGGGGACAGAGAGATGGTGACAGAGAGATGGTGACAGAGAGAAGGGGACAGAGAGAGGGGTACAGAGTGGGAGAGAGAGAGGGGGACAGAGAGAGGGGTACAGAGAGAGGGGACAGAGAGAGGGCGACAGAGTGGGGGTCAGACAGCGGGGGGGAGAGAGAGAGGGGACAGAGAGAGGGCGACAGAGAGAGGGGGACAGAGAGAGGGGGACAGAGAGAGGGGAAGATAGAGGGGACAGAGAGAGGGGGACAGAGAGTGGGGGACAGAGAGGGTACAGAGTGGGGGGGAGAGAGGAGGTCAGAGAGAGGGGGACAGAGAGTGTGGGGATGGAGAGACTGGGGGACAGAGAGAGTGGGGGACAGAGAGAGTGGGACAGAGAGTGGGGGCAGAGAGAGGGCGACAGAGTGGGGATCAGACAGCGGGGTTGAGAGAGAGAGGGGACAGAGAGAGGGGGACAGAGAGAGAGGGGGAGATAGAGGGGACAGAGAGAGGGGGACAGAGAGAGGGAAAGATAGAGGGGACAGAGAGAGGGGGACAGAGAGTGGGGGACAGAGAGAGAGGGGACAGAGAGAGAAAGGTGTAGAGAGAGGGACAGAGAGAGAGAGTGGGACAGAGAGAGAGGGACAGAGAGAGGGGGTCAGAGAGAGGGCGACAGAGAGGGGTGGAACAGAGAGAGCGGGACAAAGAGAGAGGGGGACAGAGAGAGAGGGTACAGAGAGAGAGGGGGACAGAGAGTGGGTACAGAGAGAGAGGGGGACAGAAAGAGAGGGGCAGAGAGAGAGGGGGGCAGAGAGAGAGGGGGTCAGAGACAGAGGGGGTCAGAGAGAGAGGGGCAGAGAGAGAGGGGGACAGAGAGAGAGGGGCAGAGAGAGAGAGGGGGGCAGAGGGGGAGACAGAGAGAGTGGGGGACAGAGAGAGGGGCAGAGAGAGAGGGGGTCAGAGGGGGGGACAGAGAGAGAGGGGGACAGAGAGAGGGGGAACAGAGAAAGGAGGAACAGAGAGAAGGGGGGATAGAGAGACGGTGACAGAGAGGGGGGGCAGAGAGAGGGAGACAGAGAGAGGGGGACAGAGAGAGAGAGAGGGGGACAGAGAGAGGGGTCGGGTGGCAGAGAGAGTGGGGGCAGAGAGATGGCAACAGAGAGGGGGTCAGACAGCGGGCGGGAGAGAGAGAGGGGACAGAGAGAGGGAGGCAGAGAGAGAGGAGGACAGAGAGAGGGAGGTACAGAGAGAGAGGATGCAGAGAGAGGGCAACATAGAGGGGGTCAGAGAGCGGGGGAGAGAGAGAGGATCAGAGAGAGGGGGACAGAGAGAGAGGGAAGAGAGCGAGGGGGACAGAGAGAGAGGGGGACAGAGAGAGAGGGGGACAGAGAGACGGTGACAGAGAGAGGGACGACAGCGAGAGAGGGGGACAGTGAGGTGGTACAGGGAGAGGTGGGTGTGAGAGAGGGGGTCAGAGAGAGGGCGACAGAGAGAGGGCGACAGCGAGAGAGGGTAACAGAGAGAGGGGGACAGGGAGCGGGGGAGATAGAGGGGGTCAGAGAGAGAGAGGGGGACAGAGAGAGTGGGGGTCAGAGAGAGGGCAACAGAAAGCGGGGGACAGAGAGTGGGGGAGATAGAGGGAGTCAGAGAGAGAGGGAGGACAGAGAGAGGGGGGACAGAGAGAGGGGGGACAGAGAGAGGGGACAGAGAGAGGGGGAACAGAGAAAGGGGGAACAGAGAGAAGGGTGATAGTAAGACGGTGACAGAGGGGGGGCAGAGAGAGGGAGACAGAGAGAGGGGTACAGAGTGGGGGAGAGAGAGGGAGTCAGAGAGAAGGGGACAGAGAGTGGGGGGGCAGAGAGAGTGGGGGCAGAGAGAGAGGGGGCAGAGAGAAAGGGTGAGTGAGAGGGGGTCAAAGAGCGGGAGAGAGATAGAGGGGACAGAGAGAGGGGGGACAGAGAGAGGCGGGACAGAGAGAGGGGGAACAGAGAGAGGGGGGCAGATAGAGGGGGGACAGAGAGGGGGTACAGAGAGAGGGGGGAACAGAGAGAGGGGGGACAGAGAGAGAGGGGGTGCAGAGAGAGGAGGACAGAGAGAGGGGGACAGAGAGAGGGGGACAGAGAGCGGGAGAGAGGGGACAGTGAGAAGGGGATAGAGAGAAGGGACAGAGAGAGGGGTCGGGGGGGCAGAGAGAGTGGGACAGAGAGAGTGGGACAGAGAGAGGGGCGACAGCGAGAGAGGGGGGACAGAGAGATGGGGGGCAGAGAGAGAGAGGGGGCAGAGAGACGGCGACAGAGAGAGGGGCGACAGAGAGCGCAGGCGACAGAGAGGGGTCAGAGAGCGGGAAGAGAGAGAGGGGGACAGAGAGGGAGGGGACAGAGAGAGGGGGACAGAGAGAGGGGGGGACAGAGAGAGGGGGACAGAGAGAGGGGGGACAGAGATGGGGGGCAGAGAGAGGCGGGACAGAGAGAGGGGGAACAGAGAGAGGGGGGCAGATAGAGGGGGGACAGAGAGGGGGTACAGAGAGAGGGGGGAACAGAGAGAGGGGGGACAGAGAGAGAGGGGGTACAGAGAGAGGAGGACAGAGAGAGAGGATGCAGAGAGAGGGGGACAGAGAGCGGGAGAGAGGGGACAGTGAGAAGGGGATAGAGAGAGGGGGACAGAGAGAGAGGGGAGAGAGAGAGGGGGACAGAGAGAGAGGGGGACAGAGAGAGGGGGGGACAGAGAGACGGTGACAGAGAGAGGGACGACAGCGAGAGAGGGGGACAGTGAGGTGGTACAGGGAGAGGCGGGTGTGAGAGAGGGGGTCAGAGACAGGGCGACAGAGAGAGGGTGACAGCGAGAGAGGGTAACAGAGAGAGGGGGGACAGGGAGCGAGGGAGATAGAGGGGTTCAGAGAGAGAGAGCGGGACAGAGAGAGTGGGGGTCAGAGAGAGGGAGACAGAGAGAGGGGTACAGAGTGGGGGAGAGAGAGGGAGTCAGAGAGAGGGGGACAGAGAGTGGGGGGGCAGAGAGAGTGGGGGCAGAGAGAGAGGGGGCAGAGAGAAAGGGTGACTGAGAGGGGGTCAGAGAGTGGGAGAGAGAGGGGGGGCAGTGAGAGAGGGGGCAGGGAGAGAGGGTGACAGAGAGGGGGTCAAAGAGCGGGAGAGAGAGAGGGGACAGAGAGAGGGGGGAACAGAGAGAGGGGGGCAGATAGAGGGGGGACAGAGAGGGGGTACAGAGAGAGGGGGGAACAGAGAGAGGGGGGACAGAGAGAGAGGGGGTACAGAGAGAGGAGGACAGAGAGAGGGGGACAGAGAGCGGGAGAGAGGGGACAGTGAGAAGGGGATAGAGAGAAGGGACAGAGAGAGGGGTCGGGGGGGCAGAGAGAGTGGGACAGAGAGAGTGGGACAGAGAGAGGGGCGACAGCGAGAGAGGGGGCAGAGAGATGGGGGCAGAGAGGGAGGGGGCAGAGAGAGAGGGGGCAGAGAGAGATGGGGGACAGAGAGACGGCGACAGAGAGAGGGGCGACAGAGAGCGCAGGCGACAGAGAGGGGGTCAGAGAGCGGGAAGAGAGAGAGGGGGACAGAGAGGGAGGGGACAGAGAGAGGGGGACAGAGAGGGGGGGACAGAGAGAGGGGGACAGAGAGAGGGGGGGACAGAGATGGGGGGCAGAGAGAGGCGGGACAGAGAGAGGGGGAACAGAGAGAGGGGGGCAGATAGAGGGGGGACAGAGAGGGGGGTACAGAGAGAGGGGGGAACAGAGAGAGGGGGGACAGAGAGAGAGGGGGTACAGAGAGAGGAGGACAGAGAGAGGGGGACAGAGAGAGGGGGACAGAGAGCGGGAGAGAGGGGACAGTGAGAAGGGGATAGAGAGAGGGGGACAGAGAGAGAGAGGGGGACAGAGAGAGGGGGACAGAGAGGGGGGCAGAGAGATCGGGGGCAGAAAAGGGCAACAGAGAGGGGGTCAGAGAGCGGGGGAGAGAGAGGGGACAGAGAGAGGGGGACAGTGAGAGGGGGGCAGAGAGAGAGGGGGCAGAGAGAGGGGGTGACAGAGAGGTGGTCAGAGAGCGGGAGAGAGAGGGGACTGTGAGAGGGGGATAGAGAGAGGGGGACAGAGAGTGAGTGGGACAGAGAGAGAGGGGGCAGAAAGAGGGAGACAGAGAGCGAGGGAAACAGAGAGCGGGGAGACAGAGAGAGGGGAGACAGAGAGAAAAGGAGACAGAGAGAGAGGGGACAGAGAGAGAGGGGACAGAGAGAGAGGGGACAGAGAGAGAGATGTGTAGAGAGAGAGGGACAGAGAGAGAGGGGTACAGAGAGAGAGGGGTACAGAGAGTGCGATAGAGAGAGGGGGGTCAGAGAGAGGGCGACAGAGAGGGGTGGAACAGAGAGAGCGGGACAAAGAGAGAGGGGGACAGAGAGAGAGGGTACAGAGAGAGAGGGGGACAGAGAGAGGTTACAGAGAGAGCGGGACAGAAAGAGAGGGTACAGAGAGAGGGGGCAGAGAGAGAGGGGGTCAGAGAGAGAGGTGCAGAGAGAGAGGGGGACAGTGAGAGAGGAGGACAGAGAGAGAGGGCAGAGAGAGAGAGGGGGGCGGGGGGGGGACAGAGAGAGTGGGGGACAGAGAGACGGGGACAGAGAGAGGGGGAACAGAGAAAGGGGGAACAGAGAGAAGGGGGGATAGAGAGACGGTGACGGGGGGGCAGAGAGAGGGAGACAGAGAGAGTGGGACAGAGAGAGAGAGGGGGACAGAGAGAGGGGTCGGGGGCAGAGAGAGTGGGGGCAGAGACAGGGCAACAGAGAGGGGGTCAGAGAGCGGGGGAGAGAGAGAGGGGACAGAGAGAGGGGGACAGAGAGAGGGGAGAGAGAGAGAGGGGGACAGTGAGGTGGTACAGGGAGAGGCGGGTGTGAGAGAGTGGGGGTCAGAGAGAGGGCGACAGAGAGAGGGCGACAGCGAGAGAGGGTAACAGAGAGAGGGGGGACAGAGAGCGGGGGAGATAGAGGGGTTCAGAGAGAGAGAGGGGGACAGAGAGAGTGGGGGTCAGAGAGAGGGCAACAGAGAGCGGGGGACAGAGAGTGGGGGAGATAGAGGGGGTCAGAGAGAGGGGGGAAAGAGAGAGAGGGGACAGAGAGGGGGGACAGAGGGAGGGGGGAAAGAGAGAGGGGGAACAGAGAAAGGGGGAACAGAGAGAAGGGGGGATAGAAAGACGGTGACAGAGAGGGGAGGCAGAGAGAGGGAGACAGAGAGAGGGGTACAGAGTGGGGGAGAGAGAGGGGGTCAGAGAGAGGGGGACAGAGAGTGGGGGGGCAGAGAGGGTGGGAGAGGGAGTGGGGGCAGAGAGAGAGGGGGCAGAGAGAAAGGGTGACAGAGAGGAGGTCAGAGAGCGGGAGAGAGAGAGAGAGGGGACAGAGAGAGAGGGGGTCAGAGAGAGAGGGGGACAGAGAGAGTGGGGGTCAGAGAGAGGGCGACAGAGAGCAGGGGACAGAGAGTGGGGGAGATGGAGGGGGTCAGAGAGAGAGGGGGGACAGAGAGAGGGGGGACAGAGAGAGGGGGGACAGAGAGAGGGGTACAGAGAGAGGGGGAACAGCAAAAGGGGGAACAGAGAGAAGGGGGGATAGAAAGACGGTGACAGAGAGGGGGTGCAGAGAGAGGGAGACAGAGAGAGGGGTACAGAGTGGGGGAGAGAGAGGGGGTCAGAGAGAGGGGTTCAGAGAGTGGGGGGACAGAGAGTGGGGGCAGAGAGAGTGGGGGCAGAGAGAGAGGGGGCAGAGAGAAAGGGTGACAGAGAGGAGGTCAGAGAGCGGGAGAGAGAGAGGGGGCAGTGAGAGGGGGACAGAGAGAGGGGGACAGTGAGGTGGTACAGGGAGAGGCGGGTGTGAGAGAGGGGGTCAGAGACAGGGCGACAGAGAGAGGGTGACAGCGAGAGAGGGTAACAGAGAGAGGGGGGACAGGGAGCGAGGGAGATAGAGGGGTTCAGAGAGAGAGAGCGGGACAGAGAGAGTGGGGGTCAGAGAGAGGGAGACAGAGAGAGGGGTACAGAGTGGGGGAGAGAGAGGGAGTCAGAGAGAGGGGGACAGAGAGTGGGGGGGCAGAGAGAGTGGGGGCAGAGAGAGAGGGGGCAGAGAGAAAGGGTGACTGAGAGGGGGTCAGAGAGTGGGAGAGAGAGGGGGGGCAGTGAGAGAGGGGGCAGGGAGAGAGGGTGACAGAGAGGGGGTCAAAGAGCGGGAGAGAGAGAGGGGACAGAGAGAGGGGGGAACAGAGAGAGGGGGGCAGATAGAGGGGGGACAGAGAGGGGGTACAGAGAGAGGGGGGAACAGAGAGAGGGGGGACAGAGAGAGAGGGGGTACAGAGAGAGGAGGACAGAGAGAGGGGGACAGAGAGCGGGAGAGAGGGGACAGTGAGAAGGGGATAGAGAGAAGGGACAGAGAGAGGGGTCGGGGGGGCAGAGAGAGTGGGACAGAGAGAGTGGGACAGAGAGAGGGGCGACAGCGAGAGAGGGGGCAGAGAGATGGGGGGCAGAGAGAGAGGGGGCAGAGAGAGAGGGGGCAGAGAGAGATGGGGGACAGAGAGACGGCGACAGAGAGAGGGGCGACAGAGAGCGCAGGCGACAGAGAGGGGGTCAGAGAGCGGGAAGAGAGAGAGGGGGACAGAGAGGGAGGGGACAGAGAGAGGGGGACAGAGAGGGGGGGACAGAGAGAGGGGGACAGAGAGAGGGGGGGACAGAGATGGGGGGCAGAGAGAGGCGGGACAGAGAGAGGGGGAACAGAGAGAGGGGGGCAGATAGAGGGGGGACAGAGAGGGGGGTACAGAGAGAGGGGGGAACAGAGAGAGGGGGGACAGAGAGAGAGGGGGTACAGAGAGAGGAGGACAGAGAGAGGGGGACAGAGAGAGGGGGACAGAGAGCGGGAGAGAGGGGACAGTGAGAAGGGGATAGAGAGAGGGGGACAGAGAGAGAGAGGGGGACAGAGAGAGGGGGACAGAGAGGGGGGCAGAGAGATCGGGGGCAGAAAAGGGCAACAGAGAGGGGGTCAGAGAGCGGGGGAGAGAGAGGGGACAGAGAGAGGGGGACAGTGAGAGGGGGGCAGAGAGAGAGGGGGCAGAGAGAGGGGGTGACAGAGAGGTGGTCAGAGAGCGGGAGAGAGAGGGGACTGTGAGAGGGGGATAGAGAGAGGGGGACAGAGAGTGAGTGGGACAGAGAGAGAGGGGGCAGAAAGAGGGAGACAGAGAGCGAGGGAAACAGAGAGCGGGGAGACAGAGAGAGGGGAGACAGAGAGAAAAGGAGACAGAGAGAGAGGGGACAGAGAGAGAGGGGACAGAGAGAGAGGGGACAGAGAGAGAGATGTGTAGAGAGAGAGGGACAGAGAGAGAGGGGTACAGAGAGAGAGGGGTACAGAGAGTGCGATAGAGAGAGGGGGGTCAGAGAGAGGGCGACAGAGAGGGGTGGAACAGAGAGAGCGGGACAAAGAGAGAGGGGGACAGAGAGAGAGGGTACAGAGAGAGAGGGGGACAGAGAGAGGTTACAGAGAGAGCGGGACAGAAAGAGAGGGTACAGAGAGAGGGGGCAGAGAGAGAGGGGGTCAGAGAGAGAGGTGCAGAGAGAGAGGGGGACAGTGAGAGAGGAGGACAGAGAGAGAGGGCAGAGAGAGAGAGGGGGGCGGGGGGGGGGGGACAGAGAGAGTGGGGGACAGAGAGACGGGGACAGAGAGAGGGGGAACAGAGAAAGGGGGAACAAAGAGAAGGGGGGATAGAGAGACGGTGACGGGGGGGGCAGAGAGAGGGAGACAGAGAGAGTGGGACAGAGAGAGAGAGGGGGACAGAGAGAGGGGTCGGGGGCAGAGAGAGTGGGGGCAGAGACAGGGCAACAGAGAGGGGGTCAGAGAGCGGGGGAGAGAGAGAGGGGACAGAGAGAGGGGGACAGAGAGAGGGGAGAGAGAGAGAGGGGGACAGTGAGGTGGTACAGGGAGAGGCGGGTGTGAGAGAGTGGGGGTCAGAGAGAGGGCGACAGAGAGAGGGCGACAGCGAGAGAGGGTAACAGAGAGAGGGGGGACAGAGAGCGGGGGAGATAGAGGGGTTCAGAGAGAGAGAGGGGGACAGAGAGAGTGGGGGTCAGAGAGAGGGCAACAGAGAGCGGGGGACAGAGAGTGGGGGAGATAGAGGGGGTCAGAGAGAGGGGGGAAAGAGAGAGAGGGGACAGAGAGGGGGGACAGAGGGAGGGGGGAAAGAGAGAGGGGGAACAGAGAAAGGGGGAACAGAGAGAAGGGGGGATAGAAAGACGGTGACAGAGAGGGGAGGCAGAGAGAGGGAGACAGAGAGAGGGGTACAGAGCGGGGGAGAGAGAGGGGGTCAGAGAGAGGGGGACAGAGAGTGGGGGGGCAGAGAGGGTGGGAGAGGGAGTGGGGGCAGAGAGAGAGGGGGCAGAGAGAAAGGGTGACAGAGAGGAGGTCAGAGAGCGGGAGAGAGAGAGAGAGGGGACAGATAGAGAGGGGGTCAGAGAGAGAGGGGGACAGAGAGAGTGGGGGTCAGAGAGAGGGCGACAGAGAGCAGGGGACAGAGAGTGGGGGAGATGGAGGGGGTCAGAGAGAGAGGGGGGACAGAGAGAGGGGGGACAGAGAGAGGGGGGACAGAGAGAGGGGTACAGAGAGAGGGGGAACAGCAAAAGGGGGAACAGAGAGAAGGGGGGATAGAAAGACGGTGACAGAGAGGGGGTGCAGAGAGAGGGAGACAGAGAGAGGGGTACAGAGTGGGGGAGAGAGAGGGGGTCAGAGAGAGGGGTTCAGAGAGTGGGGGGACAGAGAGTGGGGGCAGAGAGAGTGGGGGCAGAGAGAGAGGGGGCAGAGAGAAAGGGTGACAGAGAGGAGGTCAGAGAGCGGGAGAGAGAGAGGGGGCAGTGAGAGGGGGACAGAGAGAGGGGGACAGAGAGGGGTACGGGGGTGAGAGAGAGGGGGACAGAGAGAGGGGGGCAGAGAGAGAGGGGGCAGAGAGAGAGGGGGCAGAGAGAGAGGGCAGAAAGAGAGGATGACAGAGAAGGGGTTAGAGAGCGGGAGATAGAGAGAGGGGGCAGTGAGATGGGGATAGAGAGAGGGGGCAGAGAGAGAGGGGGCAGTGAGATGGGGATAGAGAGAGGGGGCAGAGAGAGAGGGGGCAGTGAGATGGGGATAGAGAGATGGGGACAGAGAGAGAGGGGGCAGGGAGAGGGTGACAGAGAGGGGGTCAAAGAGCGGGGGAAAGAGAGAGGGGACAGAGAGAGGGGGATAGAGAGAGGGGAACAGAGAGAGAGAAGGGACAGAGAGAGGGGTCGCGGGGGCAGAGAGAGTGGGACAGAGAGAGGGGCGACAGCGAGAGAGGGCAACAGAGAGGGGGGGACAGGGAGCGGGGGAGATAGAGGGGGTCAGAGAGAGAGGGGGTCAGAGAGAGAGAGGGGGACAGAGAGAGTGGGGGTCAGAGAGAGGGTGACAGAGAGCAGGGGACAGTGGGGGAGATAGAGGGGGTCAGAGAGAGAGGGGGTCAGAGAGAGAGGGGGACAGAGAGAGGGGGGACAGAGAGAGGAGGGGACAGAGAGAGGGGGAACAGAGAAAGGGGGAACAGAGAGAAGGGGGGATAGAAAGATGGTGACAGAGAGCGGGAGAGAGAGAGAGGGGGCAGTGAGTGCGGGATAGAGAGAGGGGGACAGAGAGAGGGGGGCAGAGTGAGAGGGGGGCAGAGGGAGAGGGGGCAGAGAGAGAGGGCGACAGAGAGGGGGTCAAAGAGCGGGGGAGAGAGAGGGGACAGAGTGAGGGGGACAGGAGTGAGGGGAAAATAGAGAGGGGGACAGAGAGACGGCGACAGAGAGGGGGTCAGAGAGGGTGGGAGAGAGAGGGGACAGATAGAGGGGGACAGAGAGAGAGGGGACAGAGAGAGAGGGGGACAGAGAGACGGTGACAGAGAGAGGGGGACAGAGAGTGGGGGAGATAGAGGGGGTCAGAGAGAGAGGGGGTCAGTGAGAGAGAGGGGGACAGAGAGAGAAGGGGGAGAAAGAGGAGATAGAGAGAGGGGGACAAAGAGAGAAGGACAGAGAGAGAAGGGGTCAGAGAGAAGGGGGACAGAGAGAGGGGGGACAGAGAGAGGGGGTCAAAGAGAGGGGGAACAGCGAAAGGTGGGACAGAGAGAAGGGGGGTTAGAGAGACGGTGATAGAGAGAGGGGACAGAGGGAGAGAGAGAGAGAGGGGTAGAGTGTGGGGGAGAGAGGGGGGTCAGAGAGAGGGGGACAGAGAGTGGGCGGATGGAGAGAGTGGGGGATAGAGAGAGAGAGAGGGGGACAGAGAGGTGGGCAGAGAGAGAGGGGGCAGAGAGAGGGCGACAGAGACGGGGACAGAGAGAGGGGGGACAGAGAGAGGGGGGACAGAGAGACTGTGACAGAGAGGGGGCAGAGAGACGGGGACAGAGAGAGGGGGACAGAGACGGGGACAGAGAGAGGGGGACAGAGAGGGGGGGACAGAGAGACGGTGACTGAGAGGGGGCAGAGAGAGGGCGATAGAGATGGGGGAACAGAGAGCGGGGAACAGAGCGAGGGGGCAGAGAGAGGCGGTCAGACAGAGAGACGGATAGAGAGAGAGGGGGACAGAGAGAGCGGGGACAGAGAGAGAGAGGACAGAGGGGGGAGGGGGGGACCAGAGTCAGGGGGAGGCAGAGAGAGGGGGACAGAGCGAGAGGGAACAGAGGGAGAGGGGACAGAGAGATGGTGATAGAGAGGGGGCAGAGAGAGGAGGGACAGAGAAAGGGGACAGAGAGAGAGGGGGACAGAGAGAGGGAGAACAGAGCGAGGCAGACAGAGAGAGGGTGAAAGAGAGAGAGGGGGACAGAGAGAGGGGGACAGAGAGAGAGGGGGACAGAGAGAGGGGGACAGAGAGAGGAGGGACAGAGAGAGGGGGACAGAGAGAGGGGGGGCAGAGAGAGGGGGACAGAGAGAGGGGAGACAGAGAGAGGGGGGACAGAGAGAGGGGGACAGAGAGAGAGGGGGACAGAGAGAGGGGGACAGAGAGAGAGGGGGACAGAGAGAGGGGGGCAGACAGAGGGGGACAGAGTGAGGGGGGCAGGGAGAGAGGGACAGAGAGAGGGGGACAGAGAGAGGGGGGCAGAGAGAGAGGGGAAAGAGAGAGGGGCAGAGAGAGGGTGACAGAGAGTTGGGGAGATAGAGTGGGTCAGAGAGTGAGAACAGAGAGAGAGGTACAGAGTGAGGGAGACAGGGGTGGTCAGAGAGGGGGTGTCAGAGAGAGGGGGACAGAGAGTGGGTGGATGGAGAGAGTGGGGGACAGAGAGAGAGGGGGACAGAGAGGGGGCAGACCGAGAGAGGGAGAGATAGAGGAGACAGAGAGAGGGGGACAGAGAGAGGGGGCAGAGAGAGGGGTACAGAGAGAGGGGGTCAGAGAGAGAGGGGGCCAAAGAGAGAGGAGGCCAGAGACAGGGGGGCAGAGAGAGAGGGGCAGAGAGAGGGGGAATAGAGAGTGGGGGAGATAGAGAGAGGGGCAGAGAGCGATGGGGGCGGACAGAGGGGGGCAGACAGAGGGGGACAGAGTGAGGGGGGCAAAGAGAGAGGGGAGCAGAGAGAGAGGGGAAAGAGAGAGGGGCAGAGAGAGGAGGACAGAGAGAGGGGGGCAGAGAGAGAGGGGAAAGAGAGAGGGGCAGAGAGAGGGTGACAGGGAGTTGGGGAGATAGAGGGGGTCAGAGAGTGGGGACAGAGAGAGGGGTACAGAGAGTGGGGGGATGGAGAGAGTGGGGGATGGAGAGAGGGCAGAGAGACAGGGAGAGATAGAGGGGACAGAGAGAGTGGGGGACAGAGAGGGGGTGGACAGAGAGAGGGGGAGACAGAGAGAGCGGGACTGAGAGAGAGGGGGACAGAGAGGAGGGATAGAGAGATGCGGGTGGGAGAGAGAGGGGACAGAGGGGGACAGAGAGTAGGGAGATGGAGAGAGTGGGGACAGAGAAAGAGAGAGGGGTCAGAGAGAGCGGGCGACAGAGAGGGGGTCAGAGAGCGGGGAGAGAGAGAGGACACAGAGAGAGGGGGACAGAGAGAGGGGGACAGAGAGCACGCGCGACAGAGAGGGTGTCAGAGAGCGGGGAGAGAGAGAGGACACAGAGAGAGGGGGACGGGGGTCAGAGAGAGGGGGGCAGTGAGAGAGGGGGGTAGAGAGAGGGGAGAGAGAGGACACAGAGAGAGGGGGACGGGGGTCAGAGAGAGGGGGTCAGAGAGAGAGGAGGCAGAGACAGGGGGCAGAAAGAGAGGATGACAGGGAGGGGGTCAGAGAGCGGGAGAGAGAGAGGGGGACAGTGAGATGGGGATAGAGAGAGGGGGACAGAGAGAGGGGACAGAAAGAGAGAGGGAGACAGAGGGGGGTCAAAGAGCAGGGGAGAGAGAGAGGGGACAGAGAGAGGGGGACAGAGAGAGGGGAACAGAGAGAGAGGGGACAGAGAGAGGGGTCGGGGGGCAGAGAGAGTGGGACAGAGAGAGTGGGACAGAGAGACGGGCGACAGCGAGGGCGGGCAACAGAGAGAGGGGGACAGAGAGCGGGGGAGATAGAGGGGGTCAGAGAGAGAGGGGGACAGAGAGAGGGAGGGACAAAGAGAGGGGGAACAGAGAAAGTGGGACAGAGAGAAGGGGGGATAGAGAGACGGTGACAGAGAGAGGAAGGCAGAGAGGGGGGACAGAGAGGGGGGGACAGAGAGAGGGAGGGACAAAGAGAGGGGGTACAGAGAAAGGTGGGAAGAGAGAAGGGGGGATAGAGAGACAGTGACAGAGAGAGGGGGCAGAGAGAGGGAGACAGAGAGGGGGCTCAGAGAGGGGGGGACAGAGGGGGGACAGAGAGAGATGGGGTCAGAGAGAGGGGGTACAGAGAGAGAGAGGGGGGTCAGAGAGAGAGGGGGTCAGAGAGAGAGGGGTCAGAGAGAGAGGGGGTACAGAGAGAGAGGGGAACAGAGAGGTGGGCAGAGAGAGGGGGTCAGAGAGAGAGAGGGATAGAGAGAGAGGGGGACAGAGAGAGAGGGGACAGAGAGAGAGAGGGCAGAGGGGGGCTGACCAGAGTGGGGGTGCAGAGAGAGGGGTCAGAGCGAGAGGGAACAGAGAGAGAGGGGACAGAGAGATGGTGACAGAGTGGGGGCAGAGAGAGGAGGGACAGAGAGAGGGAGAACAGAGAGAGAGGGGGACAGAAAGAGAGGGGGACAGAGAGAGAGGGGGACAGAGAGAGGGTGAAAGAGAGAGAGGGGGACAGAGAGAGGGGGACAGAGAGAGAGGGGGACAGAGAGAGGGGGACAGAGAGAGGAGGGACAGAGAGAGGGCGACAGAGAGAGGGGGTACAGAGAGAGAGGGGACAGAGAGAGGGGACAGAGAGAGGGGGACAGAGAGAGAGGGGGACAGAGAGAGAGGGGGACAGAGAGAGGGGGACAGAGAGAGGGGGGGACAGAGAGAGGGGGACAGAGAGAGGGGGACAGAGAGAGGAGGGACAGAGAGAGGGGGACAGAGAGAGGGGGACAGAGAGAGGGGGGACAGAGAGAGGGGGACAGAGAGAGAGGGGGGCAGAGAGGGGGGGACAGAGAGAGAGGGACAGAGAGAGGGACAGAGAGAGGGGGACAGAGAGAGAGGGGAACAGAGAGAGAGGGGGACAGAGAGAGGGGGACAGAGAGAGGGGGGGACAGAGAGAGGGGGACAGAGAGAGGGGGACAGAGAGAGGAGGGACAGAGAGAGGGGGACAGAGAGAGGGGGACAGAGAGAGGGGGGGCAGAGAGAGGGGTGACAGAGAGAAGGGGGGAAAGAGAGACGGTGACAGAGAGACGGGGCAGAGAGAGGGAGACAGAGAGGGGGCTCAGAGAGGGGGGGACAGAGGGGGGGGACTAAGAGAGATGGGGTCAGAGAGAGGGGGTACAGAGAGAGAGAGGGGGGGGTCAGAGCGAGAGGGGGTCAGAGAGAGAGGGGTCAGAGAGAGAGGGGGTACAGAGAGAGAGGGGAACAGAGAGGGGGGCAGAGGGGGGGACCAGAGAGGGAACAGAGAGAGGGGGACGGGGGTCAGAGAGAGGGGGTCAGAGAGAGAGGAGGCAGAGACAGGGGGCAGAAAGAGAGGATGACAGGGAGGGGGTCAGAGAGCGGGAGAGAGAGAGGGGGACAGTGAGATGGGGATAGAGAGAGGGGGACAGAGAGAGGGGACAGAGAGAGAGAGGGAGACAGGGGGGGTCAAAGAGCAGGGGAGAGAGAGAGGGGACAGAGAGAGGGGGACAGAGAGAGGGGAACAGAGAGAGAGGGGACAGAGAGAGGGGTCAGGGGGCAGAGAGAGTGGGACAGAGAGAGTGGGACAGAGAGACGGGCGACAGCGAGGGCGGGCAACAGAGAGAGGGGGACAGAGAGCGGGGGAGATAGAGGGGGTCAGAGAGAGAGGGGGACAGAGAGAGGGAGGGACAAAGATAGGGGGAACAGAGAAAGTGGGACAGAGAGAAGGGGGATAGAGAGACTGTGACAGAGAGAGGAAGACAGAGAGGGGGGACAGAGAGGGGGGGACAGAGGGGGGGGGGTGGACAGAGAGAGAGCGGGGCAGAGAGAGGGAGGGACAAAGAGAGGGGGAACAGAGAAAGGTGGGAAGAGAGAAGGGGGATAGAGAGACGGTGACAGAGAGAGGGGGCAGAGAGAGGGAGACAGAGAGAGGTCTCAGAGAGGGGGGGACAGAGGGGGGACAGAGAGAGATGGGGTCAGAGAGAGGGGGTACAGAGAGAGAGGGGGGGGTCAGAGAGAGAGGGGGTCAGAGAGAGAGGGGTCAGAGAGAGAGGGAGTACAGAGAGAGAGGGGAACAGAGAGGTGGGCAGAGAGAGGGGGTCAGAGAGAGAGGGATAGAGAGAGAGGGGGACAGAGAGAGAGGGGACAGAGAGAGAGAGGACAGAGGGGGGCTGACCAGTGTGGGGGTGCAGAGAGAGGGGTCAGAGCGAGAGGGAACAGAGGGAGAGGGGACAGAGAGATGGTGACAGAGTGGGGGCAGAGAGAGGAGGGACAGAGAGAGGGAGAACAGAAAGAGAGGGGGACAGAAAGAGAGGGGGACAGAGAGAGAGGGGGACAGAGAGAGAGGGGGACAGAGAGAGGGGGGGGACAGAGAGAGGGGGACAGAGAGAGAGGGGGACAGAGAGAGGGGGGACAGAGAGAGAGGGGGACAGAGAGAGGGGGGACAGAGAGAGGGGGACAGAGAGAGTGGGTACAGAGAGAGAGGAGACAGAGAGAGGGGACAGAGAGAGGGGGACAGAGAGAGAGGGGGACAGAGAGAGAGGGGGACAGAGAGAGGGGGACAGAGAGAGGGGGACAGAGAGAGTGGACAGGGAGAGGAGGGACAGAGAGAGGGCGACAGAGAGACGGGGTACAGAGAGAGAGGGGACAGAGAGAGGGGACAGAGAGAGGGGGACAGAGAGAGAGGGGGACAGAGAGAGGGGGGACAGAGAGAGGGCGACAGAGAGAGTGGGTACAGAGAGAGAGGAGACAGAGAGAGGGGACAGAGAGAGGGGGACAGAGAGAGAGGGGGACAGAGAGAGAGGGGGACAGAGAGAGGGGGGCAGAGAGAGGGGGACAGAGATAGAGGGGGACAGAGAGAGGGGGGACAGAGAGAGGGGGACAGAGAGAGTGGACAGGGAGAGGAGGGACAGAGAGAGGGGACAGAGAGAGGGGGACAGAGAGAGAGGGGGACAGAGAGAGGGGGACAGAGAGAGGGGGGGACAGAGAGAGGGGGGGACAGAGAGAGGGGGACAGAGAGAGAGGGGGACAGAGAGAGGGGGGACAGAGAGAGTGGGTACAGAGAGAGAGGAGACAGAGAGAGGGGACAGAGAGAGGGGGACAGAGAGAGAGGGGGACAGAGAGAGAGGGGGACAGAGAGAGGGCGACAGAGAGAGTGGGTACAGAGAGAGAGGAGACAGAGAGAGAGGGGAACAGAGAGAGGGTGACAGAGAAAGGGGGACAGAGAGAGAGAGGGGGACAGAGAGAGGGGGGGCAGAGAGAGGGGGACAGAGAGAGGGGGACAGAGAGAGGAGGGACAGAGAGAGGGGGACAGAGAGAGGGGGACAGACAGAGAGAGGGGGACAGAGAGAGAGGGGGACAGAGAAAGGGGGACAGAGAGAGAGGGGGTCAGAGATAGAGGGGGACAGAGAGAGGGGGGACAGAGAGAGTGGGACAGAGAGAGTGGACAGGGAGAGGAGGGACAGAGAGAGGGCGACAGAGAGACGGTGTACAGAGAGAGAGGGGACAGAGAGAGGGGACAGAGAGAGGGGGACAGAGAGAGAGGGGGACAGAGAGAGGGGGGACAGAGAGAGGGCGACAGAGAGAGTGGGTACAGAGAGAGAGGAGACAGAGAGAGGGGACAGAGAGAGGGGGACAGAGAGAGAGGGGGACAGAGAGAGAGGGGGACAGAGAGAGGGGGGCAGAGAGAGGGGGACAGAGATAGAGGGGGACAGAGAGAGGGGGGACAGAGAGAGGGGGACAGAGAGAGTGGACAGGGAGAGGAGGGACAGAGAGAGGGCGACAGAGAGACGGGGTACAGAGAGAGAGGGGACAGAGAGAGGGGACAGAGAGAGGGGGACAGAGAGAGAGGGGGACAGAGAGAGGGGGACAGAGAGAGGGGGGGACAGAGAGAGGGGGGGACAGAGAGAGGGGGACAGAGAGAGGGGGACAGAGAGAGGAGGGACAGAGAGAGGGGGACAGAGAGAGGGGGGACAGAGAGAGGGGGACAGAGAGAGGGGGACAGAGAGAGAGGGGGACAGAGAGGGGGGGACAGAGAGAGGGACAGAGAGAGGGACAGAGAGAGGGGTCAGAGAGAGAGGGGAACAGAGAGAGGGTGACAGAGAAAGGGGGACAGAGAGAGAGAGGGGGACAGAGAGAGGGGGGCAGAGAGAGGGGGGACAGAGAGAAGGGGGGATAGAGAGACGGTGACAGAGAGAGGGGGCAGAGAGAGGGAGACAGAGAGGGGGCTCAGAGAGATGGGACAGGGGGGGGGACTAAGAGTGATGGGGTCAGAGAGAGGGGGTACAGAGAGAGACAGAGGGGGGTCAGAGCAAGAGGGGGTCAGAGAGAGAGGGGTCAGAGAGAGGGGGTACAGAGAGAGAGGGGAACAGAGAGGGGGGCAGAGGGGGGGACCAGAGAGGGAACAGAGAGAGGGGGACAGAGAGAGGGGGCAGAAAGAGGGGAGCCAGAGAGAGAAGGGGCAGAGAGAGGCCAACAAAGAGAGGGGACAGTGAAGTGGGGAACAGAGAGAGGGGGGGACGGGGGGGGCGAACAGAGAGACGGTGACTGAGAGGGGACAGTGAGTGGGGGACAGAGAGAGGGGGGGACGAGCAGGACAGAGAGAGGGGGGACAGAGAAACTGTGACAGAGAGGGGGCAGAGAGACGGTGACAGGGGGGGGGACAGAGAGAGGACGATAGAGATGGGGGAACAGAGAGCGGGGAACAGAGCGAGGGGGCAGAGAGAGGGGGTCAGAGAGAGAGAGGGATAGAGAGAGAGGGGACAGAGAGAGAGGGGACTGAGAGAGAGGGGACTCAGAGAGAGGATAGAGGGGGGAGGGGGGGGCCAGAGTGGGGGTGCAGAGAGAGAGGTCAGAGCGAGAGGGAACAGAGGGAGAGGGGACAGAGAGATGGTGACAGAGTGGGGTCAGAGAGAGGAGGGACAGAGAGAGGGAGAACAGAGAGAGAGGGGGACAGAGAGAGAGGGGGACAGAGAGAGAGGGGAACCGAGAGAGGGGGGGACAGAGAGAGGGGTGACAGAGAGAGGACGACAGAGAGAGGGGACAGGGAGAGGAGGGACAGAGAGAGGGCGAAAGACAGAGAGGCGGACCGAGAGAGGAGGGACAGAGAGAGGAGGGACAGAGAGAGGGGGACAGAGAGAGGGGGACAGAGAGGGGGGGCAGAGAGAGGGGGACAGAGAGGGGGGGGGCAGAGAGAGGGGGACAGAGAGAGGGGGACAGAGAGCGGGGGGGGACAGAGAGAGGGGGACAGAGGGAGGGGGACAGAGAGAGGGGGGACAGAGAGAGGGGGACAGAGAGAGGGGGGACCGAGAGAGGGGGGACAGAGAGAGAGGGGGACAGAGAGAGGGGGACAGAGAGAGGGGGACAGAGAGAGAGGGGGACCAAGAGAGGGGGGGACAGAGAGAGAGAGGGACAGAGAGAGGGACAGAGAGTGGGCGACAGAGAGAGCGGGCAGAGAGAGGGGGGACAGAGAGAAGGGGGGACAGAGAGAGGGGCACAGAGAGAGGAGGGAAGAGAGGGGAGGGCAGAGAGACTGGGGACAGAGAGAGAGAGGGGTACAGAGAGAGGGGGACAGAGAGTGGGGGACAGAGAGAGGGCAGAGAGAGGGCAACAGAGAGAGGGGGACAGAGACCGGGGCAGAGAGAGGGGGACAGAGAGCGAGGGGGACAGAGAGAGAGGGGGACAGAGAGAGAGCGGGACAGAGAGAGTGGAGGAAAGAGAGGGGGGGACAGAGAGAGGGTAGGAACGAGAGAGAGAGAGGGGATAGATAGCGGGGGAGACAGACAGTGGGGGACAGAGAGAGGGGACAGACAGCGAGGGGGACAGAGAGAGAGGGGAACAGAGAGAGGGGGACAGAGAGCTGGGGGACAGAGAGTGGGGCACAGAGAGTGGGGAAGATAGAGGGGGTCAGAGGGAGTCGGGACAGAGAGAGGGTTACAGAGTGGGGGAAGAGAGGGTGTCAGAGAAAGGGGGGCAGAGAGAGGAGGACAGAGAGATGCAGGTGGGTGAGAGAGGGGGACAGAGAAATGGGGGACAGAGAGCGAGGGACAGAGAGCGCGGGACAGAGAGAGGGGGACAGAGAGGGGGGCAGAGAGGGGGGGACAGAGGGAGGGGGACAGAGAGAGGGGGGACAGAGAGAGGGGGACAGAGAGAGGGGGGACCGAGAGAGGGGGGACAGAGAGAGAGGGGGACAGAGAGAGGGGGACAGAGAGAGGGGGGACAGAGAGATGGTTACTGGGAGGGGGCATAGAGAGGGGGACAGAGAGAGGAAAACAGAGAGAGGGAAACAGAGAGAGGGGGACAGAGAGAGTTGTCGGGGGCAGAGAGAGCGGGGGCAGAGAGAGGGCAACAGAGAGGGGGTCAGAGCGCGGGGGAGAGAGGGGATCAGAGAGCGTCGGAGAGAGGGGGGACAGATAGAGGGGGACAGAGAGAGAGGGGACAGAGAGAGAGGGGGACAGAGAAATGGGGGACAGAGAGCGAGGGACAGAGAGCGCGGGACAGAGAGAGGGGGACAGAGAGGGGGGCAGAGAGGGGGGGACAGAGAGAGGGGGACAGAGAGAGGGGGACAGAGGGAGGGGGACAGAGGGAGGGGGGACAGAGAGATGGTTACTGGGAGGGGGCATAGAGAGGGGGACAGAGAGAGGAGAACAGAGAGAGGGAAACAGAGAGAGGGGGACAGAGAGAGTTGTCGGGGGCAGAGAGAGCGGGGGCAGAGAGAGGGCAACAGAGAGGGGGTCAGAGCGCGGGGGAGAGAGGGGATCAGAGAGCGTCGGAGAGAGGGGGGACAGATAGAGGGGGACAGAGAGAGAGGGGACAGAGAGAGAGGGGGACAGAGAGACGGCGACAGAGAGAGGGGTCAGAGAGAGGGGGAGAGAGAGGGGCCAGAGAGAGAGGGGGCCAAAGAGAGAGGAGGCCAGAGACAGGGGGGCAGAGAGAGAAAGGGGCAGAGAGAGAGGGGGAACAGAGAGTGGGGGAGATTGAAAGAGAGGGGCAGAGCGCGATGGGGGCAGACAGAGGGGGGCAGACAGAGGGGGACAGAGTGAGGGGGGCAGAGAGAGGGACAGAGAGAGGAGGACAGAGAGATGGGGGCAGAGAGAGAGGGGAAAGAGAGAGGGGCAGAGAGAGGGTGATAGGGAGTTGGAGAGATAGAGGGGGTCAGAGAGTGGGGACAGAGAGAGGGGTACAGAGAGTGGGGGGATGGAGAGAGTGGGGGACAGAGAGAGGGCAGAGAGACAGGGAGAGATAGACGGGATAGAGAGAGGGGGACAGAGAGAGAGGGGGCCAAAGAGAGAGGAGGCCAGAGACAGGGGGGCAGAGAGAGAGGGGGACAGAGAGAGGGGGGGACAGAGAGAGGGGGACAGAGGGAGGGGGACAGAGAGAGGGGGGGACAGAGAGAGGGGGACAGAGAGAGGGGGACAGAGAGAGGGGGACAGAGAGAGGGGGGACAGAGAGAGGGGGACAGAGAGAGAGGGGGACAGAGAGAGGGGGACAGAGAGAGGGGGACAGAGAGAGAGGGGGACAGAGAGAGGGGGGGACAGAGAGAGAGAGGGACAGAGAGAGGGACAGAGAGAGGGGGACAGAGAGAGGGGGGCAGAGAGAGGGGGGACAGAGAGATGGTTACTGGGAGGGGGCATAGAGAGGGGGACAGAGAGAGGAGAACAGAGAGAGGGAAACAGAGAGAGGGGGACAGAGAGAGTTGTCGGGGCAGAGAGAGCGGGGGCAGAGAGAGGGCAACAGAGAGGGGGTCAGAGCGCGGGGGAGAGAGGGGATCAGAGAGCGTCGGAGAGAGGGGGGACAGATAGAGGGGGACAGAGAGAGAGGGGACAGAGAGAGAGGGGGACAGAGAAATGGGGGACAGAGAGCGAGGGACAGAGAGCGCGGGACAGAGAGAGGGGGACAGAGAGGGGGGCAGAGAGGGGGGGACAGAGAGAGGGGGACAGAGAGAGGGGGACAGAGGGAGGGGGACAGAGGGAGGGGGGACAGAGAGATGGTTACTGGGAGGGGGCATAGAGAGGGGGACAGAGAGAGGAGAACAGAGAGAGGGAAACAGAGAGAGGGGGACAGAGAGAGTTGTCGGGGGCAGAGAGAGCGGGGGCAGAGAGAGGGCAACAGAGAGGGGGTCAGAGCGCGGGGGAGAGAGGGGATCAGAGAGCGTCGGAGAGAGGGGGGACAGATAGAGGGGGACAGAGAGAGAGGGGACAGAGAGAGAGGGGGACAGAGAGACGGCGACAGAGAGAGGGGTCAGAGAGAGGGGGAGATAGAGGGGCCAGAGAGAGAGGGGGCCAAAGAGAGAGGAGGCCAGAGACAGGGGGGCAGAGAGAGAAAGGGGCAGAGAGAGAGGGGGAACAGAGAGTGGGGGAGATTGAAAGAGAGGGGCAGAGCGCGATGGGGGCAGACAGAGGGGGGCAGACAGAGGGGGACAGAGTGAGGGGGGCAGAGAGAGGGACAGAGAGAGGAGGACAGAGAGATGGGGGCAGAGAGAGAGGGGAAAGAGAGAGGGGCAGAGAGAGGGTGATAGGGAGTTGGAGAGATAGAGGGGGTCAGAGAGTGGGGACAGAGAGAGGGGTACAGAGAGTGGGGGGATGGAGAGAGTGGGGGACAGAGAGAGGGCAGAGAGACAGGGAGAGATAGACGGGATAGAGAGAGGGGGACAGAGAGAGAGGGGGCCAAAGAGAGAGGAGGCCAGAGACAGGGGCGCAGAGAGAGAGGGGGACAGAGAGAGGGGGGGACAGAGAGAGGGGGACAGAGGGAGGGGGACAGAGAGAGGGGGGGACAGAGAGAGGGGGACAGAGAGAGGGGGACAGAGAGAGGGGGACAGAGAGAGGGGGGACAGAGAGAGGGGGACAGAGAGAGAGGGGGACAGAGAGAGGGGGACAGAGAGAGGGGGACAGAGAGAGAGGGGGACAGAGAGAGGGGGGGACAGAGAGAGAGAGGGACAGAGAGAGGGACAGAGAGAGGGGGACAGAGAGAGGGGGGCAGAGAGAGGGGGGACTGAGAGAAGGGGGGACAGAGAGAGGGGCACAGAGAGAGGAGGGAAGAGAGGGGGGAGCAGAGAGACTGGGGACAGAGAGAGAGAGGGGTACAGAGAGGGGGGGACAGAGAGTGGGGGACAGAGAGAGGGCAGAGAGAGGGCAACAGAGAGAGGGGGACAGAGACCGGGGCAGAGAGAGGGGGAAGAGAGAGGGGGACAGAGAGCGAGGGGGACAGAGAGAGAGGGGGACAGAGAGAGAGCGGGACAGAGAGAGTGGAGGAAAGAGAGGGGGGACAGAGAGAGGGTGGGAAAGAGAGAGAGAGGGGGGACAGAGAGCGGGGGAGACAGAGAGCTGGGGGACAGAGAGAGGGGACAGACAGCGAGGGGGACAGAGAGAGAGGGGAACAGAGAGAGGGGGACAGAGAAAGGGGGAGAAAGAGAGAGAGAGAGGGGACAGAGAGAGAGGGAGACAGAGAGCTGGGGGACAGAGAGTGGGGCACAGAGAGTGGGGAAGATAGAGGGGGTCAGAGGGAGTGGGGACAGAGAGAGGGTTACAGAGTGGGGGAAAGAGAGGGTGTCAGAGAAAGGGGGGCAGAGAGAGGAGGACAGAGAGATGCAGGTGGGAGAGAGAGGGGGACAGAGAAATGGGGGACAGAGAGCGAGGGACAGAGAGCGCGGGACAGAGAGAGGGGGTCAGAGAGTGGGGGACAGAGAGCGAGGGACAGAGAGCGCGGGACAGGGAGAGGGGCACAGAGAGTGGGGAAGATAGAGGGGGTCAGAGGGAGTGGGGACAGAGAGAGGGTTACAGAGTGGGGGAAAGAGAGGGTGTCAGAGAAAGGGGGACAGAGAAATGGAGGACAGAGAGATGCAGGTGGGAGAGAGAGGGGGACAGAGAAATGGGGGACAGAGAGAGAGGGACAGAGAGGGGGACAGAGAGAGAGGGACAGAGAGAGAGAGGGACAGAGCGAGAGGGCGACAGAGAGGAGGGACAGAGAGAGGGGGACAGAGTGGCTGGGACAGAGAGAGAGAGGGGACAGAGAGAGATGGGGACAGAGAGAGAGAGGGGAACAGAGAGGGGGACAGAGAGAGGCAGGGAGGGAGAGGGGGGCAGAGAGTTGGCGGCAGAGACAGGGCCACAGAGAGTGAGGGTGATAGAGGGGGTCAGAGAGAAGGGGGGCAGAGAGTGGGGTACAGAGAGACGGTGACAGATATGGCAACAGAGAGAGGGGGACAGAGAGAGGAGGACAGAGAGAGGGGGACGGGGGACGGCAGAGAGGGGGGGACAGAGAGAGGGGGACAGAGAGAGGGGGACAGAGAGATGGGGACAGAGAGAGGGGGACAGAGAGAGGGGGACAGAGAGAGGAGGACAGAGAGAGGGGGACAGAGAGAGGGGGACAGAGAGAGGAGGACAGAGAGGGGGGACAGAGAGAGGGGGACAGAGAGAGGGGGACAGAGAGAGGAGGACAGAGAGAGGGGGACAGAGAGGGGGGCAGAGAGGGGGGGACAGAGAGAGGGGGGCAGAGAGAGGGGGACAGAGGGAGGGGGACAGAGGGAGGGGGGACAGAGAGATGGTTACTGGGAGGGGGCATAGAGAGGGGGACAGAGAGAGGAGAACAGAGAGAGGGAAACAGAGAGAGGGGGAGAGAGAGAGGTGTCGGGGGCAGAGAGAGCGGGGGCAGAGAGAGGGCAACAGAGAGGGGGTCAGAGCGCGGGGGAGAGAGGGGATCAGAGAGCGTGGGAGAGAGGGGGGACAGATAGAGGGGGACAGAGAGAGAGGGGACAGAGAGAGAGGGGGACAGAGAGACGGCGACAGAGAGAGGGGTCAGAGAGAGGGGGAGATAGAGGGGGCCAGAGAGAGAGGGGGCCAAAGAGAGAGGAGGCCAGAGACAGGGGGGCAGAGAGAGAGGGTGGCAGAGAGAGAGGGGGAACAGAGAGCGGGGGAGATAGAGAGAGAGGGGCAGAGAGCGATGGGGGCAGACAGAGGGGGGCAGACAGAGGGGGACAGAGTGAGGAGGACAGAGAGATGGGGGCAGAGAGAGAGGGGAAAGAGAGAGGGGCAGAGAGAGGGTGACAGGGAGTTGGAGAGATAGAGGGGGTCAGAGAGTGGGGACAGAGAGAGGGGTACAGAGAGTGGGGGGATGGAGAGAGTGGGGGACAGAGAGAGGGCAGAGAGACAGGGAGAGATAGACGGGACAGAGAGAGGGGGACAGAGAGAGAGGGGGACAGAGAGAGAGGGGGCCAAAGAGAGAGGAGGCCAGAGACAGGGGTGCAGAGAGAGAGAGGGGCAGAGAGAGAGGGGGAACAGAGAGTGGGGGAGATAGAGAGAGAGGGGCAGAGAGCGATGGGGGCAGACAGAGGGGGGCAGACAGAGGGGGACAGAGTGAGGGGGGCAGAGAGAGAGGGACAGAGAGAGGAGGACAGAGAGATGGGGCAGAGAGAGAGGGGAAAGAGAGAGGGGCAGAGAGAGGGTGACAGGGAGTTGGAGAGATAGAGGGGGTCAGAGAGTGGGGACAGAGAGAGGGGTACAGAGATTGGGGGCATGGAGAGAGTGGGGGACAGAGAGAGGGCAGAGAGACAGGGAGAGATAGACGGGACAGAGAGAGGGGGACAGAGAGAGAGGGGGACAGAGAGAGAGGGGGACAGAGAGAGAGGGGGACAGAGAGGGGGTGGACAGAGAGAGGGAGGACAGAGAGAGGGGGAGACAGGGAGAGGCGGGTGGGAGAGAGAGGGGGACAGAGATGGGGGAACAGAGAGAGCGGGACTGAGAGAGTGGGGGACAGAGAGAGAGGGGGACAAAGAGGAGGGATAGAGAGATGCAGGTGGGAGAGAGAGGGGACAGAGGGGGACAGAGAGTGGGGAGATCGAGAGAGTGGGGACAGAGAGAGAGAGGGGGACAGAGAGAGCGGGCGACAGAGAGGGGGTCAGAGAGCGGGGAGAGAGAGAGGACACAGAGAGAGGGACGGGGGTCAGAGAGAGGGGGACAGAGAGAGGGGGGACAGAGGGGGAGAACAGAGAGGGGGGGACAGAGAGAGAGGGGACAGAGAGAGAGGGGGACAGAGAGAGGGGGACAGAGAGCGCGCGCGACAGTGAGGGGGTCAGAGAGCGGGGAGAGAGAGAGGACACAGAGAGAGGGGGACGGGGGTCAGAGAGAGGGGGGCAGAGAGGGGGGTAGAGAGAGGGGAGAGAGAGAGGACACAGAGAGAGGGGGACGGGGGTCAGAGCGAGGGGGTCAGAGAGAGAGGGGGCAGAGACAGGGGGCAGAAAGAGAGGATGACAGGGAGGGGGTCAGAGAGCGGGAGAGAGAGAGGGGACAGTGAGATGGGGATAGAGAGAGGGGGACAGAGAGAGGGGACAGAGAGAGAGAGGGAGACAGAGGGGGGTCAAAGAGCAGGGGAGAGAGAGGGGGACAGAGAGAGGGGAACAGAAAGTGAGGGGACAGAGAGAGGGGTCGGGGGGCAGAGAGAGTGGGACAGAGAGAGTGGGACAGAGAGAGGGGCGACAGCGAGAGAGGGCAACAGAGAGAGGGGGACAGAGAGCGGGGGAGATAGAGGGGGTCAGAGAGAGAGGGGGGTCAGAGAGAGATGGGGCAGAAAGAGGCAACAGAGAGAGGGGAACAGAGAGAAAGGGGGACAGAGAGAGGGAGGGACAAAGAGAGGGGAACAGAGAAAGGTGGGACATAGAGAAGGGGGAATGAGAGACGGTGACAGAGAGAGGGGACAGAGAGAGGGAGACAGAGAGGGGGGGCAGAGAGGGGGGGGACAGGGGGGGGAGAACAGAGAGAGATGGGGTCAGAGAGAGGGGGTACAGAGAGAGAGAGGGGATCAGAGAGAGAGAGGGGTCAGAGAGAGAGGGGTCAGAGAGAGAGGGGGTACAGAGAGAGAGGGGAACAGAGAGGGGGGCAGAGGGGGGACCAGAGAGGGAACAGAGAGAGGGGGACAGAGAGAGGGGGCAGAAAGAGGGGGTCAGAGAGAGAGAGGGATAGAGAGAGAGGGGGACAGAGAGAGAGGGGACAGAGAGAGAGAGGACAGAGGGGGGAGGGGGGGGACCAGAGTGGGGGTGCAGAGAGAGGGGGACAGAGCGAGAGGGAACAGAGGGAGAGGGGACAGAGAGATGGTGACAGAGTGGGGGACAGAGAGAGGGGGCAGAGAGAGGGGGTCAGAGAGAGAGAGGGATAGAGAGAGGGGGACAGAGAGAGAGGGGACAGAGAGAGAGAGAGGACAGAGGGGGGAGGGGGGACCAGAGTGGGGGTGCAGAGAGAGGGGGACAGAGCGAGAGGGAACAGAGGGAGAGGGGACAGAGAGAGGGGGGACAGAGAGAGGGGGGACAGAGAGAGGGGACAGAGAGAGGGGGACAGAGAGAGGGGGACAGAGAGAGGGGGGGACAGAGAGAGGGGGGGACAGAGAGAGGGGGACAGAGAGAGAGGCGGACAGAGAGAGGAGGGACAGAGATAGGGGGACAGAGAGAGGGGGTACAGAGAGAGAGGGGACAGAGAGAGGGGACAGAGAGAGGGGGGCAGAGAGAGAGGGGGACAGAGAGAGAGGGGGACAGAGAGAGGGGGACAGAGAGAGGGGGGGGCAGAGAGAGGGGGACAGAGAGATGAGGGACAGAGAGAGGGGGACAGAGAGAGGGGGGACAGAGAGAGGGGGGACAGAGAGAGGGGGACAGAGAGAGAGGGGGACAGAGAGAGGGACAGAGAGAGGGGGACAGAGAGAAAAGTGAACAGAGAGAGGGGGACAGAGAGAGGGGGACAGAGGGAGAGGGGGACAGAGAGAGGGGGGGCAGAGAGAGGGGGGACAGAGAGAAGGGGGGGACAGAGAGAGGGGGACAGAGAGAGAGTGGGCAGAGAGAGGGCAACAGAGAGGGGGTCAGAGAGCGGGTGAGAGAGGAGGTCAGAGAGCGTGGGAGAGAGAGGGGACAGATAGAGGGGACAGAGAGAGAGGGGACAGAAAGAGAGGGGTTCAGAGAGCCGGCGACAGAGAGAGGGGGACAGAGAGTGGGGGAGATAGAGGGGGTCAGAGAGAGAGGGGGTCAGTGAGAGAGAGGGGGTCAGAGAGAGAAGGGGGCCGAAAGAGGAGACAGAGAGAGGAGGACAGAGAGAGAGGAGGACAGAGAGAGAAGGGGTCAGAGAGGGGGGGGGACAGACAGAGGAGGGGACAGAGAGAGGGGGGGCAAAGAGAAGGTGAACAGAGAAAGGTGGGACAGAGAGAAGGGGGGATAGAGAGACGGTGACAGAGAGAGGGGGCAGAGGGAGAGAGAGAGGGGTACAGTGTGGGGGAGAGAGGGGTGTCAGAGAGAGGGGGCAGAGAGTGGGCGGATGGAGAGAGTTGGGGATAGAGAGAGAGGGGGACAGAGAGAGAGGGGGACAAAGAGGGGGGCAGAGAGAGGGCGACAGAGAGGGGGTTAGAGAGCGGGGAGAGAGAGGGGACAGAGAGAGGGGGACAGAGAGAGAGGGGGACAGAGAGAGGGAGGGACAAAGAGAGGGGAACAGAGAAAGGTGGGACAGAGAGAAGGGGGGATAGAGAGACGGTGACAGAGAGAGGGGACAGAGAGAGGGAGACAGAGAGGGGGGACAGAGAGGGGGGGACAGAGGGGGGGGGAGGGAACAGAGGGGGGGACAGAGAGAGATGGGGTCAGAGAGAGGGGGTACAGAGAGAGAGAGGGGGTCAGAGAGAGAGGGGGTCAGAGAGAGGGGTCAGAGAGAGAGGGGGTACAGAGAGAGAGGGGAACAGAGAGGGGGGCAGAGGGGGGGACCAGAGCGGGAACAGAGAGAGGGGGACAGAGAGAGGGGGCAGAAAGAGGGGGGCCAGAGAGAGAAGGGGCAGAGAGACGGGGCAGAGAGAGGCCAACAAAGAGAGGGGACAGTGAAGTGGGGAACAGAGAGAGGGGGGACAGGGGGGGGGACGAACAGAGAGACGGTGACTGAGAGGGGACAGTGAGGGGGGGACAGAGAGAGGGGGGACGGGGGGGGCGAACAGAGTGACGGTGACTGAGAGGGGACAGTGAGTGGGGGACAGAGAGAGGGAGGGACGAGCTGGGCAGAGAGAGGGGGGACAGAGAAACTGTGACAGAGAGGGGGCAGAGAGACGGTGACGGGGGGGGGCAGAGAGAGGGCGATAGAGATGGGGGAACATAGAGCGGGGAACAGAGCGAGGGGGCAGAGAGAGGGGGTCAGAGAGAGAGAGGGGACAGAGAGAGAGGGGACAGAGAGATGGTGACAGAGTGGGGGCAGAGAGAGGAGGGACAGAGCGAGGGAGAACAGAGAGAGAGGGGGACAGAAAGAGAGGGGGACAGAGAGAGAGGGGACAGAGGAGGGAGGGGGGGACCAGAGTGGGGGTGCAGAGAGAGAGGGGGACAGAGAGAGGGGGGACAGAGAGAGGGGGGACAGAGAGAGGGGGACATAGAGAGTGTACAGGGAGAGGAGGGACAGAGAGAGGGCGACAGAGAGAGAGGCGGACAGAGAGAGGAGGGACAGAGAGAGGGGGACATTGAGAGGGGGTACAGAGAGAGGGGGACAGAGAGAGAGGGGGACAGAGAGAGGGACAGAGAGAGGGGGACAGAGAGAGAGGTGAACAGAGAGAGGGGGACAGAGAGAGGGGGACAGAGGGAGAGGGGGACAGAGAGAGGGGGGCAGAGAGAGGGGGGACAGAGAGAAAGGGGGGGACAGAGAGAGGGGGACAGAGAGAGAGGGGGCAGAGAGAGGGCAACAGAGAGGGGGTCAGAGCGCGGGGGAGAGAGAGGATCAGAGAGCGTGGGAGAGAGAGGGGACAGATAGAGGGGGACAGAGAGAGAGGGGACAGAGAGAGAGGGGGACAGAGTGACGGCAACAGAGAGAGGGGGACAGAGAGAGGGGGAGATAGAGGGGGTCAGAGAGAGAGGGGGTCAGTGAGAGAGAGGGGGACGGAAAGAGAGGAGGACAGAGAGAAACGGGGTCAGAGAGAGGGGGGACAGAGAGAGGAGGGGACAGAGAGAGGGGGGGCAAAGAGAGGGGGAACAGAGAAAGGTGGGACAGAGAGAAGGGGGGATAGAGAGACGGTGACAGAGAGAGGGGGCAGAGGGAGATAGAGAGGGGTACAGTGTGGGAGAGAGAGGCGGGGTCAGAGAGAGAGGGACAGAGAGTGGGCGGATGGAGAGAGTGGGGGATAGAGAGAGAGGGGGGGACAGAGAGATAGGGGGACAGAGGGGGGCAGAGAGAGAGGGGGCAGAGAGAGGGCGACACAGAGGGGGTTAGAGAGCGGGGGAGAGAGAGTGGGACAGAGAGATGGGGACAGAGAGAGGGCGAAAGAGAGAGAGGAGGCAGAGAGATGGGGGCAGAGAGATGGGGGCAGAGAGAGAGGGGGCAGAGAGAGAGGGGGCAGAGATGGAGAGGGGGCAGAGAGAGGGGGACAGAGAGACGGCAACAGAGAGAGGGGCGACAGAGAAAGCGGGCGACCGAGAGGGGGTCAGAGAGCGGGGAGAGAGAGAGAGTACACAGAGAGAGGGGGACAGAGAGAGGAGGGGACAGAGAGAGGGGGAACAGAGAGAGGGGGGGACAGAGAGAGAGGGGGACAGAGAGGGGGCAGAGAGAGAGGGGGCAGAGAGAGGGCGACAGAGAGGGGGTTAGAGAGCGGGGGAGAGAGAGGGGACAGAGAGAGGGGGACAGAGAGAGGGCGACAGAGAGAGAGGGGGCAGAGAGATGGGGGCAGAGAGAGAGGGGGAAGAGAGAGAGGGGGCAGAGAGAGAGGGGGCAGAGAGAGGGGGACAGAGAGACGGCAACAGAGAGAGGGGCGACAGAGAGAGCGGGCGACAGAGAGCGGGTCAGAGAGCGGGGACAGAGAGAGTACACAGAGAGAGGGGGACAGAGAGAGGGGGGGACAGAGAGAGGGGGACAGAGAGAGGGGGATAGAGAGAGGGAGACAGAGAGAAGGGGACAGAGAGAGGGCGACAGAGTGAGGGGGTACAGAGTGAGGGGGACAGAGAGAGGGCGACAGAGAGAGGGGAACAGAGAGAGGGGGACAGAGAGAGTGGAACAGAGAGAGGGGAACAGAGAGAGGGGGACAGAGAGAGGGGAACAGAGAGAGGGCGACAGAGAGAGGGGAACAGAGAGAGGGCGACAGAGAGAGGGGAACAGAGAGAGGGGGACAGAGAGAGGGGTTCAGACAGAGGGGGCAGAGAGAGAGGGGGCAGAGTGAGAGGGGAGAGAGAGAGGGGGACAGAGAGAGAGGGGGCAGGGAGAGAGGGTGACAAAGAGGGGGTCAAAGAGCGGGGGAGAGAGAGAGGGGACAGAGAGAGGGGTAGAGAGAGTGGGACAGAGAGAGTGGGACAGAGAGAGGGGCGACAGCGAGAGAGGGGGACAGTGAGGTGGTACAGGGAGAGGCGGGTGTGAGAGAGGGGGTCAGAGAGAGGGCGACAGAGAGAGGGCGACAAGGAGAGAGGGCAACAGAGAGAGGGGGCACAGAGAGCGGGGGAGATAGCGGGGGTCAGAGAGAGAGAGGGGGACAGAGAGAGTGGGGGTCAGAGAGAGGGCGACAGAGAGAGGGGGAACAGAGAGAGGGGGAACAGAGAGAGGGGAACAGAGAGAGTGGGGCAGAGAGAGTGGGGCAGAGAGAGGGGGGACAGAGAGAAGGGGGGGACAGAGAGAGGGGGACAGAGAGAGAGTGGGCAGAGAGAGGGCAACAGAGAGGGGGTCAGAGAGCGGGTGAGAGAGGAGGTCAGAGAGCGTGGGAGAGAGAGGGGACAGATAGAGGGGACAGAGAGAGAGGGGACAGAAAGAGAGGGGTTCAGAGAGCCGGCGACAGAGAGAGGGGGACAGAGAGTGGGGGAGATAGAGGGGGTCAGAGAGAGAGGGGGTCAGTGAGAGAGAGGGGGTCAGAGAGAGAAGGGGGCCGAAAGAGGAGACAGAGAGAGGAGGACAGAGAGAGAGGAGGACAGAGAGAGAAGGGGTCAGAGAGGGGGGGGGGACAGACAGAGGAGGGGACAGAGAGAGGGGACAGAGAGAGGGAGACAGAGAGGGGGGACAGAGAGGGGGGGACAGAGGGGGGGGGAGGGAACAGAGGGGGGGACAGAGAGAGATGGGGTCAGAGAGAGGGGGTACAGAGAGAGAGAGGGGGTCAGAGAGAGAGGGGGTCAGAGAGAGGGGTCAGAGAGAGAGGGGGTACAGAGAGAGAGGGGAACAGAGAGGGGGGCAGAGGGGGGGACCAGAGCGGGAACAGAGAGAGGGGGACAGAGAGAGGGGGCAGAAAGAGGGGGGCCAGAGAGAGAAGGGGCAGAGAGACGGGGCAGAGAGAGGCCAACAAAGAGAGGGGACAGTGAAGTGGGGAACAGAGAGAGGGGGGACAGGGGGGGGGACGAACAGAGAGACGGTGACTGAGAGGGGACAGTGAGGGGGGGACAGAGAGAGGGGGGACGGGGGGGGCGAACAGAGTGACGGTGACTGAGAGGGGACAGTGAGTGGGGGACAGAGAGAGGGAGGGACGAGCTGGGCAGAGAGAGGGGGGACAGAGAAACTGTGACAGAGAGGGGGCAGAGAGACGGTGACGGGGGGGGGCAGAGAGAGGGCGATAGAGATGGGGGAACATAGAGCGGGGAACAGAGCGAGGGGGCAGAGAGAGGGGGTCAGAGAGAGAGAGGGGACAGAGAGAGAGGGGACAGAGAGATGGTGACAGAGTGGGGGCAGAGAGAGGAGGGACAGAGCGAGGGAGAACAGAGAGAGAGGGGGACAGAAAGAGAGGGGGACAGAGAGAGAGGGGACAGAGGAGGGAGGGGGGGACCAGAGTGGGGGTGCAGAGAGAGAGGGGGACAGAGAGAGGGGGGACAGAGAGAGGGGGGACAGAGAGAGGGGGACATAGAGAGTGTACAGGGAGAGGAGGGACAGAGAGAGGGCGACAGAGAGAGAGGCGGACAGAGAGAGGAGGGACAGAGAGAGGGGGACATTGAGAGGGGGTACAGAGAGAGGGGGACAGAGAGAGAGGGGGACAGAGAGAGGGACAGAGAGAGGGGGACAGAGAGAGAGGTGAACAGAGAGAGGGGGACAGAGAGAGGGGGACAGAGGGAGAGGGGGACAGAGAGAGGGGGGCAGAGAGAGGGGGGACAGAGAGAAAGGGGGGGACAGAGAGAGGGGGACAGAGAGAGAGGGGGCAGAGAGAGGGCAACAGAGAGGGGGTCAGAGCGCGGGGGAGAGAGAGGATCAGAGAGCGTGGGAGAGAGAGGGGACAGATAGAGGGGGACAGAGAGAGAGGGGACAGAGAGAGAGGGGGACAGAGTGACGGCAACAGAGAGAGGGGGACAGAGAGAGGGGGAGATAGAGGGGGTCAGAGAGAGAGGGGGTCAGTGAGAGAGAGGGGGACGGAAAGAGAGGAGGACAGAGAGAAACGGGGTCAGAGAGAGGGGGGACAGAGAGAGGAGGGGACAGAGAGAGGGGGGGCAAAGAGAGGGGGAACAGAGAAAGGTGGGACAGAGAGAAGGGGGGATAGAGAGACGGTGACAGAGAGAGGGGGCAGAGGGAGATAGAGAGGGGTACAGTGTGGGAGAGAGAGGCGGGGTCAGAGAGAGAGGGACAGAGAGTGGGCGGATGGAGAGAGTGGGGGATAGAGAGAGAGGGGGGGACAGAGAGATAGGGGGACAGAGGGGGGCAGAGAGAGAGGGGGCAGAGAGAGGGCGACACAGAGGGGGTTAGAGAGCGGGGGAGAGAGAGTGGGACAGAGAGATGGGGACAGAGAGAGGGCGAAAGAGAGAGAGGAGGCAGAGAGATGGGGGCAGAGAGATGGGGGCAGAGAGAGAGGGGGCAGAGAGAGAGGGAGCAGAGATGGAGAGGGGGCAGAGAGAGGGGGACAGAGAGACGGCAACAGAGAGAGGGGCGACAGAGAAAGCGGGCGACCGAGAGGGGGTCAGAGAGCGGGGAGAGAGAGAGAGTACACAGAGAGAGGGGGACAGAGAGAGGAGGGGACAGAGAGAGGGGGAACAGAGAGAGGGGGGGACAGAGAGAGAGGGGGACAGAGAGGGGGGCAGAGAGAGAGGGGGCAGAGAGAGGGCGACAGAGAGGGGGTTAGAGAGCGGGGGAGAGAGAGGGGACAGAGAGAGGGGGGACAGAGAGAGGGCGACAGAGAGAGAGGGGGCAGAGAGATGGGGGCAGAGAGAGAGGGGGAAGAGAGAGAGGGGGCAGAGAGAGAGGGGGCAGAGAGAGGGGGACAGAGAGACGGCAACAGAGAGAGGGGCGACAGAGAGAGCGGGCGACAGAGAGCGGGTCAGAGAGCGGGGACAGAGAGAGTACACAGAGAGAGGGGGACAGAGAGAGGGGGGGACAGAGAGAGGGGGACAGAGAGAGGGGGATAGAGAGAGGGAGACAGAGAGAAGGGGACAGAGAGAGGGCGACAGAGTGAGGGGGTACAGAGTGAGGGGGACAGAGAGAGGGCGACAGAGAGAGGGGAACAGAGAGAGGGGGACAGAGAGAGTGGAACAGAGAGAGGGGAACAGAGAGAGGGGGACAGAGAGAGGGGAACAGAGAGAGGGCGACAGAGAGAGGGGAACAGAGAGAGGGCGACAGAGAGAGGGGAACAGAGAGAGGGGGACAGAGAGAGGGGTTCAGACAGAGGGGGCAGAGAGAGAGGGGGCAGAGTGAGAGGGGAGAGAGAGAGGGGGACAGAGAGAGAGGGGGCAGGGAGAGAGGGTGACAAAGAGGGGGTCAAAGAGCGGGGGAGAGAGAGAGGGGACAGAGAGAGGGGTAGAGAGAGTGGGACAGAGAGAGTGGGACAGAGAGAGGGGCGACAGCGAGAGAGGGGGACAGTGAGGTGGTACAGGGAGAGGCGGGTGTGAGAGAGGGGGTCAGAGAGAGGGCGACAGAGAGAGGGCGACAAGGAGAGAGGGCAACAGAGAGAGGGGGCACAGAGAGCGGGGGAGATAGCGGGGGTCAGAGAGAGAGAGGGGGACAGAGAGAGTGGGGGTCAGAGAGAGGGCGACAGAGAGAGGGGGAACAGAGAGAGGGGGAACAGAGAGAGGGGAACAGAGAGAGTGGGGCAGAGAGAGTGGGGCAGAGAGAGGGGGACAGAGAGCGGGAGAGAGAGAGAGAGGCGGTTGGGAGAGAGGAAGGGTCAGAGAGAGAGGGCGACAGACAGAGGGGGACAGAGTGGGGGAGACAGAGAGCGAGGGAGACAGAGAGAGAGGGGACAGAGAGAGAGGGGACAGAGAGAGAGGTGACAGAGAGAGAGAGGTGTAGAGAGAGAGGGACAGAGAGAGAGAGGGGGACAGAGAGAGGTGGGACAGAGAGAGTGGGACAGAGAGAGGGGGTCAGAGAGAGGGCGACAGAGAGGGGTGGAACAGAGAGAGGGGAACAAAGAGAGAGGGGGACAGAGAGAGAGGGTACAGAGAGAGAGGGGGACAGAAAGAGAGGGTACCGAGAGAGAGGGGCAGAGAGAGAGGTGGTCAGAGACAGAGGGGGTAAGAGAGAGAGGGGCAGAGAGAGAGGGGGACAGAGAGAGAGGGGTCAGAGAGAGAGATGGGGCAGAAAGAGGCAATAGAGAGAGGGGGACAGAGAGAGAGGGGGACAGAGAGAGGGGGACAGAGAGAGGGGGAACACAGAAAGGAGGAACAGAGACAAGGGGGGATACAGAGACGGTGACAGAGAGGGGGGCAGAGAGAGGGAGACAGAGAGAGGGGTACAGAGAGTGGGGGGGCAGAGAGGGGGGCAGAGAGAGTGGGGGCAGAGAGAGAGGGGGCAGAGAGAAAGGGTGACAGAGAGGGGGTCAGAGAGCGGGAGAGAGAGAGAGGGGGCAGAGAGAGGAGGATAGAGAGAGGGGGACAGAGAGGGGGTCAAAGAGTGGGGGAGAGAGAGGGGACAGAGTGAGGGGGACAGGAGTGAGAGGGACAGAGAGAGGGGGATAGAGAGAGGCGAACAGAGAGAGGGAAACAGAGAGAGGGGGACAGAGAGGGGGGTCGGGGGGCAGAGGGGGGGCAGAGAGAGGGCAACAGAGAGCGGGTCAGAGAGCAGGGGAGAGAGGAGGTCAGAGAGCGTGGGAGAGAGAGGGGACAGATAGAGGGGACAGAGAGAGAGGGGACAGAAAGAGAGGGGCTCAGAGATCCGGCGATAGAGAGAGGGGGACAGAGAGTGGGGGAGATAGAGGGGGTCAGAGAGAGAGGGGGTCAGTGAGAGAGAGGGAGACAGAGAGAGAAGGGGGCCGAAAGAGGAGACAGAGAGAGGGGGACAGAGAGAGAGGAGGACAGAGAGAGAAGGGGTCAGAGAGGGGGGGACAGAGAGAGGAGGGGACAGAGAGAGGGGCGGCAAAGAGAGGGTGAACAGAGAAAGGTGGGACAGAGAGAAGGGGGGATAGAGAGACGGTGACATAGAGAGGGGGCAGAGGGAGAGAGGGAGGGGTACAGTGTGGGGGAGAGAGGGGGGGTCAGAGAGAGGGGGACAGAGAGTGGGCGGATGGAGAGAGTTGGGGATAGAGAGAGAGAGGGGGACAGAGAGGGGGGCAGAGAGAGGGGGCAGAGAGAGGGCAACAGAGAGGGGGTTAGAGAGCAGGGGAGAGAGAGGGGACAGAGAAAGGGCGACAGAGAGAGAGGGGGCAGAGAGATGGGGGCAGAGAGAGGGGGCAGAGAGAGAGGGGGCAGAGAGAGAGGGGGCAGAGAGAGAGGGGGCAGAGAGAGGGGGACAGAGAGACGGCAACAGAGAGGGGGGCGACAGAGGGCGCGGGCGACAGAGAGGGGGTCAGACAGCGGGGAGAGAGAGAGTACACAGAGAGAGGGGGGGCAGAGAGAGGGGGGACAGAGAGAGGGGGAACAGAGAGAGGGGGGACAGAGAGAGGGGGTACAGAGAGAGGTGGACAGAGAGAGGGGGACAGTGAGCGGGAGAGAGAGAGGGGACAGTGAGAAGGGGATAGAGAGAGGGGGACAGAGAGAGAGAGGGTGACAGAGAGAGGGGGGACAGAGATAGGGGGCAGAAAGAGGGCAACAGAGAGGGGGTCAGAGAGCGGGGGAGAGAGAGAGGGGACAGAGAGAGGGGGCAGAGAGAGAGGGACAGAGAGAGGAGGTGACAGAGAGGTGGTCAGAGAGCGGGAGAGAGAGTGGACTGTGAGAGGGGGACAGAGAGAGGGGGCAGTGAGAGAGGGGGCAGAGAGAGAGGGCGACAGAGAGGAGGTCAAAGAGCGGGGGAGAAAGAGAGGGGACAGAGAGAGGGGGATAGAGAGAGGGAGACAGAGAGAAGGGGACAGAGAGAGGGCGACAGAGTGAGGGGGTCAGAGTGAGGGGGACAGAGAGAGGGGAACAGAGAGAGGGGAACAGAGAGAGGGGGGCAGAGAGAGAGGGGGCAGAGAGAGTGGGCAGAAAGAGAGGATGACAGAGAAGGGGTTAGAGAGCGGGAGATAGAGAGAGGGGGCAGTGAGATGGGGATAGAGAGAGGGGGACAGAGAGAGAGGGGGCAGGGAGAGAGGGTGAGAGAGGGGGGTCAAAGAGCGAGGGAGAGAGAGGGGACAGAGAGAGGGGGATAGAGAGAGGGGAACAGAGAGAGAAGGGACAGAGAGAGGGGTCGGGGGGGCAGAGAGAGTGGGACAGAGAGAGGGGCGACAGCGAGAGAGGGGGACAGTGAGGTGTTACAGGGAGAGCGGGAGATAGAGAGAGGGGGCAGTGAGATGTGGATAGAGAGAGGGGGACAGGAGTGAGAGGGACAGAGAGAGGGGGATAGAGAGAGGAGAACAGAGAGAGGGAAAAAGAGAGAGGGGGACAGAGAGGGGGGTCGGGGGGCAGAGAGGGGGGGGGCAGAGAGAGGGCAACAGAGAGGGGGTCAGAGAGCAGGGGAGAGAGGAGGTCAGAGAGCGTGGGAGAGAGAGGGGACAGATAGAGGGGACAGAGAGAGAGGGGACAGAAAGAGAGGGGCTCAGAGAGCCGGCGACAGAGAGAGGGGGACAGAGAGGGGGCAGAGAGTGGGGGCAGAGAGAGGGCGACAGAGAGGGGGTTACAGAGCAGGGGAGAGAGAGGGGACAGAGAAAGGGCAGAGAGAGAGAGACAGAGAGAGGGGTACAGAGTGGGGGAGAGAGCGGGGGTCAGAGAGTGGGGGGGACAGAGAGGGTGGCAGAGAGAGTGGGGGCAGAGAGAGTGGGGCAGAGAGAGAGGGGGCAGAGAGAAAGGGTGAGAGAGAGGGTGTCAGAGAGCGGGAGAGAGAGAGAGGGGGCAGTGAGAGGGGGATAGAGAGAGGGGGACAGAGAGAGGGGGACAGAGAGAGAGGGGGCAGAGAGAGAGGGCGACAGAGAGGGGGTCAAAGAGCGGGGGAGAGAGAGGGGACAGAGTGAGGGGGACAGGAGTGAGGGGAAAAGAGAGGGGGACAGTGAGAGGGGAACAGAGAGAGGGGAACAGAGAGAGGGAAACAAAGAGGGGGACAGAGAGAGGGGTCGGGGGGGCAGAGAGAGTGGGACAGAGAGAGGGGCGACAGCGAGAGAGGGGGACAGTGAGGTGGTACAGGGAGAGGCGGGTGTGAGAGAGGGGGTCAGAGAGAGGGCGACAGAGAGAGAGGGGGGACAGGGAGCGGGGGAGATAGAGGGGGTCAGAGAGAGAGCGGGGGACAGAGAGAGTGGGGGTCAGAGAGAGGGCAACAGAGAGCGGGGGGACAGAGAGCGGGGGAGATAGAGGGGGTCAGAGAGAGAGAGGGGACAGAGAGAGGGCGACAGAGAGCAGGGGACAGAGAGTGGGGGAGATAGAGGGGGTCAGAGAGAGAGGGGGGACAGAGAGAGGGGGACAGAGAGAGGGGGGACAGAGAGAGTGGGAGACAGAGAAAGGGGGAACAGAGAGAGGGGGGACAGAGAGAGAGGGGGCAGAGAGAAAGGGTGAGAGAGAGGGTGTAAGAGAGCGGAGAGAGAGAGAGGGGGCAGTGAGAGGGGGATAGAGAGAGGGGGACAGAGAGAGGGGGGCAGAGAGAGCGGGGGCAGAGAGAGAGGGGGCAGAGAGAAAAGGTGAGAGAGAGGGTGTCAGAGAGCGGGAGAGAGAGAGAGGGGGCAGTGAGAGGGGGATAGAGAGAGGGGGACAGAGAGAGGGGGACAGAGAGAGAGGGGGCAGAGAGAGGAGATGACAGAGAGGTGGTCAGAGAGCGGGAGTGAGAGGGGACTGTGAGAGGGGGACAGAGAGAGGGGGCAGTGAGAGAGGGGGCAGAGAGAGGGGGACAGAGAGAGGGCGACAGAGTGAGAGGGGACAGAGTGAGGGGGACAGAGAGAGGTGAACAGAGAGAGGGGAACAGAGAGAGGGGGACAGAGACAGAGGGGGACAGAGACGGGGACAGGGTTCAGACAGAGGGCGGCAGAGAGACAGGGGGCAGAGAGAGGGAGCAGAAAGAGAGGGGGCAGAGAGAGGGGGGGCAGAGAGAGGGAGCAGAAAGAGAGGGGGCAGAGAGGGGGGGGTGCAGAGAGAGAGGGGGCAGAGAGAGGGGGACAGAGAGACGGCAACAGAGAGAGGGGCGACAGAGGGAGCGGGCGACAGAGAGGGGGTCAGACAGCGGGGAGAGAGAGAGTACACAGAGAGAGGGGGGGCAGAGAGAGGGGGGACAGAGAGAGGGGGAACAGAGAGAGGGGGGACAGAGAGAGGGGGTACAGAGAGAGGAGGACAGAGAGAGGGGGACAGTGAGCGGGAGAGAGAGAGGGGACAGTGAGAAGGGGATAGAGAGAGGGGGACAGAGAGAGAGAGGGTGACAGAGAGATGGGGGACAGAGATAGGGGGCAGAAAGAGGGCAACAGAGAGGGGGTCAGAGAGCGGGGGAGAGAGAGAGGGGCAGAGAGAGGGGGGCAGAGAGAGGGGGGACAGAGAGAGGGGGAACAGAGAGAGGGGGGACAGAGAGAGGGGGTACAGAGAGAGGTGGACAGAGAGAGGGGGACAGTGAGCGGGAGAGAGAGAGGGGACAGTGAGAAGGGGATAGAGAGAGGGGGACAGAGAGAGAGAGGGTGACAGAGAGAGGGGGGACAGAGATAGGGGGCAGAAAGAGGGCAACAGAGAGGGGGTCAGAGAGCGGGGGAGAGAGAGAGGGGACAGAGAGAGGGGGGCAGAGAGAGAGGGGCAGAGAGAGGAGGTGACAGAGAGGTGGTCAGAGAGCGGGAGAGAGAGTGGACTGTGAGAGGGGGACAGAGAGAGGGGGCAGTGAGAGAGGGGGCAGAGAGAGAGGGCGACAGAGAGGAGGTCAAAGAGCGGGGGAGAAAGAGAGGGGACAGAGAGAGGGGGATAGAGAGAGGGAGACAGAGAGAAGGGGACAGAGAGAGGGCGACAGAGTGAGGGGGTCAGAGTGAGGGGGACAGAGAGAGGGGAACAGAGAGAGGGGAACAGAGAGAGGGGGGCAGAGAGAGAGGGGGCAGAGAGAGTGGGCAGAAAGAGAGGATGACAGAGAAGGGGTTAGAGAGCGGGAGATAGAGAGAGGGGGCAGTGAGATGGGGATAGAGAGAGGGGGACAGAGAGAGAGGGGGCAGGGAGAGAGGGTGAGAGAGGGGGGTCAAAGAGCGAGGGAGAGAGAGGGGACATAGAGAGGGGGATAGAGAGAGGGGAACAGAGAGAGAGAAGGGACAGAGAGAGGGGTCGGGGGGGCAGAGAGAGTGGGACAGAGAGAGGGGCGACAGCGAGAGAGGGGGACAGTGAGGTGTTACAGGGAGAGCGGGAGATAGAGAGAGGGGGCAGTGAGATGTGGATAGAGAGAGGGGGACAGGAGTGAGAGGGACAGAGAGAGGGGGATAGAGAGAGGAGAACAGAGAGAGGGAAAAAGAGAGAGGGGGACAGAGAGGGGGGTCGGGGGGCAGAGAGAGGGGGGGGCAGAGAGAGGGCAACAGAGAGGGGGTCAGAGAGCAGGGGAGAGAGGAGGTCAGAGAGCGTGGGAGAGAGAGGGGACAGATAGAGGGGACAGAGAGAGAGGGGACAGAAAGAGAGGGGCTCAGAGAGCCGGCGACAGAGAGAGGGGGACAGAGAGGGGGCAGCGAGTGGGGGCAGAGAGAGGGCGACAGAGAGGGGGTTACAGAGCAGGGGAGAGAGAGGGGACAGAGAAAGGGCAGAGAGAGAGAGACAGAGAGAGGGGTACAGAGTGGGGGAGAGAGCGGGGGTCAGAGAGTGGGGGGGACAGAGAGGGTGGCAGAGAGAGTGGGGGCAGAGAGAGTGGGGCAGAGAGAGAGGGGGCAGAGAGAAAGGGTGAGAGAGAGGGTGTCAGAGAGCGGGAGAGAGAGAGAGGGGGCAGTGAGAGGGGGATAGAGAGAGGGGGACAGAGAGAGGGGGGCAGAGAGAGAGGGGGCAGAGAGAGAGGGCGACAGAGAGGGGGTCAAAGAGCGGGGGAGAGAGAGGGGACAGAGTGAGGGGGACAGGAGTGAGGGGAAAAGAGAGGGGGGACAGTGAGAGGGGAACAGAGAGAGGGGAACAGAGAGAGGGAAACAAAGAGGGGGACAGAGAGAGGGGTCGGGGGGGCAGAGAGAGTGGGACAGAGAGAGGGGCGACAGCGAGAGAGGGGGGACAGGGAGCGGGGGAGATAGAGGGGGTCAGAGAGAGAGCGGGGGTCAGAGAGAGGGCAACAGAGAGCGGGGGGACAGAGAGCGGGGGAGATAGAGGGGGTCAGAGAGAGAGAGGGGACAGAGAGAGGGCGACAGAGAGCAGGGGACAGAGAGTGGGGGAGATAGAGGGGGTCAGAGAGAGGGGGGACAGAGAGAGGGGGACAGAGAGAGGGGGGACAGAGAGAGTGGGAGACAGAGAAAGGGGGAACAGAGAGAGGGGGGACAGAGAGAGAGGGGGCAGAGAGAAAGGGTGAGAGAGAGGGTGTAAGAGAGCGGAGAGAGAGAGAGGGGGCAGTGAGAGGGGGATAGAGAGAGGGGGACAGAGAGAGGGGGGCAGAGAGAGCGGGGGCAGAGAGAGAGGGGGCAGAGAGAAAAGGTGAGAGAGAGGGTGTCAGAGAGCGGGAGAGAGAGAGAGGGGGCAGTGAGAGGGGGATAGAGAGAGGGGGACAGAGAGAGGGGGGCAGAGAGAGAGGGGGCAGAGAGAGGAGATGACAGAGAGGTGGTCAGAGAGCGGGAGTGAGAGGGGACTGTGAGAGGGGGACAGAGAGAGGGGGCAGTGAGAGAGGGGGCAGAGAGAGGGGGACAGAGAGAGGGCGACAGAGTGAGAGGGGACAGAGTGAGGGGGACAGAGAGAGGTGAACAGAGAGAGGGGAACAGAGAGAGGGGGACAGAGACAGAGGGGGACAGAGACGGGGACAGGGTTCAGACAGAGGGCGGCAGAGAGACAGGGGGCAGAGAGAGGGAGCAGAAAGAGAGGGGGCAGAGAGAGGGGGGGCAGAGAGAGAGGGGGCAGAGAGAGGGAGCAGAAAGAGAGGGGGCAGAGAGGGGGGGGGGCAGAGAGAGGGGGCAGAGAGAGGGGGACAGAGAGACGGCAACAGAGAGAGGGGCGACAGAGGGAGCGGGCGACAGAGAGGGGGTCAGAGAGCGGGGGAGAGAGAGAGGGGACAGAGAGAGGGGGGCAGAGAGAGAGGGGCAGAGAGAGGAGGTGACAGAGAGGTGGTCAGAGAGCGGGAGAGAGAGTGGACTGTGAGAGGGGGACAGAGAGAGGGGGCAGTGAGAGAGGGGGCAGAGAGAGAGGGCGACAGAGAGGAGGTCAAAGAGCGGGGGAGAAAGAGAGGGGACAGAGAGAGGGGGATAGAGAGAGGGAGACAGAGAGAAGGGGACAGAGAGAGGGCGACAGAGTGAGGGGGTCAGAGTGAGGGGGACAGAGAGAGGGGAACAGAGAGAGGGGAACAGAGAGAGGGGGGCAGAGAGAGAGGGGGCAGAGAGAGTGGGCAGAAAGAGAGGATGACAGAGAAGGGGTTAGAGAGCGGGAGATAGAGAGAGGGGGCAGTGAGATGGGGATAGAGAGAGGGGGACAGAGAGAGAGGGGGCAGGGAGAGAGGGTGAGAGAGGGGGGTCAAAGAGCGAGGGAGAGAGAGGGGACATAGAGAGGGGGATAGAGAGAGGGGAACAGAGAGAGAGAAGGGACAGAGAGAGGGGTCGGGGGGGCAGAGAGAGTGGGACAGAGAGAGGGGCGACAGCGAGAGAGGGGGACAGTGAGGTGTTACAGGGAGAGCGGGAGATAGAGAGAGGGGGCAGTGAGATGTGGATAGAGAGAGGGGGACAGGAGTGAGAGGGACAGAGAGAGGGGGATAGAGAGAGGAGAACAGAGAGAGGGAAAAAGAGAGAGGGGGACAGAGAGGGGGGTCGGGGGGCAGAGAGAGGGGGGGGCAGAGAGAGGGCAACAGAGAGGGGGTCAGAGAGCAGGGGAGAGAGGAGGTCAGAGAGCGTGGGAGAGAGAGGGGACAGATAGAGGGGACAGAGAGAGAGGGGACAGAAAGAGAGGGGCTCAGAGAGCCGGCGACAGAGAGAGGGGGACAGAGAGGGGGCAGAGAGTGGGGGCAGAGAGAGGGCGACAGAGAGGGGGTTACAGAGCAGGGGAGAGAGAGGGGACAGAGAAAGGGCAGAGAGAGAGAGACAGAGAGAGGGGTACAGAGTGGGGGAGAGAGCGGGGGTCAGAGAGTGGGGGGGACAGAGAGGGTGGCAGAGAGAGTGGGGGCAGAGAGAGTGGGGCAGAGAGAGAGGGGGCAGAGAGAAAGGGTGAGAGAGAGGGTGTCAGAGAGCGGGAGAGAGAGAGAGGGGGCAGTGAGAGGGGGATAGAGAGAGGGGGACAGAGAGAGGGGGGCAGAGAGAGAGGGGGCAGAGAGAGAGGGCGACAGAGAGGGGGTCAAAGAGCGGGGGAGAGAGAGGGGACAGAGTGAGGGGGACAGGAGTGAGGGGAAAAGAGAGGGGGGACAGTGAGAGGGGAACAGAGAGAGGGGAACAGAGAGAGGGAAACAAAGAGGGGGACAGAGAGAGGGGTCGGGGGGGCAGAGAGAGTGGGACAGAGAGAGGGGCGACAGCGAGAGAGGGGGGACAGGGAGCGGGGGAGATAGAGGGGGTCAGAGAGAGAGCGGGGGTCAGAGAGAGGGCAACAGAGAGCGGGGGGACAGAGAGCGGGGGAGATAGAGGGGGTCAGAGAGAGAGAGGGGACAGAGAGAGGGCGACAGAGAGCAGGGGACAGAGAGTGGGGGAGATAGAGGGGGTCAGAGAGAGGGGGGACAGAGAGAGGGGGACAGAGAGAGGGGGGACAGAGAGAGTGGGAGACAGAGAAAGGGGGAACAGAGAGAGGGGGGACAGAGAGAGAGGGGGCAGAGAGAAAGGGTGAGAGAGAGGGTGTAAGAGAGCGGAGAGAGAGAGAGGGGGCAGTGAGAGGGGGATAGAGAGAGGGGGACAGAGAGAGGGGGGCAGAGAGAGCGGGGGCAGAGAGAGAGGGGGCAGAGAGAAAAGGTGAGAGAGAGGGTGTCAGAGAGCGGGAGAGAGAGAGAGGGGGCAGTGAGAGGGGGATAGAGAGAGGGGGACAGAGAGAGGGGGGCAGAGAGAGAGGGGGCAGAGAGAGGAGATGACAGAGAGGTGGTCAGAGAGCGGGAGTGAGAGGGGACTGTGAGAGGGGGACAGAGAGAGGGGGCAGTGAGAGAGGGGGCAGAGAGAGGGGGACAGAGAGAGGGCGACAGAGTGAGAGGGGACAGAGTGAGGGGGACAGAGAGAGGTGAACAGAGAGAGGGGAACAGAGAGAGGGGGACAGAGACAGAGGGGGACAGAGACGGGGACAGGGTTCAGACAGAGGGCGGCAGAGAGACAGGGGGCAGAGAGAGGGAGCAGAAAGAGAGGGGGCAGAGAGAGGGGGGGCAGAGAGAGAGGGGGCAGAGAGAGGGAGCAGAAAGAGAGGGGGCAGAGAGGGGGGGGGCAGAGAGAGAGGGGGCAGAGAGAGGGGGACAGAGAGACGGCAACAGAGAGAGGGGCGACAGAGGGAGCGGGCGACAGAGAGGGGGTCAGACAGCGGGGAGAGAGAGAGTACACAGAGAGAGGGGGGGCAGAGAGAGGGGGGACAGAGAGAGGGGGAACAGAGAGAGGGGGGACAGAGAGAGGGGGTACAGAGAGAGGAGGACAGAGAGAGGGGGACAGTGAGCGGGAGAGAGAGAGGGGACAGTGAGAAGGGGATAGAGAGAGGGGGACAGAGAGAGAGAGGGTGACAGAGAGATGGGGGACAGAGATAGGGGGCAGAAAGAGGGCAACAGAGAGGGGGTCAGAGAGCGGGGGAGAGAGAGAGGGGCAGAGAGAGGGGGGCAGAGAGAGAGGGGGCAGAGAGAGGAGATGACAGAGAGGTGGACAGAGAGCGGGAGTGAGAGCGGACTGTGAGAGGGGGACAGAGAGAGGGGGCAGTGAGAGAGGGGGCAGAGAGAGGGCGACAGAGAGAGGGCGAGAGAGTGAGGGGGGACAGAGTGAGGGGGACAGAGAGAGGTGAACAGAGAGAGGGGAACAGAGAGAGGGGGACAGAGAGAGCGGGGGCAGAGAGAGAGGGGGCAGAGAGAGGGCGACAGAGAGAGGGCGAGAGAGTGAGGGGGGACAGAGTGAGGGGGACAGAGAGAGGTGAACAGAGAGAGGGGAACAGAGAGAGGGGGACAGAGAGAGAGGGGGACAGAGACGGGGACAGGGTTCAGACAGAGGGCGGCAGAGAGACAGGGGGCAGAAAGGGGGTCAAAGAGCGGGGGAGAAAGAGAGGGGACAGAGAGAGGGGGATAGAGAGAGGGAGACAGAGAGAAGGGGACAGAGAGAGGGCGACAGAGTGAGGGGGACAGAGTGAGGGGGACAGAGAGAGGGGAACAGAGAGAGGGGAACAGAGAGAGGGGACAGAGAGAGGGAAACAGAGAGAGGGGAACAGAGTGAGGGGGACAGAGAGAGAGGCGGACAGACGGGGACGGGGTTCAGACAGAGGGCGGCAGAGAGAGAGGGGGCAGAGAGAGAGGGGGCAGAGAGAGGGGGCAGAAAGAGAGGGGGCAGAGAAAGGGGGCAGAGAGAGAGGGGGCAGAGAGAGGGGGCAGAGAGAGAGGGGGCAGAGAGAGGGGGCAGAGAGAGAGGGGGACAGAGAAGGGGTTAGAGAGTGGGAGATAGAGAGAGGGGGCAGTGAGATGGGGATAGGGAGAGGGGGACAGAGAGAGAGGGGGCAGGGAGAGAGGGTGACAGAGAGAGGGGGATAGAGAGAGGGGAACAGAGAGAGAGAAGGGACAGAGAGAGGAGTCGGGGGTAGAGAGAGTGGGACAGAGAGAGTGGGACAGAGAGAGGGGCGACAGCGAGAGAGGGGGACAGTGAGGTGTTACAGGGAGAGGCGGGTGTGAGAGAGGGGGTCAGAGAGAGGGCGACAGAGAGAGAGGGCAACAGAGAGAGGGGGGACAGGGAGCGGGGGAGATAGAGGTGGTCAGAGAGAGAGGGAGTCAGAGAGAGAGAGGGAGACAGAGAGAGTGGGGGTCAGAGAGAGGGCGACAGAGAGCAGGGGACAGAGAGTGGGGGAGATAGAGGGGGTCAGAGAGAGAGGGGGGACAGAGAGAGGGGGACAGAGAGAGGGGGGACAGAGAGAGGGGGAGACAGAGAAAGGGGGAACAGAGAGAGGGGGGACAGAGAGAGAGAGGGAGACAAAGAGAGTGGGGGTCAGAGAGAGGGCGACAGAGAGCAGGGGACAGAGAGTGGGGGAGATAGAGGGGGTCAGAGAGAGAGAGGGGACAGAGTGAGGGGGACAGGAGTGAGAGGGACAGAGAGAGGGGGATAGAGAGAGGAGAACAGAGAGAGGGAAAAAGAGAGAGGGGGACAGAGAGGGGGGTCGGGGGGCAGAGAGAGGGGGGGGCAGAGAGAGGGCAACAGAGAGGGGGTCAGAGAGCAGGGGAGAGAGGAGGTCAGAGAGCGTGGGAGAGAGAGGGGACAGATAGAGGGGACAGAGAGAGAGGGGACAGAAAGAGAGGGGCTCAGAGAGCCGGCGACAGAGAGAGGGGGACAGAGAGGGGGCAGAGAGTGGGGGCAGAGAGAGGGCGACAGAGAGGGGGTTACAGAGCAGGGGAGAGAGAGGGGACAGAGAAAGGGCAGAGAGAGAGAGACAGAGAGAGGGGTACAGAGTGGGGGAGAGAGCGGGGGTCAGAGAGTGGGGGGGACAGAGAGGGTGGCAGAGAGAGTGGGGGCAGAGAGAGTGGGGCAGAGAGAGAGGGGGCAGAGAGAAAGGGTGAGAGAGAGGGTGTCAGAGAGCGGGAGAGAGAGAGAGGGGGCAGTGAGAGGGGGATAGAGAGAGGGGGACAGAGAGAGGGGGGCAGAGAGAGAGGGGGCAGAGAGAGAGGGCGACAGAGAGGGGGTCAAAGAGCGGGGGAGAGAGAGGGGACAGAGTGAGGGGGACAGGAGTGAGGGGAAAAGAGAGGGGGGACAGTGAGAGGGGAACAGAGAGAGGGGAACAGAGAGAGGGAAACAAAGAGGGGGACAGAGAGAGGGGTCGGGGGGGCAGAGAGAGTGGGACAGAGAGAGGGGCGACAGCGAGAGAGGGGGGACAGGGAGCGGGGGAGATAGAGGGGGTCAGAGAGAGAGCGGGGGTCAGAGAGAGGGCAACAGAGAGCGGGGGGACAGAGAGCGGGGGAGATAGAGGGGGTCAGAGAGAGAGAGGGGACAGAGAGAGGGCGACAGAGAGCAGGGGACAGAGAGTGGGGGAGATAGAGGGGGTCAGAGAGAGGGGGGACAGAGAGAGGGGGACAGAGAGAGGGGGGACAGAGAGAGTGGGAGACAGAGAAAGGGGGAACAGAGAGAGGGGGGACAGAGAGAGAGGGGGCAGAGAGAAAGGGTGAGAGAGAGGGTGTAAGAGAGCGGAGAGAGAGAGAGGGGGCAGTGAGAGGGGGATAGAGAGAGGGGGACAGAGAGAGGGGGGCAGAGAGAGCGGGGGCAGAGAGAGAGGGGGCAGAGAGAAAAGGTGAGAGAGAGGGTGTCAGAGAGCGGGAGAGAGAGAGAGGGGGCAGTGAGAGGGGGATAGAGAGAGGGGGACAGAGAGAGGGGGGCAGAGAGAGAGGGGGCAGAGAGAGGAGATGACAGAGAGGTGGTCAGAGAGCGGGAGTGAGAGGGGACTGTGAGAGGGGGACAGAGAGAGGGGGCAGTGAGAGAGGGGGCAGAGAGAGGGGGACAGAGAGAGGGCGACAGAGTGAGAGGGGACAGAGTGAGGGGGACAGAGAGAGGTGAACAGAGAGAGGGGAACAGAGAGAGGGGGACAGAGACAGAGGGGGACAGAGACGGGGACAGGGTTCAGACAGAGGGCGGCAGAGAGACAGGGGGCAGAGAGAGGGAGCAGAAAGAGAGGGGGCAGAGAGAGGGGGGGCAGAGAGAGAGGGGGCAGAGAGAGGGAGCAGAAAGAGAGGGGGCAGAGAGGGGGGGGCAGAGAGAGAGGGGGCAGAGAGAGGGGGACAGAGAGACGGCAACAGAGAGAGGGGCGACAGAGGGAGCGGGCGACAGAGAGGGGGTCAGACAGCGGGGAGAGAGAGAGTACACAGAGAGAGGGGGGGCAGAGAGAGGGGGGACAGAGAGAGGGGGAACAGAGAGAGGGGGGACAGAGAGAGGGGGTACAGAGAGAGGAGGACAGAGAGAGGGGGACAGTGAGCGGGAGAGAGAGAGGGGACAGTGAGAAGGGGATAGAGAGAGGGGGACAGAGAGAGAGAGGGTGACAGAGAGATGGGGGACAGAGATAGGGGGCAGAAAGAGGGCAACAGAGAGGGGGTCAGAGAGCGGGGGAGAGAGAGAGGGGCAGAGAGAGGGGGGCAGAGAGAGAGGGGGCAGAGAGAGGAGATGACAGAGAGGTGGACAGAGAGCGGGAGTGAGAGCGGACTGTGAGAGGGGGACAGAGAGAGGGGGCAGTGAGAGAGGGGGCAGAGAGAGGGCGACAGAGAGAGGGCGAGAGAGTGAGGGGGGACAGAGTGAGGGGGACAGAGAGAGGTGAACAGAGAGAGGGGAACAGAGAGAGGGGGACAGAGAGAGCGGGGGCAGAGAGAGAGGGGGCAGAGAGAGGGCGACAGAGAGAGGGCGAGAGAGTGAGGGGGGACAGAGTGAGGGGGACAGAGAGAGGTGAACAGAGAGAGGGGAACAGAGAGAGGGGGACAGAGAGAGAGGGGGACAGAGACGGGGACAGGGTTCAGACAGAGGGCGGCAGAGAGACAGGGGGCAGAAAGGGGGTCAAAGAGCGGGGGAGAAAGAGAGGGGACAGAGAGAGGGGGATAGAGAGAGGGAGACAGAGAGAAGGGGACAGAGAGAGGGCGACAGAGTGAGGGGGACAGAGTGAGGGGGACAGAGAGAGGGGAACAGAGAGAGGGGAACAGACAGAGGGGACAGAGAGAGGGAAACAGAGAGAGGGGAACAGAGTGAGGGGGACAGAGAGAGAGGCGGACAGACGGGGACGGGGTTCAGACAGAGGGCGGCAGAGAGAGAGGGGGCAGAGAGAGAGGGGGCAGAGAGAGGGGGCAGAAAGAGAGGGGGCAGAGAAAGGGGGCAGAGAGAGAGGGGGCAGAGAGAGGGGGCAGAGAGAGAGGGGGCAGAGAGAGGGGGCAGAGAGAGAGGGGGACAGAGAAGGGGTTAGAGAGTGGGAGATAGAGAGAGGGGGCAGTGAGATGGGGATAGGGAGAGGGGGACAGAGAGAGAGGGGGCAGGGAGAGAGGGTGACAGAGAGAGGGGGATAGAGAGAGGGGAACAGAGAGAGAGAAGGGACAGAGAGAGGAGTCGGGGGTAGAGAGAGTGGGACAGAGAGAGTGGGACAGAGAGAGGGGCGACAGCGAGAGAGGGGGACAGTGAGGTGTTACAGGGAGAGGCGGGTGTGAGAGAGGGGGTCAGAGAGAGGGCGACAGAGAGAGAGGGCAACAGAGAGAGGGGGGACAGGGAGCGGGGGAGATAGAGGTGGTCAGAGAGAGAGGGAGTCAGAGAGAGAGAGGGAGACAGAGAGAGTGGGGGTCAGAGAGAGGGCGACAGAGAGCAGGGGACAGAGAGTGGGGGAGATAGAGGGGGTCAGAGAGAGAGGGGGGACAGAGAGAGGGGGACAGAGAGAGGGGGGACAGAGAGAGGGGGAGACAGAGAAAGGGGGAACAGAGAGAGGGGGGACAGAGAGAGAGAGGGAGACAAAGAGAGTGGGGGTCAGAGAGAGGGCGACAGAGAGCAGGGGACAGAGAGTGGGGGAGATAGAGGGGGTCAGAGAGAGAGAGGGGACAGAGTGAGGGGGACAGGAGTGAGAGGGACAGAGAGAGGGGGATAGAGAGAGGAGAACAGAGAGAGGGAAACAGAGATTGGGGGACAGAGAGGGGGGTCGGGGGGCAGAGAGAGGGGGGGGGCAGAGAGAGGGCAACAGAGAGGGGGTCAGAGAGCAGAGGAGAGAGGAGGTCAGAGAGCGTGGGAGAGAGAGGGGACAGATAGAGGGGACAGAGAGAGAGGGGACAGAAAGAGAGGGGCTCAGAGAGCCGGCGACAGAGAGAGGGGGACAGAGAGTGGGGGAGATAGAGGGGGTCAGAGAGAGAGGGGGTCAGTGAGAGAGAGGGGGACAGAGAGAGAAGGGGGCCGAAAGAGGAGACAGAGAGAGGGGGACAGAGAGAGAGGAGGACAGAGAGAGAAGGGGTCAGAGAGGGGGGGACAGAGAGAGGAGGGGACAGAGAGAGGGGTCGGGGGGGGCAGAGAGAGTGGGACAGAGAGAGGGGCAACAGCGAGAGAGGGGGACAGTGAGGTGGTACAGGGAGAGGCTGGTGTGAGAGAGGGGGTCAGAGAGAGGGCGACAGAGAGAGGGCGACAGCGAGAGAGGGCAACAGAGCGAGGGGGGACAGGGAGTGGGGGAGATAGAGGGGGTCAGAGAGAGAGGGAGTCAGAGAGAGAGAGGGGGTACAGAAAGCGGGGAGATAGAGGGGGTCAGAGAGAGAGGGGACAGAGAGAGGGCGACAGAGAGCAGGGGACAGAGAGTGGGGGAGATAGAGGGGGTCAGAGAGAGAGAGGGTCAGTGAGAGAGAGGGGGACAGAGAGAGAAGGGGGCAGAAAGAGGAGACAGAGATAGGGGGATAGAGAGAGAGGAGGACAGAGAGAGAAGGGGTCAGAGAGAGGGGGGACAGAGAGAGGGGGGACAGAGAGAGGGGGGCAAAGAGAGGGGGAACAGAGAAAGGTGGGACAGAGAGAAGGGGGATAGAGAGACGGTGACAGAGAGAGGGGGCAGAGGGAGAGAGAGAGGGGTACAGTGTGGGGGAGAGAGGGGGGTCAGAGAGAGGGGGACAGAGAGTGGGCGGATGGAGAGAGTGGGGGATAGAGAGAGAGAGAGGGGGACAGAGAGGGGGACAGAGAGGGGGGCAGAGAGAGAGGTGGCAGAGAGAGGGTGACAGAGAGGGCGTTAGAGAGCGGGGAAGAGAGAGGGCACAGAGAGACGGGGACATAGAGAGGGCGACAGAGAGAGAGGGGGCGGAGAGATGGGGGGCAGAGAGAGAGGTGGCAGAGAGAGAGGGGGCAGAGAGAGAGAGGAGGACAGAGAGACGGCAACAGAGAGAGGGGCGACAGAGAGGGGGTCAGAGAGCGGGGAGAGAGAGAGTACACATAGAGGGGGGGGCAGAGAGGAGGGACAGAGAGAGGGGGAACAGAGAGAGGGGGGAACAGAGAGAGGGGGGGACAGAGAGAGGGGGTACAGAGAGAGGAGGATAGAGAGGGGGGAACAGAGAGAGGGGGGAACAGAGAGAGGGGGGAACAGAGAGAGGGGACAGAGAGAGGGGGCAGAGAGAGAGGGGGACAGTGAGAAGGGGATAGAGAGAGGGGGACAGAGAGAGAGGGGGCAGAGAGAGAGGGGGCAGAGAGATAGGGGGCAGAGAGAGGGGGTGACAGAGAGGTGGTCAGAGAGCGGGGGAGAGAGAGAGGCTACAGAGAGAGGGAGACAGAGAAGGGGATAGAGAGAGGGGAACAGAGAGAGAAGGGACAGAGAGAGGGGTTGGGGGGGCAGAGAGAGTGGGACAGAGAGAGGGGCGACAGCGAGAGAGGGGGACAGTGAGGTGTTACAGGGAGAGGCTGGTGTAAGAGAGGGGGTCAGAGAGAGGGCGACAGAGAGAGGGCGACAGCGAGAGAGGGCAACAGAGAGAGGGGGGACAGAGAGCGAGGGAGATAGAGGGGGTCAGAGAGAGAGGGGGTCAGAGAGAGAGAGGGGGACAGAGAGAGTGGGGGTCAGAGAGAGGGCGACAGAGAGCAGGGGACAGAGAGTGGGGGAGATAGAGGGGGTCAGAGAGAGTGGGGGGACAGAGAGAGGGGGACAGAGAGAGGGGGGACAGAGAGAGGGGGAACAGAGAGAAGGGGGGAAAGAAAGACGGTGACAGAGAGGGGGTGCAGAGAGAGAGAGACAGAGAGAGGGGTACAGAGTGGGGGAGAGAGCGGGGGTCAGAGAGAGGAGGACAGAGAGCGGGGGGGGACAGAGAGGGTGGCAGCGAGAGTGGGGGCAGAGAGAGAGGGGGCAGAGAGAAAGGGTGAGAGAGAGGGGGTCAGAGAGCGGGAGAGAGAGAGGGGGTAGTGAGAGGGGGATAGAGAGAGGGGGACAGAGAGAGGGGGGCAGAGAGAGAGTGGGCAGAGAGTGGGCGACAGAGAGAGGCTCAAAGAGCGGGGGAGAGAGAGGGGACAGACTGAGGGGGACATGAGTGAGGGGGACAGAGAGAGGGGAACAGAGGGAGGGAAACAGAGAGAGGGGGACAGAGAGAGGGGTCGGGGGGGCAGAGAGAGCGGGGGCAGAGAGAGGGCAACAGAGAGGGGGTCAGAGAGCGGGGGAGAGAGGGGGTCAGAGAGGGTGGGAGAGAGAGGGGACAGATAGAGGGGGACAGAGAGAGAGGGGACAGAGAGAGAGGGGGACAGAGAGACGGCGACAGAGAGAGGGGGACAGAGAGTGGGGGAGATAGAGGGGGTCAGAGAGAGACGGGGTCAGTGAGAGAGAGGGGGACAGAGAGAGCGGGGACAGAGAGAGGGGGTGGCAGAGAGAGGGAGACAGAGAGATGGGGGCAGAGAGAGGGGTTTACAGAGAGAGGGGGACAGAGAGAGAGGGGGACAGAGAGAGGTGGACAGAGAGAGTGGGGCAGAGAGGGATAGGGGCAGACAGAGGGGGACAGAGTGAGGGGGGCAGGGAGAGAGGGACAGAGAGAGGGGGGCAGAGAGAGGGGGGCAGAGAGAGTGGGGTAGAGAGAGGGGGGCAGAGAGAGAGGGGAAAGAGAGAGGGGCACAGAGAGGGTGACAGAGAGTTGGGGAGATAGAGTGGGTCAGAGAGTGAGAACAGAGAGAGGGGTAAAGAGTGAGGGAGACGGGGGGGTCAGAGAGGGGGTGTCAGAGAGAGGGGGACAGAGAGTGGGTGGATGGAGAGAGTGGGGGACAGAGTGAGAGAGGGGGACTGAGAGGGGGCAGAGCGAGAGAGGGAGAGATAGAGGAGACAGAGGGAGGGGGACATAGAGCGGGGGAGATAGAGGGGGTCAGAGAGAGTGAGGGGGTCAGAGAGAGGGGGGACAGTTAGAGGGGTTACAGGGAGAGGGGGGGACAGAGAGAGGGGGACAGAGAGAGGGGGAACAGAGAAAGGGGGACCAGAGAGAAGGGGGGATAGAAAGACGGTGACAGAGAGGGGGGCAGAGAGAGGGAGACAGAGAGAGGGGTACAGAGTGGGGGAGAGAGAGGGGGGGCAGTGTGAGGGGGATAGAGAGAGGGGGACAGAGAGAGGGGGCAGAGTGTGGGGAGGAGAGAGGGGGTCAGAGGGAGTGGGGACAGAGAGAGGGTGACAGACTGGGGGAAAGAGAGGGTGTCAGAGAAAGGGGGGCAGAGAGAGGAGGACAGAGAGAGGCAGGTGGGAGAGAGAGGGGGACAGAGAAATGGAGGACAGAGAGGGGGACAGAGAGAGAGGGACAGAGTGGGGGACAGAGAGAGAGGGACAGAGAGAGAGGGGGACAGAGAGGGGGTACAGAGAGGGTGGGGGACAGAGAGGGGGGACAGAGAGAGGGGGACAGAGTGGGTGGGACAGAGAGAGAGGGGGACAGAGAGAGATGGGGACAGAGAGAGAGGGGGACAGAGAGAGAGGGGGACAGAGAGAGGCGGGGAGGGAGAGGGGGGCAGAGAGTTGGCGACAGAGAGAGGGCCACAGAGAGTGAGGGAGATAGAGGGGGTCAGAGAGAAGGGGGACAGAGAGTGGGGGACAGAGAGACGTTGACAGATATGGCAACAGAGAGAGGGGGGCAGAGAGAGGAGGACAGAGAGAGGGGGACGGGGGACGGCAGAGAGGGCGGGACAGAGAGGGGGGGACAGAGAGATAGTGACTGGGAGGGGGCATAGAGAGGGGGACAGAGAGAGGAGAACAGAGAGAGGGAAACAGAGAGGGGGACAGAGAGAGGGGTCGGGGGGCAGAGAGAACGGAGACAGAGAGAGGGCAACAGAGAGGGGGTCAGAGAGCGGGGGAGAGAGGGGGTCAGAGAGGGTGGGAGAGAGGGGACAGATAGAGGGGGACAGAGAGAGAGGGGACAGAGAGAGAGGGGGACAGAGAGACGGCGACAGAGAGAGGGGGACAGAGAGTGGGGGAGATAGAGGGGGTCAGAGAGAGAGGGGGTCAGTGAGAGAGAGGGGAACAGAGAGAGAAGGGGGCAGAAAGAGGAGACAGAGAGAGGGGGATAGAGAGAGAGGAGGACAGAGAGAGAAGGGGTCAGAGAGAGGGGGGGACAGAGAGAGGGGGGGGAAAGAGAGGGGGAACAGAGAAAGGTGGGACAGAGAGAAGGGGGGATAGAGAGACGGTGACAGAGAGAGGGGGCAGAGGGAGAGAGAGAGACAGGGGTACAGTGTGGGGGAGAGAGGGAGGTCAGAGAGAGGTGGACAGAGAGTGGGCGGATGGAGAGAGTGGGGGATAGAGAGAGAGAGGGGGGGACAGAGAGAGAGGGGGACAGAGAGGGGGGTACAGAGAGAGAGGTGGCAGAGAGAGGGCGACAGAGAGGGCGTCAGAGAGCGGGGAAGAGAGAGGGCACAGAGAGAGGGGGACAGAGAGAGGGGGAACAGAGAGGAGGGGCAGAGAGAGGGGGGACAGAGAGGTGGGGCAGAGAGAGGGGGAACAGAGAGAGGGGGGCATAGAGAGGGGGGACAGAGAGAGTGGGAACAGAGAGAGGGGGGAACAGAGAGAGGGGGGGACAGAGAGAGGGGGTACAGAGAGAGGAGGATAGAGAGGGGGGAACAGAGAGAGGGGGAACAGAGAGAGGGGGGGAACAGAGAGAGGGGACAGAGAGAGGGGGCAGAGAGAGAGGGGGACAGTGAGAAGGGGATAGAGAGAGGGGGACAGAGAGAGAGGGGGCAGAGAGAGAGGGGGCAGAGAGATAGGGGGCAGAGAGAGGGGGTGACAGAGAGGTGGTCAGAGAGCGGGGGAGAGAGAGAGGCTACAGAGAGAGGGAGACAGAGAAGGGGATAGAGAGAGGGGAACAGAGAGAGAAGGGACAGAGAGAGGGGTTGGGGGGGCAGAGAGAGTGGGACAGAGAGAGGGGCGACAGCGAGAGAGGGGGACAGTGAGGTGTTACAGGGAGAGGCTGGTGTAAGAGAGGGGGTCAGAGAGAGAGGGCGACAGAGAGAGGGCGACAGCGAGAGAGGGCAACAGAGAGAGGGGGGACAGAGAGCGAGGGAGATAGAGGGGGTCAGAGAGAGAGAGGGGGACAGAGAGAGTGGGGGTCAGAGAGAGGGCGACAGAGAGCAGGGGACAGAGAGTGGGGGAGATAGAGGGGGTCAGAGAGAGTGGGGGGACAGAGAGAGGGGGACAGAGAGAGGGGGGACAGAGAGAGGGGGAACAGAGAGAAGGGGGGAAAGAAAGACGGTGACAGAGAGGGGGTGCAGAGAGAGAGAGACAGAGAGAGGGGTACAGAGTGGGGGAGAGAGCGGGGGTCAGAGAGAGGAGGACAGAGAGCGGGGGGGACAGAGAGGGTGGCAGCGAGAGTGGGGGCAGAGAGAGAGGGGGCAGAGAGAAAGGGTGAGAGAGAGGGGGTCAGAGAGCGGGAGAGAGAGAGGGGGTAGTGAGAGGGGGATAGAGAGAGGGGGACAGAGAGAGGGGGGCAGAGAGAGAGTGGGCAGAGAGTGGGCGACAGAGAGAGGCTCAAAGAGCGGGGGAGAGAGAGGGGACAGACTGAGGGGGACATGAGTGAGGGGGACAGAGAGAGGGGAACAGAGGGAGGGAAACAGAGAGAGGGGGACAGAGAGAGGGGTCGGGGGGGCAGAGAGAGCGGGGGCAGAGAGAGGGCAACAGAGAGGGGGTCAGAGAGCGGGGGAGAGAGGGGGTCAGAGAGGGTGGGAGAGAGAGGGGACAGATAGAGGGGGACAGAGAGAGAGGGGACAGAGAGAGAGGGGGACAGAGAGACGGCGACAGAGAGAGGGGGACAGAGAGTGGGGGAGATAGAGGGGGTCAGAGAGAGACGGGGTCAGTGAGAGAGAGGGGGACAGAGAGAGCGGGGACAGAGAGAGGGGGGGACAGAGAGAGGGAGACAGAGAGATGGGGGCAGAGAGAGGGGTTTACAGAGAGAGGGGGACAGAGAGAGAGGGGGACAGAGAGAGGTGGACAGAGAGAGTGGGGCAGAGAGGGATAGGGGCAGACAGAGGGGGACAGAGTGAGGGGGGCAGGGAGAGAGGGACAGAGAGAGGGGGGCAGAGAGAGGGGGGCAGAGAGAGGGGGGTAGAGAGAGGGGGGCAGAGAGAGAGGGGAAAGAGAGAGGGGCACAGAGAGGGTGACAGAGAGTTGGGGAGATAGAGTGGGTCAGAGAGTGAGAACAGAGAGAGGGGTAAAGAGTGAGGGAGACAGGGGGGGTCAGAGAGGGGGTGTCAGAGAGAGGGGGACAGAGAGTGGGTGGATGGAGAGAGTGGGGGACAGAGTGAGAGAGGGGGACTGAGAGGGGGCAGAGCGAGAGAGGGAGAGATAGAGGAGACAGAGGGAGGGGGACATAGAGCGGGGGAGATAGAGGGGGTCAGAGAGAGTGAGGGGGTCAGAGAGAGGGGGGACAGAGAGAGGGGTTACAGGGAGAGGGGGGGACAGAGAGAGGGGGACAGAGAGAGGGGGAACAGAGAAAGGGGGACCAGAGAGAAGGGGGGATAGAAAGACGGTGACAGAGAGGGGGGCAGAGAGAGGGAGACAGAGAGAGGGGTACAGAGTGGGGGAGAGAGAGGGGGGGCAGTGTGAGGGGGATAGAGAGAGGGGGACAGAGAGAGGGGGCAGAGAGTGGGGAGGAGAGAGGGGGTCAGAGGGAGTGGGGACAGAGAGAGGGTTACAGACTGGGGGAAAGAGAGGGTGTCAGAGAAAGGGGGGCAGAGAGAGGAGGACAGAGAGAGGCAGGTGGGAGAGAGAGGGGGACAGAGAAATGGAGGACAGAGAGGGGGACAGAGAGAGAGGGACAGAGTGGGGGAACAGAGAGAGAGGGACAGAGAGAGAGGGGGACAGAGAGGGGGTACAGAGAGGGTGGGGGACAGAGAGGGGGGACAGAGAGAGGGGGACAGAGTGGGTGGGACAGAGAGAGAGGGGGACAGAGAGAGATGGGGACAGAGAGAGAGGGGGACAGAGAGGGGGACAGAGAGAGGCGGGGAGGGAGAGGGGGGCAGAGAGTTGGCGACAGAGAGAGGGCCACAGAGAGTGAGGGAGATAGAGGGGGTCAGAGAGAAGGGGGACAGAGAGTGGGGGACAGAGAGACGTTGACAGATATGGCAACAGAGAGAGGGGGGCAGAGAGAGGAGGACAGAGAGAGGGGGACGGGGGACGGCAGAGAGGGCGGGACAGAGAGGGGGGGACAGAGAGATAGTGACTGGGAGGGGGCATAGAGAGGGGGACAGAGAGAGGAGAACAGAGAGAGGGAAACAGAGAGGGGGACAGAGAGAGGGGTCGGGGGGCAGAGAGAACGGAGACAGAGAGAGGGCAACAGAGAGGGGGTCAGAGAGCGGGGGAGAGAGGGGGTCAGAGAGGGTGGGAGAGAGGGGACAGATAGAGGGGGACAGAGAGAGAGGGGACAGAGAGAGAGGGGGACAGAGAGACGGCGACAGAGAGAGGGGGACAGAGAGTGGGGGAGATAGAGGGGGTCAGAGAGAGAGGGGGTCAGTGAGAGAGAGGGGAACAGAGAGAGAAGGGGGCAGAAAGAGGAGACAGAGAGAGGGGGATAGAGAGAGAGGAGGACAGAGAGAGAAGGGGTCAGAGAGAGGGGGGGACAGAGAGAGGGGGGGGGAAAGAGAGGGGGAACAGAGAAAGGTGGGACAGAGAGAAGGGGGGATAGAGAGACGGTGACAGAGAGAGGGGGCAGAGGGAGAGAGAGAGACAGGGGTACAGTGTGGGGGAGAGAGGGAGGTCAGAGAGAGGTGGACAGAGAGTGGGCGGATGGAGAGAGTGGGGGATAGAGAGAGAGAGGGGGGGACAGAGAGAGAGGGGGACAGAGAGGGGGGTACAGAGAGAGAGGTGGCAGAGAGAGGGCGACAGAGAGGGCGTCAGAGAGCGGGGAAGAGAGAGGGCACAGAGAGAGGGGGACAGAGAGAGGGGGAACAGAGAGGAGGGGCAGAGAGAGGGGGGACAGAGAGGTGGGGCAGAGAGAGGGGGAACAGAGAGAGGGGGGCATAGAGAGGGGGGACAGAGAGAGTGGGAACAGAGAGAGGGGGGAACAGAGAGAGGGGGGGACAGAGAGAGGGGGTACAGAGAGAGGAGGATAGAGAGGGGGGAACAGAGAGAGGGGGAACAGAGAGAGGGGGGGAACAGAGAGAGGGGACAGAGAGAGGGGGCAGAGAGAGAGGGGGACAGTGAGAAGGGGATAGAGAGAGGGGGACAGAGAGAGAGGGGGCAGAGAGAGAGGGGGCAGAGAGATAGGGGGCAGAGAGAGGGGGTGACAGAGAGGTGGTCAGAGAGCAGGGGAGAGAGAGAGGCTACAGAGAGAGGGAGACAGAGAAGGGGATAGAGAGAGGGGAACAGAGAGAGAAGGGACAGAGAGAGGGGTTGGGGGGGCAGAGAGAGTGGGACAGAGAGAGGGGCGACAGCGAGAGAGGGGGACAGTGAGGTGTTACAGGGAGAGGCTGGTGTAAGAGAGGGGGTCAGAGAGAGGGCGACAGAGAGAGGGCGACAGCGAGAGAGGGCAACAGAGAGAGGGGGGACAGAGAGCGAGGGAGATAGAGGGGGTCAGAGAGAGAGAGGGGGACAGAGAGAGTGGGGGTCAGAGAGAGGGCGACAGAGAGCAGGGGACAGAGAGTGGGGGAGATAGAGGGGGTCAGAGAGAGTGGGGGGACAGAGAGAGGGGGACAGAGAGAGGGGGGACAGAGAGAGGGGGAACAGAGAGAAGGGGGGAAAGAAAGACGGTGACAGAGAGGGGGTGCAGAGAGAGAGAGACAGAGAGAGGGGTACAGAGTGGGGGAGAGAGCGGGGGTCAGAGAGAGGAGGACAGAGAGCGGGGGGGACAGAGAGGGTGGCAGCGAGAGTGGGGGCAGAGAGAGAGGGGGCAGAGAGAAAGGGTGAGAGAGAGGGGGTCAGAGAGCGGGAGAGAGAGAGGGGGTAGTGAGAGGGGGATAGAGAGAGGGGGACAGAGAGAGGGGGGCAGAGAGAGAGTGGGCAGAGAGTGGGCGACAGAGAGAGGCTCAAAGAGCGGGGGAGAGAGAGGGGACAGACTGAGGGGGACATGAGTGAGGGGGACAGAGAGAGGGGAACAGAGGGAGGGAAACAGAGAGAGGGGGACAGAGAGAGGGGTCGGGGGGGCAGAGAGAGCGGGGGCAGAGAGAGGGCAACAGAGAGGGGGTCAGAGAGCGGGGGAGAGAGGGGGTCAGAGAGGGTGGGAGAGAGAGGGGACAGATAGAGGGGGACAGAGAGAGAGGGGACAGAGAGAGAGGGGGACAGAGAGACGGCGACAGAGAGAGGGGGACAGAGAGTGGGGGAGATAGAGGGGGTCAGAGAGAGACGGGGTCAGTGAGAGAGAGGGGGACAGAGAGAGCGGGGACAGAGAGAGGGGGGGACAGAGAGAGGGAGACAGAGAGATGGGGGCAGAGAGAGGGGTTTACAGAGAGAGGGGGACAGAGAGAGAGGGGGACAGAGAGAGGTGGACAGAGAGAGTGGGGCAGAGAGGGATAGGGGCAGACAGAGGGGGACAGAGTGAGGGGGGCAGGGAGAGAGGGACAGAGAGAGGGGGGCAGAGAGAGGGGGGCAGAGAGAGGGGGGTAGAGAGAGGGGGGCAGAGAGAGAGGGGAAAGAGAGAGGGGCACAGAGAGGGTGACAGAGAGTTGGGGAGATAGAGTGGGTCAGAGAGTGAGAACAGAGAGAGGGGTAAAGAGTGAGGGAGACAGGGGGGGTCAGAGAGGGGGTGTCAGAGAGAGGGGGACAGAGAGTGGGTGGATGGAGAGAGTGGGGGACAGAGTGAGAGAGGGGGACTGAGAGGGGGCAGAGCGAGAGAGGGAGAGATAGAGGAGACAGAGGGAGGGGGACATAGAGCGGGGGAGATAGAGGGGGTCAGAGAGAGTGAGGGGGTCAGAGAGAGGGGGGACAGAGAGAGGGGTTACAGGGAGAGGGGGGGACAGAGAGAGGGGGACAGAGAGAGGGGGAACAGAGAAAGGGGGACCAGAGAGAAGGGGGGATAGAAAGACGGTGACAGAGAGGGGGGCAGAGAGAGGGAGACAGAGAGAGGGGTACAGAGTGGGGGAGAGAGAGGGGGGGCAGTGTGAGGGGGATAGAGAGAGGGGGACAGAGAGAGGGGGCAGAGAGTGGGGAGGAGAGAGGGGGTCAGAGGGAGTGGGGACAGAGAGAGGGTTACAGACTGGGGGAAAGAGAGGGTGTCAGAGAAAGGGGGGCAGAGAGAGGAGGACAGAGAGAGGCAGGTGGGAGAGAGAGGGGGACAGAGAAATGGAGGACAGAGAGGGGGACAGAGAGAGAGGGACAGAGTGGGGGACAGAGAGAGAGGGACAGAGAGAGAGGGGGACAGAGAGGGGGTACAGAGAGGGTGGGGGACAGAGAGGGGGGACAGAGAGAGGGGGACAGAGTGGGTGGGACAGAGAGAGAGGGGGACAGAGAGAGATGGGGACAGAGAGAGAGGGGGACAGAGAGGGGGACAGAGAGAGGCGGGGAGGGAGAGGGGGGCAGAGAGTTGGCGACAGAGAGAGGGCCACAGAGAGTGAGGGAGATAGAGGGGGTCAGAGAGAAGGGGGACAGAGAGTGGGGGACAGAGAGACGTTGACAGATATGGCAACAGAGAGAGGAGGATAGAGAGGGGGGAACAGAGAGAGGGGGAACAGAGAGAGGGGGGACAGAGAGAGGGGGTACAGAGAGAGGAGGACAGAGAGAGGGGGACAGAGAGCGGGAGAGAGAGAGGGGACAGTGAGAAGGGGATAGAGAGAGGGGGACAGAGAGAGAGAGGGGGACAGAGAGAGGGGTGACAGAGAAAGGGGCAGAGAGATGGGGGCAGAAAGAGGGCAGAGAGAGGGGGCAGAGAGATAGGGGGCAGCGAGAGAGGGCGACAGAGAGGGGGTGAAAGAGCGGGGGAGAAAGAGAGGGGACAGAGTGAGGGGATAGAGAGAGGGAGTCAGAGAGAAGGGGACAGAGAGAGGGGAAAAGAGAAAGGGGGACAGAGAGAGAGGGGGACAGAAACGGGGACGGGATTCAGACAGAGGGGGGCAGAGAGAGGGGGGGCAGGCAGAGAGGGGGCAGTGAGATGTGGACAGAGTGAGGGGGACAGAGAGAGAGGGTGACAGAGAGGGGGTCAAAGAGCGGGGGAGAGAGAGAGGGGACAGAGAGAGGGGTCGGGGGGGCAGAGAGAGTGGGACAGAGAGTGTGGGACAGAGAGAGGGACGACAGCGAGAGAGGGGGACAGTGAGGTGGTACAGGGAGAGGCGGGTGTGAGAGAGAGGGTCAGAGAGAGGGCGACAGAGAGAGGGCAACAGAGAGAGGGGGGTCAGAGAGGGATAGGGGACAGAGAGAGGGCGACAGAGAGCGAGGGAGATAGAGGGGGTCAGAGAGAGAGAGGGGACAGAGAGAGCGGGACAGAGAGAGGGGGAACAGAGAAAGGGGGAACAGAGAGAAGGGGGGATAGAAAGACGGTGACAGAGAGGGGGGGCAGAGAAAGGGAGACAGAGAGAGGGGTACAGAGTGGGGGTGAGAGAGGGGGTCAGAGAGAGGGTGACAGAGAGTGGGGGAACAGAGAGGGGGCAGAGAGAGTGGGGGCAGAGAGAGTGGGGGCAGAGAGAGGGGGCAGAGAAAAGGGTGAGAGAGAGGGGTTCAGAGAGCGGGAGAGAGAGGGGGCAGTGAGAGGGGGATAGAGAGAGGGGGACAGAGAGAGGGGGGCAGAGAGAGAGGGGGCAGACAGAGAGGGCGACAGAGAGGGGCTCAAAGAGCGGGGGAGAGAGAGGGGACAGAGTGAGGGGGACAGGAGTGAGGGGGACAGAGAGAGGGCAACAGAGAGAGGGGAACAGAGAGAGGGAAACAGAGAGAGGGGGACAGAGAGAGGGGTCGGGGGGCAGAGAGAGCGGGGGCAGAGTGAGGTCAACAGAGAGGGGGTCAGAGAGCGGGGGAGAGACGGGGTCAGAGAGGGTGGGAGAGAGAGGGGACAGATAGAGGGGGACAGAGAGAGAGGGGACAGAGAGAGAGGGAGACAGAGAGACGGTGACAGAGAGAGGGGGACAGAGAGTGGGGGAGATAGAGGGGGTCAGAGAGAGCGGGGGTCAGTGAGAGAGAGGGGGACAGAGAGAGAAGGGGGCAGAGAGAGAAGGGGGCAGAGAGAGGGGGGACAGAGAGGGAGGGACAGAGAGAGGGGGACAGAGAGAGGGGGGCAGAGAGAGGGGTTCACAGAGAGAGGGGGGACAGAGAGAGGGGGGGACAGAGAGTGGGACACAGAGAGAGAGGGGCAGAGAGAGGGGTTCACAGAGAGAGGGGGACAGAGAGAGGGAGACAGAGAGAGAGGGGGACAGAGAGAGAGGGGGGGACAGAGAGAGGTGGACAGAGAGAGTGGGGCAGAGAGGGATAGGGGCAGACAGAGGGGGACAGAGTGAGGGGGCAGGGAGAGAGGGACAGAGAGAGGGGGACAGAGAGAGTGGGCAGAGAGAGAGGGGAAAGAGAGAGGGGCAGAGACAGGGTGACAGAGAGTTGGGGAGATAGAGTGGGTCAGAGAGTGAGAACAGAGAGAGGGGTACAGAGTGAGGGAGACAGGGGGGTCAGAGAGGGGGTGTCAGAGAGAGGGGGACAGAGAGTGGGTGGATGGAGAGAGTGGGGGACAGAGAGAGAGAGGGGGACAGAGAGGGGGCAGAGCGAGAGAGGGAGAGATAGAGGAGACAGAGAGAGGGGGACAGAGAGAGGGGGCAGAGAGAGAGGGGGCAGAAACAGTCGACAGAGAGAGGGGGCCAGAGAAAGGGGGCAGAGAGAGGGGGACAGAGAGAGAGGGGCACAGAGAGAGGGGGGCACAGAGAGAGGGGGCAGAAAGAGGCGACAGAGAGAGGCGGCCAAAGAGAGAGGAGGCCAGAGACAGGGGGGTAGAGAGAGAGGGGCAGAGAGAGAGGGGGAACAGAGAGTGGGGGAGATAGAGAGAGAGGGGCAGAGAGCGATGGGGGCAGACAGTGGGGGGCAGACAGATTGGGACAGAGTGATGGGGCAGAGAGAGAGGAACAGAGAGAGGAGGACAGAGAGAGGGGGGCAGAGAGAGAGGGGAAAGAGAGAGGGGCAGAGAGAGGGTGACAGGGAGTTGGGGAGATAGAGGGGGTCAGAGAGTGGGAACAGAGAGAGGGGTACAGAGAGTGGGGGGATGGAGAGAGTGGGGGACAGAGAGAGGGCAGAGAGACAGGGAGAGATAGAGGGGACAGAGAGAGAGGGGGACAGAGAGAGTGGGGGACAGAGAGAGGGCAGAGAGACAGGGAGAGATAGAGGGGACAGAGAGAGGGGGAGACAGAGAGAGCGGGACTGAGTGAGTGGGGGACAGAGAGAGGGGGGGACAAAGAGGAGGGATAGAGAGATGCGGGTGGGAGAAAGAGGGGACAGAGGGGGACAGAGAGTAGTGAGATGGAGAGAGTGGGGGACAGAGAGAGAGAGAGGGGGTCAGAGAGAGGGGGACAGAGAGAGGGGTGGACAGAGGGGGAGAACAGAGAGGGGGGGACAGAGAGAGAGGGGGGCAGAGAGAGGGGGACAGAGAGGGGGTCAGAGAGCGGGGAGAGAGAGAGGACACACAGAGAGGGGTACGGGGGTGAGAGAGAGGGGGGGCAGAGAGAGGGGGCAGAAAGAGAGGATGACAGAGAGGGGGTCAGAGAGCGGGAGAGAGAGAGAGGGGACAGTGAGATGGGGATAGAGAGAGGGGGACAGAGAGAGGGGACAGATGGAGAGAGGGAGACAGAGGGGGGGTCAAAGAGCAGGGGAGAGAGAGAGGGGACAGAGAGAGGGGGATAGAGAGAGGGGAACAGAGGGAGAGGGGACAGAGAGAGGGGTCGGGGGGGCAGAGAGAGTGGGACAGAGAGAGGGGCGACAGCGAGAGAGGGCAACAGAGAGAGGGGGACAGAGACGGGGGGAGATAGAGGGGGTCAGAGAGAGGGGGACAGACAGAGAGGGGGCAGAAAGAAGCAACAGAGAGAGGGGGACAGAGAGAGAGGGGGACTGAGAGAGGGAGGGACAAAGAGAGGGGGAACAGAGAAAGGTGGGACAGAGAGAAGGGGGGATAGAGAGACAGTGACAGAGAGAGGGAGCAGAGAGAGGGAGACAGAGAGGGGGGACAGAGAGGGGGGGACAGAGAGAGAGGGGGTCAGAGAGAGGGGGTACAGAGAGAGAGGGGGGTCAGAGAGAGAGGGGTCATAGAGAGAGGGCGTACAGAGAGAGAGGGAAACAGAGAGGGGGACAGAGGGGGGGACCCGAGAGGGAACAGAGAGAGGGGGACAGAGAGAGGGGCAGAAAGAGGGGGGCCAGAGAGAGAAGGGGCAGAGAGACGGGGCAGAGAGAGGCCAACAAAGAGAGGGGACAGTGAAGGGGGGGACAGAGAGAGGGGGGACAGGGGGGCGAACAGAGAGTCGGTGACTGAGAGGGGACAGTGAGGGGGGGACAGAGAGAGGGGGCGACGAGGAGGATAGAGAGAGGGGGGACAGAGAAACTGTGACAGAGAGGGGGCAGAGAGCGGGCGACAGAGAGGGGTGGACGGGGGGGAGATCAGAGAGACGGTGACTGAGAGGGGGCAGAGAGACGGTGACGGGGGGTGACAGAGAGAGGGCGATAGAGATGGGGTAACAAAGAGCGGGGAACAGAGCGAGGGGGCAGAGAGAGGGGGTCAGAGAGAGAGAGGGAGAGAGAGAGAGGGGGACAGAGAGAGGGGACAGAGAGATAGAGGACAGGGGGGGGGGGACCAGAGTGGGGGTGCAGAGAGAGGGGGACAGAACGAGAGGTAACAGAGGGAGAGGGGACAGAGAGAGGAGGGACAGAGAGATAGGGGACAGAGAGAGGGGGACAGAGAGAGGGGGGACAGAGAGAGGAGGGACAGAGAGATAGGGGACAGAGAGAGGGGACAGAGACAGGGGGACAGAGAGAGGGGGGGACAGAGAGAGAGGGGGACAGAGAGAGAGGGGGACAGAGAGAGGGGGACAGAAAGAGAGGGGGACAGAGAAAGAGGGGGAAAGAGAGAGGGGGACAGAGAGAGGGGGGACAGAGAGAGGGGGACAGAGAGAGGAGGGACAGAGAGAGGGGGACAGAGAGAGGGGGACAGAGAGAGAGGGGGACAGAGAGAGGGGGACAGAGAGAGAGGGACAGAGAGAGGAGGGACAGAGATAAGGACAGAGAGAGAGGGGGACAGAGAGAGAGGGGAACAGAGAGAGGGGGACAGAGAGAGAGGGACAGAGAGAGGGGGACAGAGAGAGGGGAACAGAGAGAGGGGGACAGAGAGAGAGGGACAGAGAGAGGGGGACAGAGAGTCGGTGATGGAGAGGGGGCAGAGAGAGTGGGACAGAGAGGGGGGACAGAGAGAGAGGGGGATGGGGGGCAGAGCGGGGGGGACAGAGAGAGAGATGGGGACAGAGAGGGTTGGACAGAGAGAGAGGGACAGAGAGACGGTGACAGATATGGCGACAGAGAGGGGGGGACAGAGAGAGAGGGGGTCAGAGAGAGGGGGGAACAGAGAGAGTGGGGGACAGAGAGAGGGGCAGAGAGAGGGGCTACAGAGAGAGGGGTGGACAGAGAGAGGGGGACAGAGAGAGAGGGGACAGAGAGGGGGACAGAGAGAGGGGGCAGAGAGAGGGGGACAGAGAGGGGGGTCAGAGAGAGTGGGGGTCAGAAAGAGGGCGACAGAGAGGGGGAACATAAAGAGGGGACAGATGGAGGGGGTCAGAGAGAGGGGGACAGAGTGAGGCGGACAGAGAGAGGGGGGTGACAGAGAGGGGGGGACAGAGAGGGGGACAGAGAGATGGGGACAGAGAGGCGGGGGCAGAGAGAGATGGGAACAGAGAGAGGGGGGCAGAGAGAGCGCGACAGAGAGACGGTGACAGATGTGGCGACAGAGAGAGGGGGACAGAGAGAGGGGGACAGAGAGAGGGGTCAGAGAGAGGTGGACAGAGAGAGTGGGAGACAGAGAGAGGGGGGGCAGAGAGAGGGGCTACAGAGCGAGGAGGGGACAGACAGGGAGGTACAGAGAGAGGGGGACAGATGGAGGGGGACAGAGAGAGGGGTACAGAGCGAGGGGGACAGAAGGAGGCGGGACAGAGAGATGGTGACTGGGCGGGTGCAGAGAGAGGGGGACAGAGAGAGGGGGACAGAGAGAGGAGGACAGAGGGAGGGGGAAAGACCGAGTGAGTACAGAGAGATGGTGACGGAGAGGGGGCAGAGAGCGGGCGACAGAGAGGGGTGGACGGTGGGGAACAGAGAGATGGTGTCTGCCAGGGGGCAGAGAGAGGGCTACAGAGAGGGGTGGACGGGGGGGGGGGGGGGGGAACAGAGAGATGGTGACTGACATGGGGCAGAGAGAGGGCTACAGAGAGGGGGGGACAGAGGTTTGGGACAGAGAGAGGGTGGACTGAGAGAGGGGGCAGAGAGACAGTGACAGAGAGGGGGCAGAGAGAGGTGGATAGAGATGGGGGGACAGAGAGCGGGGAACAAAGCGAGGGGGCAGAGAGAGGGGGGCAGTGAGAGGGAGGGACAGAGAGAGAGGGTTTCAGAGGGGGGGCAGAGAGAGGGGGACAGAATGAGGGAGACAGAGAAAGTGGGAGCAGAGAGAGAGGGAACTGAGCCAGGGGGCAGAGAGAGGGGGGCAGAGAGAGAGAGGGATAGAGAGAGAGGGGGACAGAGAGAGAGAGGGATAGAGAGAGAGGGGGACAGAGAGAGAGGGGACAGAGAGAGGGGACGGGGGGGGGGGGACCAGAGTGGGGGGGGGCAGAGAGAGGGGGACAGAGAGAGGGAGAACAGAGGGAGGCGGGCAGAGGGAGGGGGACAGAGGGAGGGAGACAGATGGAGGGTACAGAGTGGGGGAGAGAGAGAGGCAGAGAGGGTGCGATAGAGATGGGGGGACAGAGAGCGGGGAACAGAGTGAGGGGGCAGAGAGAGGGGGGCAGAGAGAGAGGGATAGAGAGAGGGGGACAGAGAGAGAGGGGACAGAGAGAGAGAGGACAGAGTGGGGGATGGGGGGGGACCAGAGTGGGGGACGGGGGGGGGACCAGGGAGAAGGGGACAGAGAGGGGGGACAGAGAAGGGGGGACAGAGAGAGGGAGAACAGAGGGAGGGGGACAGAGGGAGGGGGACAGAGAGAGGGGGGACAGAGAGAGGGGTACAGAGAGAGGGGGACAGAGAGAGAGGGGGACAGAGAGAGAGGGGGACAGAGAGAGGGGACAGAGGGGGGACACAGAGGAGGGGAACAGAGGGGGGAACAGAGAGAGGGGGACTGAGAGAGGGGGACAGAGAGAGGGGGACAGAGAGAGGGGACAGAGGGGGGACACAGTGGGGGGGGACAGAGGGGGGAACAGAGAGAGGGGGACTGAGAGAGGGGGCACAGAGAGAGAGGGTGACAGGGAGAGGGGGGACAGAGGGAGGGACGGGGCGACTGAGGGGGGAACAGAGAGAGGGGGCCAGAGAGAGGTGGGACAGAGTGAGGGGCAACAGAGAGAGGGGCAGAAAGAGGGGGGACAGAGAGAGAGAGAGGGGGGACAGAGAGGAGGCAGAGAGAGGGCGACAAAGAGAGGGGACAGTCAGGGCAGGACAGAGAGAGAGGGGGACAGAGGGAGGTGGGACAGAGGGAGGGGACAGAGCGAGAGGTGACAGAGGGAGAGGGGACAGACAGATGGTGACAGAGTGGGGGCAGAGAGAGGGCGACAGAGGCGGGGGCAGAGAGAGGAGGGACAGAGAGAGGGGGACAGAGAGAGGGGGAACAGAGAGAGGGGGACAGAGAGAGGGGTACAGAGAGAGGGGGACAGGGGGGGGACAGAGCGGTGGGGCAGAGAGAGGGTGAAAGAGAGAGGGGGTCAGAGAGAGAGGGGGACAGAGGGAGAGGGGGCAGAGAGAGGGGGGAAGAGAGAGGGGGACAGAGAGAGGGGAGCAGAGAGAGGATGAAAGAGAGAGGGGACAGAGGGAGAGGGGACAGAGGGAGAGGGGGCAGAGAGAGGGGGGCAGAGAGAGGGGGACAGAGAGAGGGGACCGGGAGAGGGGGACAGAGGGAGGGGGGATAGTGGGAGGGGGACAGAGGGAGGTGGGACAGAGAAACGGTGACAGAGAGGGGCAGAGAGAAGGGGACTGAGAGCAGGGGGACAGAGAAACGGGGACAGAGAGAGGGGGCAGAGAGACGGTGACAGTGAGGGGGCATAGAGAGGACGACAATGAGAGGGGACAGTGAGGGTGGGGACAGAGAGAGTGGTACAGGGGGAGGGGGCAGAGGGAGGGGGACAGAGAGACGGTGACAGAGAGTGGGCAGAGAGAAGGCGACAGAGAGGGGGTCAGAGAGCGGGAGAGAGTGAAGGGGCAGAGAGAGTGCGAAAGAGAGAGGGGGCAGAGAAATGCGGACAGGGGGTGGGGCGAGAGATGGGGACAGAGAGAGGGGGACAGAGGTAGGGGAGACAGAGGGACGGTGACAGAGAGGGGGCAGAGAGAGGGCGACAGAGAGAGATGGGAGACAGATTACGGGAGAGAGAAAGAGAGGGGGGAGAGAGGGGGATGAGAGAGAGGGGGGTGAGAGAGGGGATGGTAAGAGAGGGTGTGAGAATGGGGAGAGATAGGTGGAGAAAAAGGGGGGAGAGAGAGAGTGGGGGAGAGGGGCTGGAGAGAAAGCGTGTAGAGAGGGTGGAGAGACAGGGGAGAGAGAGGGTGGGGGGAAGAGGGGAGAGAGAGGGGAGGAGAGAGAGAGGGGAGTGAGAGAAGGATGAGAAAGAGCGGGTGAAGGAGTTGGTGTGAGATAGAGGGTGTGTTTCAGAGAGAGTCGGTATGAGAGAGAGGGGTGAGAGAGAGAGAAGAGGTGAGAGAGAGAGAATGGGTGTGAGAGAGAAGGGGTGTGAGAAATATGGGTGGAGAGGGAGAGAGAGACGTGGGGTGAGAGCGAGAGAGTGGGGTGACAGAGTGAGATGGGATGGAGAGAGTGGGGGTGAGAGAGACAGAGGGAGATGGAGGGGAGGGGGGCAGAGAGAGGTGGAGAGAGAGGGGGTGGGGGTGAGAAGGGGTTTAGAGAGAAGGGTTGATTGAGAGAGAAAAAGTGGGGGGTAAGAGAGAGAGTGGAGTGAGAAGGAGAGGGTGTGAGAAGAGAGTGGGTGAGAGAGTGGTGAGAGAGCGAGGGGTGAGAGAGAGTGGGTGAGAGAGGGGGGGTGAGCGAGAGGCATGAGGGGGAGGGGTTAGAGAGAGAGGGCAGGGTAAGAGAGAAAGTGGGTGAGAGAGGGAGGGGGTGAGGGGGTGAGAGGGAGGAGGGGTGAGAGGGGAGACAGAGAGAGGGATAAGCGAGAGGGGATGAGAGTGTGAGGGGGGTTGAGAGAGGGGGTGGTGAGAGGGGGCGGTTAGACACAGAGGGAGTGAGAGAGGTGTGAGAGAGAGGGTGTAAGAGACAAAGGGTGATTGAGAGAGAGAAAGTGGGGAGGGTGTAAGAGAGAGAGTGGAGTGAGAAAGAGGGTGTGAGAGAGAGAGTGGTTGAGAGAGAGGGGTGAGAGAGAGGATGAGCGAGAGAGGAGGAGAGAGAGGGGGAGGGGGAGAGAGAGAGGGGGAAAGAGAGGGGTGGAGAGAGAGGGGGAGAGAGGGCTCTGAGAGAGAGAGGTGATGAGAGAGAGGGGATGAGAGAGAGGAAGTGAGAGAGGAGGGGTGAGAAACAGGGGTGTGAGAGAGAAGGGGTGTGAGAGAGAAGGGATGTGAGAGAGAAGGTGTGTGAGGCAGAGGGGGTGGGAAAGAGAGAGCGACGTGGGCTAAGAGATAGAGAGTGGGGTGAGAGAGTGAGATGGGAGTGAGAGAGAGGAGTTGTGAGAGACAGGGGGAGAGAAAGGGTAAAGAGTGGGAGGCAAGAGAGGGGGTAGAGAGAAGGGGAGAGAGAGGGGAGAGAGAGGGGGGGAGAGAGAGAGAGGGTGAGAGAGACAGGGGGTGAGAGAGAGGGGGTGAGAGAGAGGGGATGAGAAAGAGAGAGAGTGAGTGAAAAAGAGAGCGTATAAGTGAGAAAGAGAGAGCTTGAGTGAGAAAGAGAGAGTGGGTGAAGAGAGGGTGCGAGAGAGAGAGGTTGAGAGACAAGGGGTGGTTGAGAGAGAGAAAGTGGTGAGGGGGTAAGAGAGAGAGTGGAGTTAGAAGGAAAGAGTGTGATTGAGAGAGTGGGTGAGAGAGAGGAGGTGAGCGAGAGGGGTGAGAGGGGGAGGGGTTAGAGAGAGCACGTGGGGTAAGAGAGAAAGGATGTGAGAGGGAGTAAGAGAGAGGGGTGAGAGAGGGGATGAGAGAGAGAGAGGGGTGAGAGAGAGGGGTTGAGAAAGAGATAGGGCGTGAGAGATTGAGGGTGTGAGAGAGTGAGGGGATGAGAGAGTGAGGGGGGTTGAGAAAGGGGTGGTGAGAGAGAGATGGAGTGAGAGAGAAGGGGTGTGAGAGCGAGAAGAGGTGTGAGAGAGAAGGGGTGTGAGAGAGAGAAGGGGTGTGAGAGAGAAGGGATGTAAGGAATAGGAGGTGGAGAGAGAGAGAGACGTGCGGTGAGAGCGAGAAAGTGGGGTGAGAGCGTGAGATGGGATGGAGAGAGAGGGGGTGTGAGAGACAGAGGGAAACAGAGGGGGAGAGAGAGGGGGCAGAGAGAGGGGAGAGAAAGGGGGCAGAGAGAGGTGGAGAGAGAGGGGGCTGGGGGTGAGAAGGGGTTGAGAGAGAAGGGTTGATTGAGAGAGAAAATGTGGGGGGTAAGAGACAGAGTGGAGTGAGAAGGAGAGGGTGTGAGAGAGAGAGTGGGTGAGAGAGAGTGGTGAGAGAGCGAGGTGTGAGAGAGAGTGGGTGAGAGAGGGGGTGAGCGAGCGGGGTGAGAGGGGGAGGGGTTAGAGAGAGAGAGGGAGGGGTAAGAGAGAAAGGGTGTGAGAGAGGGATGGGGTGTGGGGGTGAGAGAAGGAGGAGAGGTGAGGGGGGTGAGAGAGAGAGGGGTGAGAGAGAGGGGATGAGAGAGTGAGGGGGGTTGAGCGAGGGGGTTGAGAGACACAGGGAGTTAGAGAGAGGGGTGAGAGAGGGGGTGAGAGACAATGGATGATTGAGAGAGAGAAAGTGGGGAGGGGGTAAGAGAGAGAGTGGAGTGAGAAGGAGAGGGTGTGATTGAGAGAGTGGGTGAGAGAGAGGGGTGAGAGAGTGGGGGAGGGGTTAGAGAGAGCGCGGGGTAAGAGCGAAAGGGTGTGAGAGGGCGTGAGAGAGAAGGGTGAGAGACGGAATGAGAGAGAGAGGGGGGTGAGAGAGAGAGGGTTTGAGAAAGAGAGAGGGCATGAGAGATTGGAGGTGTGAGAGAGTGAGGGGATGAGAGAGTGAAGGGGGTTGAGAGAGAGGGTGGTGAGAGACAAGGGGGTGAAAGAGAGAGGAAGTGAGAGAGAGATGTGAGAGAGAGAGGGGGGGTGAGAGAGAGGGGTGAGAGAGAGGGGGTGAGAGAGTGAGGGGATGAGAGAGTGAGGGGGTTTGAGAGAGGGGGTGGTGAGAGAGAGAGGGAGTGAGAGAGAGGGAGTGTGGGAGAGTGGTGAGAGCAAGGGGTGAGAGTGAGGGGTTGAGAGAGAGGGGTTGAGAGGGAGAGGGGGTGGGGTGTGTAAGAGAGAGGGGGTGGGGGGTGTAAGACAGAGGGTTGAGAGAGAGGGAGGTGGGAGAGAGAGAGGGAGGTGGGAGAGAGAGGGGTGAGAGAGAGAGGGGTGAGATAGAGGGAGCGAGAAGGAGAGAGAAGGGATGAGAAAGAGGCAGAGAGATGGTGGGAGAGAGGAACGGGTGAGAGAGCAAGGGTGTGTGAGAGTGTGTGTGAGAGAGGGGGATGTGAATGAGATTGGGGTGGGAGAGAGAGGGGTGACGGAGAGAGAGGGGTGAGAGAGAGGGGAGTGAGAGAGAGATGAATGTGAGAGAGAGAGGGGTTGAGAGAGAGGGGGTGAGAGACTGAGGGGTGTTGAGAGAGGGGGTGGTGAGAGAGGGGGCGGTGAGGGGGGACGTTGAGCGAGAGGAGGAGTGAGAGAGAGGGGTTGACAGAGAAAGCGAGCTCAGAGAGAGAGGGGTGAGAGAGAGTGTGTGAGAGAGAGAGGGGTTGAGAAAGAAAGAGAGGGGTGAGAGAGAGAGGGTAAGAGATAGAGGGGTGACCGAGAGGGGTGAGAGGGGAAGGGGTTAGAGAGAGTGCGGGGTAAGACAGAAAGGGAGAGGGGTGAGGGGCTGAGAGAGGGAGGAGGAATGAGAAGGGGTGACAGAGAGAGGGGTGAGAGAGAGGGGATGAGAGTGGGGGTGGTGAGAGAGGGGTGGTGAGAGACACAGGGAGTGAGAAAGAGGGGTTCAGAGAGAGGGGGTGAGAGAGAGAGGGGGGTTGAGAGTGAGAGGGGTGGGGGCTGAGACTGAGGGGGGTGAGAGAGAGGGGTGGGGTGTGAGAGAGAGAGGGTGAAAGAGTGAGAGGGAGGAAGAGAGGGGGTGTGGGAGAGAGAGAGGGGGTGAGAGAGAGAGAGCTGGGTGAGAGGGCGCTGAGGGAGAGGTGGGAGTGAGTGACAGAGAGGGGGTGGGAGAGAGAGGGTGTGAGAGAGGGGGGGTGAGAGAGAGGGGGTGAGAGAGAGGGGGTGAGAGAGAGGAAGCAAGAAGGAGAGAGAGGGGAGAGAAAGAGGCAGAGAGATGGTGGGAGAGAGGGAGAGTGTTTGAGAGTGTGTGTGAGAGAGAGGGTGAATGTGAAAGAGATTGGGGTGGGAGAGAAAGGGGTGACAGAGAGAGGGGAGAGGGGGGAGACAGGGAGATGTTTGAGGGGTGGTGAGAGAGGGGGGTGAGAGAGAGGAAGGTGGGAGAGGGGGGTGAGAGAGAGGGGTGTGTGAGAGAATGATGAGGTGAGAGAGTAAGGGGATGAGAGATTGAGGGGGGTGAGAGAGGGGTTGAAGAGAGAGAGGGGGGTAAGAGAGAGGTGGATGTGAGAGATAGAGAGGGGTTGAGAGAGAGGGGGGTGAGAGACTGAGGGTGTGAGAGACTGAGGGAATGAGAGATTGAGGGGTGGTGAGAGAGGGGGGGTGAGAGAGAGGGTGTGAGAGAGAGGGATGTGTGAGAGACTGATGAGGTGAGAGAGTAAGGGGATGAGAGATTAAGGGGGGTGAGAGAAGGTTTGAAGAGAGAGGGGGGTGAGAGAGAGGTGGATGTGAGATAGAGAGGGGTTGAGAGAGAGGGGGGTGAGAGACTGAGGGTGTGAGAGAGTGAGGGGATGAGAGATTGAGGGGTGTTGAGAGAGCGGGTGGTGAGAGGGGGATGTTTAGAGAGAGAGGGAGTGAGAGAGGGGTGAGAGAGAGAGGTTGACAGAGAAAGAGAGTGTGTGAGAGAGAGTGGTGAGAGAGAGAGGGTGAGAGAGAAAGAGAGGGGTGAGAGAGAGAGAGGAAGAGAGAGAGGGGATGAGCAAGAGGGGTGAGAGGGAGAGGGGTTCGAGAGAGAGCGCGGGGTAAGAGAGAAAGGGAAAGGGGTGAGGGGGTGAGAGAGGGAGGGGTGAGAGAGAGAGAGTGAGGGGGTGATTGAGGGAGAGAAAGTGTGGGGGGTAAGAGAGAGAGTGGAGTGAGAAGGGCAGGGTGTGTTTGAGAGAGGGGGTGAGAGCGAGAGGGGTGAGAAGGTGAGGGGTTAGAGAGAGCGCGTGGTAAGAGAGAAAGGGTGTGAGAGGGAGTGAGAGAGAGGGGTGAGAGAGGGGATGAGAGAGAGAGTGGGGCGAGAGAAAGGGTTTGAGAAAGAGAAAGGGCGTGAGAGTTTGAGGGTGTGAGAGAGTGAGGGGATGAGAGAGTGAGGGAGGTTGAGAGAGGCGGTGGTGAGAGAGAGGGGGGTGGGAGAGAGAGGGTGTGAGAGAGAGGGGTGTGAGAGGGAGGGGGTGAGAGAGTGAGGGAGGTTGAGAGAGGCGGTGGTGAGAGAGAGGGGGGTGGGAGAGAGAGGGTGTGAGAGAGAGGGGTGTGAGAGGGAGGGGGTGAGAGAGTGAGGGAGGTTGAGAGAGGCGGTGGTGAGAGAGAGGGGGGTGGGAGAGAGAGGGTGTGAGAGAGAGGGGTGTGAGAGGGAGGGGGTGAGAGAGTGAGGGCGTGAGAGAGTGAGGGGATGAGAGAGTGAGGGGGTTTGAGAGGGGATGGTGAGAGAGAGTGAGGGAATGTGAGAGAGAGGGGTGAGAGAGCGAGGGGTTAGGGAGAAGGGTTGAGAGAGAGGGGGGGGAGAGAGAGAGGGGGGTTGAGAGAGAGGGGTGAGAGAGAGAGAGAGTTGAGAGAGAGGGAGGTGGGAGAGAGAGGGGGTGAGAGACAAGGGGTGATTGTGAGAGAGAAAGTGGGGAGGGGGTAGCAGAGAGAGTGGAGTGAGAAGGAGAGGGTGTGAGAGAGAGAGTGGGTGAGAGAGAGGGGGTGAGAGAGCGAGGGAGAGAGAGAGGGGGTGAGAGAGAGGGGGGTGAGAGAGAAGGGGGGTGGGAGAGAGAGGGGGGTGAGAGAGAGGGGTGTGAGAGAGAGGGGTGTGAGAGGGAGGGGGGTGGGAGAGAGAGGGGGGTGGGAGAGAGAGGGGGGTGAGAGAGAGGTGTTGAGAGAGAGAGGTTGAGAGAGGGAGTTGAAAGAGAGAGGGGGTGAGAGACAGGGTTTGAAAGAGATGTGGGAAAAGGGGTGAGTGAGAGAGAGACGTGGGCTAAGAGAAAGAGAGTGGGGTGAGAGAGTGAGATGGGAGTGAGAGAGAGGGGGTGTGAGAGACAGGGGAAGAGAGGGGGTAGAGAGTGGGGGCAAGACAGGGGGTAGAGAGAAGGGAGAGAGGGGGGAGAGAGAGAGGAGTTGAGAGAGAGAAGGGCTGAGAAAGAGAGACAGTGAGTGAAAAAGAGAGAGTGTAAGTGAGAAAGAGAGCGCGTGAGTGTGAAAGAGAGAGGGGGTGAGAGAGCGAGGGGTGAGAGAGCGAGGGGTGAGAGAGAAGGGTAGGGTGAGAAGGGGTGAGAGAGAAGGGGTGAGAGACAGAGGGGATGGAACAGAGAGAGAGAGAGACTGTGGTGAGAGGGGGGGGGAGAGAGTGAGATGGGAATGAGAGGGGGTGTGAGAGAGGGCTAAGAGAGAGAGAGAGGGAGTGAGAGAGAGGGAGGTGGGAGAGAGAGACGGGTTGAGAGACAAGGGGTGATTGAGAGAGAAAGTGGGGAGACGGTAAGAGAGAGAGAGGAGTGAGAAGGAGAGGGTGGGAGAGAGAGAGGGGTGAGAGAGAGGGGTGAGAGAGTGAGGGGTGAGAGAGAGAGGGGTGAGAGAGAGAGGGGTGAGAGAGAGTGGGGTGAGAGAGAGGGGGGTGAGAGAGAGGGGGTGAGAGAGAGGGGTGTGGGAGAGAGAGGGGGTTGAGAGAGAGAGCTGGGCGAGAGGACGGTCAGAGAGAGAGAGGAGTGAGAGAGAGTGGGGTGAGAGAGAGGGGTGAGAGAGCGAGGGGTGAGAGAGGAAGGGGTGAGAGAGAGGGGAGTGAGAGGGAGGGGGGTGAGAGAGAGGGGTGAGAGAGCGAGGGGTGAGAGAGGGAGGGGTGAGAGAGAGGGGAGTGAGAGAGAGTGGGGTGAGAGAGGGAGGGGTGAGAGAGGGAGGGGTGAGAGAGAGAGGGGGTGAGAGAGAGGGGTGTGGGAGAGAGAGGGAGTTGAGAGAGAGCTGGGCGAGAGGACGGTCAGAGAGAGAGAGGAGTGAGAGAGAGCGGGGTTGAGATAGAGAGGGGTTGAGAGAGAGAAGGGGGTAAGAGAGAGAGAGAAGGGGAGTGAGAGACAGAGTGGAGTGAGAGAGAGGGGAGTGAGAGAGAGAGGTGAGAGAGTGTGGTTGAGAGAGGGGGTTGAGAGAGAGATGGGGTGAGAGAGGGGTTGAGAGAGATGGGTTGAGAGAGATGGGGGGAATAAGGGGTGAGAAAGAGAGAGACGTGGGCTAAGAGAGAGAGAGAGTGGGGTGAGAGAGTGAGCGTGGGGTGAGGGAGTGAGTGGGGTGAGAGAGTGAGATGGGAGTGAGAGTGAGATGGGGTGAGAGACAGGGGAGAGAGGGGGTAGAGAGTGGGGGCAAGAGAGGGGGTAGTGAGAGGGGAGAGAGAGGGGGAGAGAGAGGAGTTGAGAGAGAGGGTGTGAGAGAGAGGGGTGAGAAAGAGAGAGTGAGTGAAAAAGAGAGAGAGTGTAAGTGAGAAAGAGAGAGGGGGTGAGAGTGTGAGGGGTGAAGAGAGGGGGTGGGGTGAGAAGGAGTTGAGAGAGAAGGGGTGAGAGACAGAGGCGATGGGACAGAGAGAGACTGTGGTGAGAGAGAGGGGTGAGAGAGTGAGATGGGAGTGAGAGGGGGTGTGAGAGAGGGAGGTGGGAGAGAGAGGGGGTGAGAGAGAGAGCTGGGTGAGAGGAGGAGGTGGGAGTGAGTGACAGAGAGGGGGTGGGAGAGAGAGGCATTAAGAGAGAGAGGGGGTGAGAGAGAGGGAGTGAGAAGGAGAGAGGGGGGATGAGAAAAAGGCAGAGAGATGGCGGGAGAGAGGGCGGGGATTGAGAGCGAGTGTGTGTGAGAGTGTGTGTGAGAGAGAGGGGGGATGTGAAAGAGATTGGGGTGGGAGAGAGAAGGATAACGGAGAGAGAGAGAGAGGAGAGAGAGAGGGGTGAGAGAGATGGATGTGAGAGAGAGAGAGAGAGGGGTTGAGAGAGAGGGGGTGAGAGAGTGAGGGTTGTTGAGAGAGGGTGTGGTGAGAGGGGGGCAGTGAGCGAGAGAGGGAGTGAGAGAGAGAGGGGTGAGAGAGAGGGGTTGACAGAGAAAGAGAGGTGTGAGAGAGAGAGGGGTGAGAGAGAGGGTGTGAGAGAATATGGTGAGAGACAGAGGGGTTGAGAGAGAAAGAGAGGGGTGAGAGAGAGGGTTAGAGAGAGGGGGTGACCGAGAGGGGTGAGAGGGGGAGGGGTTAGAGAGAGGGAGAGCTCAGGGTAAGAGAGAAAGGGAGATGGGTGAGGGGGTGAGAGATAGAGGAGGGGTGAGAGGGGGTGACAGAGAGAGGGGTGAGAGAGAGGGGATGAGAGAGTGAGGGGGGTTGAGAGAGGGGGTGGTGAGAGAGGGATGGTGAGAGACACAGGGAGTGAGAGAGAGGTGTGAGAGAGAGGAGTGAGAGACAAGGGGTGTTTGAGAGTGAGAAAGTGGGGAGTGGGTAAGAGAGAGAATGGGGTGAGAGGGCAGTGAGAGGGAGACGTGGGAGTGAGTGACACAGAGGGAGTGGGAGAGAGAGGGGTGAGAGAGAATGGGGTGAGAGAGAGGGAGCGAGAAGGAGAGAGAGGGGAGGAGAAAGAGGCAGAGAGATGGGGATGTGAAAGAAATTGGGGTGGGAGAGAAAGGTTGAAACTTTATTGCTGGAACAGCACAGCAGGTCAGGCAGCATCCAGGGAACAGGAGATTCGACGTTTCGGGCACAGGCCCTTCTTCAGGAATGAAGACCTCACTTTCTCCTGGGAGAGAAAGGGGTGACAGAGAGAGAGGTGAGAGAGAGATGGATGTGTGAGAGAGGGGTTGAGATAGAGGGGGGTGAGAGACTGAGGGGGGTTAGAGAGTGAGGGGATGAGAGTTTGAGGGGTGTTGAGAGAGGGGGTGTTGAGCGAGAGGGGTGAGAGAGAGGGGTGAGAGAGAGGGTGTGAGAGAGAGGGGTGAGAGAGAGAGGGGTTGAGAGAGAGGAAGGTGGGAGAAAGAGAGGGTTGAGAGAGAGGGGGTGTGAGAGAGAGAGGGGTGAGAGGGCGGTGAGAGGGAGAGATTTAAGTGAGTGACAGAGAGGATGTGGGAGAGAAGGGGCGTGAGAGATAGGGGTTGCGAGAGAGAGGGTGTGTGAGAGTGTGTGAGAGAGAGAGGGGGGATGTAAAAGAGATTGGGGTGGGAGAGAGAGGGGTGACGGAGAGAGAATGGAGAGAGAGAGGGTGGTGAGAGAGAGATGGATGTGAGAGAGATAGATGGTTGAGAGAGAGGGGGTGAGAGACTGATGGGGTGAGAGAGTGAGGAGATGAGCGATTGAGGGGGGTTGAGAGAGGGGGTGAAGAGAAAGGGGGGTGAGAGAGAGAGGGAATGAGAGAGAGAGGGGCGAGAGTGAGGGGTTGACAGAGAAAGACAGGGCTGAGAGAGAGAGAGTGGAAAAGAGAGAGGGGAGAGTGAGGGGGTGAGAGAGTGAGGGGATCAGAGAGTGAGGGGATTTGAGTGAGGTGGTGGTGATGGGGGGGTGAGAAAGGGGTGAGAGAGAGATTGGAAAAGAGAGAGGGGTGAGTGAGGGGGTGAGAGAGTGAGGGGATCAGAGAGTGAGGGGATTTGAGCGAGGTGGTGGTGATGGGGGGGTGAGAAAGGGGTGAGAGAGAGCGGGGTTGAAAGAGAGTGGGGTTGAGAGAGAGAAGGGGGTGAGAGAGAAGGGGGGTGAGAGAGAGGGGGGAGTGAGGGGTTGAGAAAGATGGGTTGAGAGAGAAGAGGTGAGGGGGATACTGAGAGAGAGACGGAGAGAGAGAGCGACAGACAGAGAGAGAGATAAAGCAAGAGTGAGAGAGAAGAGGTGAGGGAGGTAGGGTGGACTGGGAGAGAGGTAGAGAGAGAGTGAGAGTGCCAGACAGAGAGAGCATGAGCGACAGAGAGAGAGAGAGAGAGCACGAGCAAGAGAGAGCGAATGAGAGAGACCGTGAGATAAGAGAGAGAGGAAGGCAAGAGAGAGGGAGAGAGGCAGGGAGAGAGAGATAATGTGAGAAGAGGATGAGAGAGTGAGAGAGACCGCAAGGGGAAGAGAGCGAGCTGAAGTGTGTGTGTGAGAGAGAGAGAGAGACGTGTGAGAGAGAGGGGCGAAAGAGGAGGGGAGACAGGAGGAGAGAGAGAGGGGGCGGGGGAGGGAGAGGGAGAGGGGAGAGAGAGGGGGCAGAGAGATGGCGGATAGAGGGGGAGAGAGTGGAGGAGAGGGGAGAGAGAGGGGGAGAGAGAGGGTGAGAGAGAGAGGTGTTGAGAGAGAGGGGGTGAAAGAGAGGAATTGAGAGGGGAGGTGAGAAACAGGGGTGTGAGAGAGAGAACGGGTGTGAGAGAGAAAGGGGGCGGGAGGGGAGGGTGCAGTGAGAGAGGGGCTGAGAGAGACATGGGGTGCAAGAGAGGGTGGGTGAGAGTAGGAGGGGCTGAGAGAGAGAGGGGCTGAGAGAGAGATGGGCTGAGAGAGATGGGTGAGATGGGGAGTGTGTGAGAGAGGAGGGATGAGAGTGGGAGGGGGAAAGAGGGAAGGGATGAGAGAGGGAGGGTGATAGAGAGGGGTGTGAGAGAGAGAGGGGTGAGAGAGAGGGGAGAAAGAGGGGGGAGAGAGGGAGGGTGTGAGAGTGGAAGGGGGTGAGAGAGGGACGGGATGAGAGAGGGAGGGTGGGAGAGAGAGGGGTGTGAGAGAGAGAGGTGAGAGAGAGGAGTGAGAGAGGGGGGAGAGAGAGGAGTGAGAGAGGGGGAGAGAGGGGTAGAGAGAGAGGGAGAGCAGGTAAGAGAGTTAGAGTGGTGAGAGAAAGAGAGGGGTGACAGAGAGAGGGGCTTGAGAGAGAGAGGAGGAGTAAGGGGGGTGAGAGAGGGGGGTGAGAGGGGTAGGTAGGTGAGGGAGTGTGGGGGGGATGGGGGTGGGAGGGTGAGGGAGGTGGGAGGGAGATAGAGGGGGTGTGAGAGGGGGTGGGAGAGAGAGGTGTGTGAGAGAGAGCTGGGTGAGAGGGAGTGAGGGGGGTTGAGAAAGAGAGGTGGGTGTGAGAGAGAGGTTGGTGAGAGATGGGGAATGAGAGAGAGTGGGTTTGAGAAAGAGAGAGATGGGAGTGAGAGAGAGAGGGTGTGAGAGAGAGGGGAAGAGAGAGAGAGGGGTGAGAGTGAAGGAGTGAGAAGGAGAGAGAGGGGATGAGAAAGAGATAAAGAGAGGGTGGGAGAGAGGGAGGGGGTGAGAGAGTGGGTGAGAGAGAGAGGGGTGAGAGAGAGCGGGGTTGAGAGAGAGAAGGTGGTGAGAGAACGAAGGGTCGTGAGAGAAAGGGGAGTGGGAGAAAGGGGGTGAGAGAGCGTGGTTGAGAGAGAGGGGGAGAGAGAGATTGAGAGAGAGGGGTTGACAGAGAGGGGGTTGAGAGAGAGAGACGGGGGAAAGAGGGGGTGAGAGAGAGAGGGTTAGAGAGAGAGGGGAGAGAGAGGGGTTGAGAAAGATGGGTTGAGAGAGAGAGGAGGTGAGGGGGAGGACTGAGAGAGAGAGACGGAGAGAGAGAGCAACAGAACAGAGAGAACGATAGAGCAAGAGTGAGAGAGAAGAGGTGAGAGAGATAAGGTGGACTGAGAGAAAGGGAGACAGAGAGTGAGAGTGACAGACAGGAGAAGGGGGAGAGAGGGGGTGAGAGAGAGGAGGAGAGAGGGGGGTGAGAGAGGTGTTGAGAGAGAGGGGGTGAGAGAGAGGAATTGAGAGAGAGGGGGTGAGAAACAGGGCTGTGAGAGAGAGAAGGCGTGTGAGAGAGAAAGGGTAGGAGATAGAGAGAGTGCGCGAAAGAGAGACGTGGGGGAGAGAGTGAAAATGGGGTGAGACAGTGAGATGTGAGTGAGAGAGAGAGACGTGGGCTAAGAGAGAGAGAGTGGGGGAGAGAGTGAGACATGGGCTAAGAGAGAGAGAGTGGGGGAGAGAGTGAGAGTGGGGTGAGAGAGTAAGATGGGAGTGAGAGAGATGGGGTAGAGTGGGGGGCAAGAGAGGGGGGAGAGAGAGGGGGAGAGAGGAAAGAGAGAGAGAGGGGGCGGGAGAGAGAGGAGTTGAGAGAGAAGGGGTGAGAGAGAGGGGGTGAGAAAGAGAGAGAGTGAGTGAAAAAGAGAGCGCGGGTGAGGGGGGGTGAGAGAGAGGGGGTAGGGTGAGAGGGGTGTGAGAGAGAAGGGGTGAGAGAGAGGGGTGGGGTGAGAGGGAGATGAGAGAGAAGGTGTGAGATACAGAGGGGGTGGGACAGAGAGAGAAAGATTGTGGTGAGAGAGAGGGGTGAGAGAGTGAGATGGGAATGAGAGAGGGGGGAGTGAGAGAGAGGGAGTGTGTGAGAGAGAGGAGTAAGAGAGCGAGTGGTGAGAGAGAGGGGTTGAGAAAGATGGGTTGCGAGAGAGAAGAGGTGAGGGGGAGGACTGAGAGAGAGAGAGACGGAGAGAGAGAGAGCAACAGACAGAGAGAATGATAGAGCAAGAGTGAGAGAAGTAGGGTGGACTGAGAGAGAGGGAGACAGACAGACAGACAGAGAGCATGAGCGACAGAGAGAGAGAGAGAGAAAAAGAGCGAGAGAGAGCGAGCGAGAGAGACCGTGAGATGAGAGAGAGAGGGAGGCAAGAGAAAGGGAAATAGCCAGGGAGAAGAGAGAGTGTGAGAAGAGGGTGAGAGAGTGAGAGAGAGCAAGAGGAAGAGAGCGAGTGGAAGAGTGAGAGAGAGAGAGGATGCGAGAGAGAGAGAGGGCGGAGAGAGAGGGAGGCGAGAGAGGAGGGGAGAGAGGAGGAGAGAGAGGGGGAGAGGGGGGGAGAGAGATGGGAGAGGGGGTTGTGAGGAGGAGAGAGCGGAGGAGAGGGGGTGAGAGAGGAGGAGAGAGAGGGGGAGAGAGGGGGGAGAGAGATGGGAGAGGGGGTTCTGATGAGGAGAGAGCGGAGGAGAGGGGGTGAGGGAGGGGGCAGAGAGAGGGGGAGAGAAGTGTCAGAGAGAAGAGGAGAGAGAGGGGGAGAGAGAGGTGGGAGAGAGATGTGGAGGGGAGTGAGGGGGAAGGAGTGGAGGAGAGGAAGAGAGGGGGGTGAGAGAGAGGGGGTGAGAGAAAGGTGTTGAGAGAGAGGGGGTGAGAGAGAGGGGTGTGAGAGAGAAGGGGTGTGAGAGAGAAGGGGTGGGAAGGAGTGAAATGTGGGGTGAGAGAGAGAGAGAGTGGGGTGAGAGAGTGAGATGGGAGCGAGAGAAAGGGGATGTGAGAGACAGGGGGAGAGAGGGGTTCGAGATTGGGGGGCTAGCGAGGGGGTAGAGAGAGAGTGGAGAGAGGGGGAGAGGGGGGAGAGGGGATGAAAAAATTGGGCAGAGAGTGGGAGAGAGAAGGGGAGAAAGAGGGGGAATGAGAGAGAGGGTTTGAGAGCGCGGGTGAGAGAGGGATTGAGAAAGAGAGAGTGTGAGTAAAAAAGAGAGAGAGTGTAAGTGAGAAAGAGAGAGTGAGTGAGAAAGAGAGCGTGGGTGAGAGAGGGGGTTGAGAGAGAGGAGGTGGGGGTAAGGGGTGTGAGAGAGAAGGGGTGATTGAGAGAAAGAAAGTGGGGAGGGGATAAGAGAGAGTGGAGTGAGAAGGAGAGGGTGTGAGAGAGAATGGGCGAGAGAGAGGGGGTGAGGGAGAGGGGTGAGGGGGTGAGAGAGAGAGGGGTGAGAGAGAAGGGCTGAGATAGAGGGGTTGAGAGAGGGAGGGATGAGAGAGTAAGGGGTGGAGAGAGTGAGGGGATGAGAGAGTGAGCTGGGTTGAGAGAGGGGGTGGTGAGACAGAGTGGGGTGAGAGAGGGGGAGAGAAGGGTGAGAGAGAGGGGGAGGGGGTAGAGAGAGAGAGGGGTTGAGAGAGAGAGAGGGTTGAGGGAGAGAAGGGGGTGAGAGAGAGTGGGGGAGTGTGAGAGAGAAGGGGTAGAGAGAGGGGTTGAGAGAGTGAGAGAGGATGAGAGAGGGGGTTAGAGAGAGAGGGAGAGAGAGAGGAGTGGGAGAGAGAGGGGGGTGGGTGAGGGAGTGGGGTGAGTGAGAGAGGGCGATGTGAGGGGGGTGAGAGAGAAAGGGGGAGAGACAAAGGGGGAGTGAGAGTGGGTCAGAGAAAGACTGGAGGTGAGACAGAGAGGGGGTGGGAGAAAGGGCATGAGAGAGAGAGAGAGAGAGGGTTTGAGAGAAATGGAGTGAGAGTGAGATGGGGTGAGAAAGAGAGGGAGTGAGAAGGAGAGAGAGGGTATGAGAAAGAGACAGAGAGAGGGTGGGAGAGAGGGAGGGGGTTGGAGAGAGGGAGGGGGTGAAAGAGAGAGAGGGGGTGAAAGAGAGAGAGGGGTGTGAGAGAGAGTATGGGTGAGGATGTAAGAGAGAGAGAGTTTGGGAATGAGAGAGGAGTGAGAGAGCAGGTGAGGGGGTGAGAGAGAAGTGGGTGAGAGAGAGGGATGTGAGAGAGAGAAGGGTAAGAGAGAGAGAGAGCAAGGGGTGAGAGAGAGGGGATTTAGAGAGGGGGGGTTTGAGAGAGCGAGAGAGAGCAGGTGAGAGAGAGAGAGAGGAGGATGAGGGGGTGAGAGAGAGAGGGTGAGAGAGAGGGGTTGAGAGAGAGGGTGTGAGAGAGAAAGGGGTGAGAGAGAGTGGGGTGAGAAAGGGAGAGAGGGCTGAGAAAGGGAGAGAGTGGAGAAAGAGAGAGGGGAGAGAGAGGGGGCTGAGAATGAGAGAGAGGGGAGAGAAAGAGAGGGGGTCAGAGAAAGAGTAAATGTGTGGGAGGAGGTGAGAGAGAGGACATGGGAGAGAGAGTGGGAGAGAGAGGGGGTGAGAGAGAGGGATTGAGAGAAAGGGGGAGAGACAGAGAAGGGGTGAGAGAGAAAGGGGGGCAGCGAGCGAAAGAGGGATGAGAGAGATGGGACGTGAGACAGAGAGTGAAAGTGGTGAGAGAGGGGCTGAGATAGACAGTGAATGATGGGTTGAGAGAGAGAGAGAGAGAGAGAGACAGAGAGAGAACGAGTGAATGGATGAGAGAGTTAGAGTGGTGTGAGGGAGATGGGCTGAGAGATTGGGCGCTAGAGAGTGACAGAATGAGAGCAAGGAGGAGGGAGGAAGAAAGGGGTCAAAAGAGAGAGAGAAATGGGGTGAACGAGAGAAAGAGGGCGCGAGAGAGGGGGTATACAGAGAGAGAGAGAGAGAGCGGGGGTGTAAGACAGAGCATGGGAGGGAAGGGGAATGAGAGAGAGAAAAAGGGAGCAAGAGACAGAAGACAATAGAGCGAGAGAGAGTGCGGGAGAGAGACAGGGGTGCGAGAGAGAGGGGTGCGAGAGAGAGGGGTGCGAGAGAGAGGGGTGTGAGAGAGAGACACAGAGAGGTGGGTAAGAGACACGGTGTGGGCGGGGGAGATAGAGTGAAGGGGTGAACGAGAGAGGGAGTGAGAGAGGGTATAAAGGGGAGAGAGGGTGAGGGGTGACAGAGAGAAAGGGGTGAGAGTGACAGAGGAGGGTGGAGAGAGAGGGGGTAAGATAGAGCGAGGGGGAGAGAGATAACAAGGTGAGAGAGAAAGGGGGTGTGAGAGAAAGTGGCTGAGAGAGAGAGAGGCTGAGAGAGGGTGTTGAGAGAGAGGCAGTGAGAGAGAGAGGGTGAGAGAGATAGTGAGTGGTGAGAGAGAGAGGGCGTGAGAAAGAGAGTGGGTAAGAGAGAGGGCGTGAGGGAGAGAGGGGTGAGAGAGGGGGAGAGAGGGGGGAGAGGTGGTGAAGAGGGGGGTGAAAGGTTGAGAGAGTTAGTAGGGTGTGAGAGAGAGGGTGTAATAGAAAGGGGGAGAGAGAGTGGAATGAGAGAGGGGGTGAGAGAGAGGGGGCAGTGAGAGAGAATGGCTGAGGGAGACAGGGGGTGCAAGAGAGGGTGGGTGAGAGCGGGAGGGGCTGAGAGAGAGAGGGGCTGAGAGAGGGAGGGGCTGAGAGAGAGATGGACTGAGAGACAGATGGGCTGAGAGAGAGGGGTGAGATAGGGAGAGTGTGAGAGAGGAGGGATGTCAGTGGGAGGGGGAAAGAGGGACGGGATGAGAGAGGGAGGGTGATAGAGAGGGGTGTGAGAGAGAGAGGGGTGAGAGAGAGGGGAGAGAGAGGGAGGAGAGAGGGAGAGTGTGAGAGTGGAAGGGTGTGAGAGAGGGATGGGATGAGAGAGGGAGGACGTGAGAGAGAGGGGTGTGTGTGAGAGAGAGAGAGAGGTGAGAGAGAGGGTGAGAGAGTAGTGAGAGACGGGGGAGAGAGAGGGAAGAGGGAAGGAGAGAAGGTAAGAAAGTTAGAGTGGTGAGAGAAAGAGAGGGGTGACAGAGAGGGGTTTGAGAGAGAGAGGGGGTGTAAGAGGGGGGTGAGAGGGGTAGGTGGGTGAGGGGGTGTGTGGGGGATGGGGGTGGGAAAGGGGTTTGGAGAGGGGTGAGGGAGGTGGGGGGAAGATAGATGGGGTGTGAGGGGGTGGGAGAGAGAGAGGTGTGTGAGAGGGGGTGAGGGGGGCTGAGAGAGAGAGGTGGGTGAGAGAGAGGAGGGTTTGAGAGAGAGGTTGGTGAGAGATGGGGAATGAGAGAGGGGGGTTGAGAGAGGGAGGGGGTGAGAGAGAGGGTGAGAATGAGGGGGGTGAGATAGAGGGAGTGAGAAGGAGAGAGAGGGGATGAGAAAGAGATAGAGAGAGGGTGGGAGAGAGGGAGGGGGTGAGAGAGAGGGGATGAGAGAGAGAGAGAGAGAAGTGTGTGAGAGCGCGGGAGGGGTGCAAGAGAGGTGAGTAAGAGAGAAGGGTATGAGAGAGGAGATTTGAGAGAGAGAGGGGTGAGAAAGAGCGCGGGTGAGGGGGTAAGAGAGAAAGGGGTTGAGAGAGCGGGGGTGAGAAAGCGAGGGGCTGACAAAGAGAGAGGGGGTTTGAGAGAGCGAGAGAGAGCGGGTGAGAGAGGGAGGAGGATGAGGGGGGTGAGAGAGAGGGATTGAGGGAGAGAAGGGAGAGAGAGAGCGAGAGAGAGCGGGTGAGAGAGAGACAGAGAAGGATGAGGGGGTGAGAGAGAGAGAGGGTGAGAGAGAGGGGTTTTAGAGAGAGAAGGGGTTTGAGAGAGCAAGAGAGAGTGGGTGAGAGAGAGGGAGGAGGATGAGGGGGGTGAGAGAGAGAGGGTGAGAGAGAGGGGGTTTAGAGAGAGAGGGGGTTTGAGAGAGCAAGAGAGCGGGTGAGAGAGAGAGAGGAGGATGAGGGGGTGAGAGAGAGAGAGGGTGAGAGAGAGGGGGTTTAGAGAGAGAAGGGGTTTGAGAGAGCAAGAGAGAGCGGGTGAGAGAGAGGGAGGAGGATGAGGGGGGTGAGAGAGAGGGTGAGAGAGAGGTTGAGAGAGTGAGGGTGTTTAAGAGGGCGAGAGAGCGCGGGTCAGAGAGAGAGAGAGGAGGATGAGGGAGGTGAGAGAGAGAGGGTGAGAGAGGAGGGTTGAGGGAGAGGGGGGTTTGAGAGAGCAAGAGAGAGCGGGTGAGAGAGAGAGAGAGGAGGATGAGGGTGTGAGAGAGAGAGGGTGAGAGAGAGAGGTTGAGAGAGAGAGGTTGAGAGAGAGGGGGGTTTGAGCGAGAGGGGGTTTGAGAAAGCGAGAGAGAGCGGGTGAGAGAGAGAGAGGAGTATGGGGGGGTGAGAGAGAGAGGGTGAGAGAGATTGTGGAGGATGGGCGGGGTGAGAGAGAGAGGGTGAGAGAGAGAGAGAGGAGGATGAGGGGTGTGAGAGAGAGAGGGGTTTTAGAGAGAGAGGGGTTTGAGAGAGCGAGAGAGAGCGGGTGAGAGAGGAGAATGAGGGGGGTGAGAGAGAGAGGGTGAGAGTGAGGGGTTTTAGAGAGAGAGGGGGTTTGAGAGAGCGAGAAAGAGTGGGTGAGAGAGAGAGGATGATGAGGGGGGTGAGAGAGGGATTGAGAGAGAGGGGGTTTGAGAGAGCGAGAGAGAGCGGGTAAGAGAGAGAGGAGGATGAGGGGGGTGAGAAAGAGAGGTTGAGACAGAGGGGTTGACAGAGAGAGGGGGTTTGAGAGAGCGAGAGAGCGCGGGTGAGAGAGAGAGGAGGATGAGAGGGTGAGAAAGAGACGGTGGGAGAGAGGGGTTGAGAGAGAAAGGGGGCTTGAGAGATTGAGAGAGAGTGGGTGAGAGAGAGAGGAGGATGAGGGGGGTGAGAAAGAGAGGTTGAGACAGAGGGGTTGACAGAGAGAGGGGGTTTGAGAGAGCGAGAGAGCGCGGGTGAGAGGGAGAGGAGGATGAGAGGGTGAGAAAGAGACGGTGGGAGAGAGGGGTTGAGAGAGAAAGGGGGCTTGAGAGCGCGAGAGAGAGCAGGTGAGAGAGAGAGAGGAGGATGAGGGGGGTGAGAGAGAGAGAGGCTGAGAGAGGGGGGTTTTAGAGAGAGAGGGGGTTTGAGAGAGCGAGAGAGAGCGGGTGAGAGAGAGAGAGGAGGATGAGGGGGGTGAGAGATAGAGAGAGGGTGAGAGAGAGGGGTTTTAGAGAGAGGGCGTTTGAGAGATCGGGTGAGAGAGAGAGGAGGATGAGGGGGGTGAGAGAGAGGTGTTGAGAGAGGGGGGTTTGAGAGAGCACGGGTGAGAGAGAGAGAGAGGAGGATGAGGGGGGTGAGAGACAGAGGGTGAGAGAGAGGGGTTTTAGAGAGAGAGGGGATTGAGAGAGCGAGAGAGAGTGGGTGAGAGAGAGAGGAGGATGAGGAGAGAGGGTGAGAGAGAGGGATTGAGAGGGAGAGGGGGTTTGAGAGAGCGAGAGAGAGCGGGTGAGAGAGGAGGATGAGGGGGGGGTGAGAGAGAGAGGGTGAGAGAGAGAGAGGAGGATGAGGGGGGTGAGAGAGAGGGGTTGAGAGAGAGGGGATTTAAGAGAGCGAGAGAGAGGGGGGTGAGAGACAGAGGGTGAGAGAGATGGGTTTCAGAGAGAGAGGGGTTTGAGAGAGCGAGAGAGAGCGGGTGAGAGAGAGAGGAGGATGAGGAGAGAGGATGAAAGAGGGGGGTATATAGAGAGAGGGGTTTGAGAGAGCGAGAGAGAGCGAGTGAGAGAGAGAGAGAGGAGGAGGAGGGGGTGAGAGAGCGAGCGGAAAGAGGGGTTGAGAGAGAGGGGGTTTGAGAGAGCGAGAGAGCTGTTGAGAGAGTGAGAGAGGAGGATGAGGCGTGTGAGAGAGAGAGGGTGAGAGAGGGGGTTTTTGAGAGAGAGGGTGTTTGAGAGAGTGAGAGAGAGACGAGGAAGAGGGGGTGAGAGAGAGAGGGTGAGAGAGAGGGGTTGAGAGAGAGAGGGGGTTTGAGAGAGCGAGAGAGAGCGGGTGAGAGAGAGTGAGGAGAATGGGGGGTGAGAGAGAGAGGGTGAGAAAGAGGGGTTGTGAGAGAGGGGGTTTGAGAGTACGAGAGAGTGGGTGAGAGAGAGAGGAGAATGAGGGTGGTGAGAGAGAGAGTGAGAGAGAGAGGTGTTTTAGAGAGAGGGCGTTTGAGAGAGCGGGTGAGAGAGAGAGAGGAGGATGAGGGGAATGAGAGAGAGAGGGTGAGAGAGAGGGGGTTTGAGAGAGCGAGAGAGAGCGGGTGAGAGAGAGAGGAGGATGAGGGGGTGAGAGAGAGAGAGGGTGAGAGAGAGGTGTTGAGAGAGGGGGTTTTGAGAGAGCGAGAGAGCACGGGTGAGAGAGAGAGAGGAGGATGAGGGGAGTGAGAGAGAGAGGGTGAGGGAGAGGAGTTGAGAGAGAGGAGGTTTGAGATAGCGAGAGAGAGCTGTTGAGAGAGTGAGAGAGGAGGATGAGGCATGTGAGAGAGAGTGGGTAAGAGAGAGGGGTTTTTGAGAGAGGGGGGTTTGAGAGAGCGAGAGAGAGCGGGTGAGAGAGAGAGAGAGGAGGATGAGGGGGTGAGAGACAGAGGGTGAGAGAGAGGGGTTTTAGAGAGAGGGGGGTTTGAGAGAGCAAGAGAGAGTGGGTGAGAGAGAGAGAGGAGGATGAGGGGGTGAGATAGAGAGGGTGAGAGAGAAAGGGTTTAGAGAGAGAGGGGGTTTGAGAGAGTGAGAGAGGATGGGTGAGAGAGAGAGGAGGATGAGGGGGGTGAGAGAGAGAGGGTGAGAGAGAGGAGTTTAGAGAGAGAGGTGGTTTGAGAGAGTGAGAGAGCGCGGGTGAGAGAGAGTGAGGAGGATGAGGGGGGTGAGAGAGAGAGGGTGAGAGCGAGGGGTTGTGAGAGAGGACGTTTGAGAGTACGAGAGAGTGGGTGAGAGAGAGAGAGAGGAGGATGAGGGCGGTGAGAGAGAGAGGGTGAGAGAGAGGGGTTTTAGAGAGAGAGGGGTTTGAGAGAGCGAGAGAGTGCTGGTGAGAGGGAGAGAGGAGCATGAGGGGGTGAGAGAGAGAGAGTGAGAGAGAGGGGGTTTAGAGAGAGAGGGATTTGAGAGAGCGAGAGAGAGCAGGTGAGAGAGAGGGGGATGAGGGGGTGAGAGAGAGTGGTTGAGAGAGAGAGGGGTTTGAGAGAGCGAGAGAGAGCGGGTGAGAGAGAGAGAGAGTGGAGGATGAGGGGAGTGAGAGAGAGAGGGTGAGAGAGAGGGGTTGAGAGAGAAAGGGGGTTTGAGAGAGCGAGAGAGAGCGGGTGAGAGAGAGAGAGTGGAGGATGAGGCGGTGAGAGAGATAGGATGAGAAAGAGGGGTTGAGAGAGAGGGGGTTTGAGAGAGCGAGTTAGAGCGGGTGAGAGAGAGAGGAGGATGAGGGGGGTGAGAGAGGGTGTAAGCGAATGTATTTGAAAGAGCAAGAGAGAGCGGGTGAGAGAGGGGGAGGAGAATGAGGGGGGTGAGAGAGAGAGGGTGAGAGAGAGGGGTTGAGAGAGAGAGGGGGTTTGAGAGAGCGAGTTAGAGCGGGTGAGAGAGAGAGAAGTGGATGAGGGGGGTGAGAGAGGGTGTGAGCGAATGTATTTGAAAGAGCAAGAGAGAGCGGGTGAGAGAGAGGGAGGAGAATGAGGGGGGTGAGAGAGAGAGGGTGAGAGAGAGGGGTTGAGAGAGAGAGGGGTTTTGAGAGAGCGAGAGAGAGCAGGTGAGAGAGAGGAGGATGAGGGGGTGAGAGAGAGGGGTTAAGAGAGAGAGGGGTTTGAGAGAGCGAGAGAGAGTGGGTGGGAGAGAGGGAGGAGAATGAGGGGGGTGAGAGAGAGAGGGTGAGAGAGATGGGTTTTAGAGAGCGAGGTGGTTTGAGAGAGCGAGAGAGAGCGGGTGAGAGAGAGAGAGGAGGATGAGGGGGTGAGAGAGAGAGAGGGTTAGAGAGAGGGGCTGAGAGAGAGAGGGGGTTTGAGAGAGCGAGAGAGAGCGTGTGAGAGAGAGAGAGGAGAATGAGGGGGGTGAGAGAGGGAGCGTGTGAGAGAGGAGTTGAGAGAGAGAGGGGGTTTCAGAGAGCGAGAGAGAGCGGGTGAGAGAGAGAGAGGAGGAGGAGGGGGTGAGAGAGAGAGTGTGAGAGAGAGGGGTTTAGAGAGAGAGATGGTTTGAGAGAGCGGGTGAGAGAGAGTGCGTGGAGGATGAGGGGGATGAGAGAGAGAGGGTGAGAGAGAGGGGTTGAGAGGGAGAGGGGTTTTGAGAGAGCGGGTGAGAGAGAGAGAGAGAAGAGGATGAGGGGGTGAGAGAGAGGGTGAGAGAGAGGGGTTATAGAGAGAGACGGGATTTGAGAGAGAGAGAGATGGCGTGAGAGAGAGAGAGAGAGAGGAGGATGAGACAGGTGTGAGAGAGAGAGGGTGAGAGAGGGGTTTTAGAGAGAGAGGGGGTTTGAGAGAGCGAGAGAGAGCGGGTGTGAGAGAGGAGGATGAGGGGGTGAGAGACAGAGGGTGAGAGATAGGGGTTTTAGAGAGAGAGGGGTTTGAGAGAGCGGGTGAGAGAGAGAGAGAGAAGAGGATGAGGGGGGTGAGAGAGAGGGTGAGAGAGGGGTTATAGAGAGAGACGGGGTTTGAGAGAGCGAGAGATGGCGTGTGAGAGAGAGAGAGGAGGATGAGACAGGTGTGAGAGAGAGGGTGAGAGAGGGGTTTTAGAGAGAGAGGGGGTTTGAGAGAGTGAGAGAGAGCGGGTGAGAGAGAGAGAGGAGGATGAGGGGGTGAGAGAGAGAGGGTGAGAGAGAGAGGAGGATGAGGGGGTTGAGAGAGAGGGTGAGAGAGGGGTTTTAGAGAGAGAGGGGGTTTGAGAGAGTGAGAGAGAGCAGGTGAGAGAGAGAGAGGAGGATGAGAGGGTGAGAGAGAGAGGGTGAGAGAGAGAGGAGGATGAGGGGGTTGAGAGAGAGGATGAGAGAGGGGTTTTAGAGAGAGGGGGGTTTTGAGAGAGCGAGAGAGCGGGTGAGAGAGAGACAGGAGGATGAGGGGGGTGAGAGAGAGAGGGTGAGAGAGAGGGGTTTTAGAGTGAGAGGGGTTTGAGAGAGCTAGAGAGAGCGGGTGAGAGAGAGAGAGAAGAGGATGAGGGGGGTGAGAGAGAGGGTGAGAGAGGGGTTATAGAGAGAGACGGGGTTTGAGAGAGCGAGAGAGAGCGGGTGAGAGAGAGAGAGAGGAGGATGAAACTGGTGTGAGAGAGAGAGGATGTGAGAGAGGGGTTTTAGAGAGAGAGGGTTTTTGAGAGAGTGAGAGAGAGAGCGGGTGAGAGAGATTGAGGAGGATGGGGGTGAGACACAGAGGGTGAGAGATAGGGGTTTTAGAGAGAGAGGGTGTTTGAGAGAGTGAGAGAGAACGGGTGAGAGAGAGAGAGGAGGATGAGGGGGGTGTGAGAGAGAGGTTGAGAGAGGGGGTTTGAGAGAGAGAGGGGGTGTGAGAGAGCGAGAGAGCGGGTGAGAGAGAGTGAGGAGGATGAGAGGGGTGAGAGAGAGAGAGGGTGAGAGAGAGGGGTTGAGAGAGAGAGGGGGTTTGAGAGAGCGAGAGAGCGGGTGAGAGAGAGAGGAGGATGAGGGGGGTGAGAGAGAGAGCGTGAGAGAGAGGGGTTTTAGAGTGAGAGGGGTTTGAGGGAGCGAGAGAGAGCGGGTGAGAGAGAGTGAGAGGAGGATGAGGGGGGTGAGAGAGAGAGTGTGAGAGAGAGGGCTTTTAGAGTGAGGGGGGTTTGAGAGAGCAAGAGAGAGCGGGTGAGAGAGAGAGAGAAGAGGATGAGGGGGGTGAGAGAGATGGTGAGAGAGGGTTTATAGAGAGAGACGGGGTTTGAGAGAGCGGGTGAGAGAGAGAGAGAGGAGGATGAAACGGGCGTGAGAGAGAGAGGATGTGAGAGAGGGGTTTTAGAGAGAGAGGGTTTTTGAGGGAGTGAGAGAGAGCGGGTGAGAGAGATTGAGGAGGATGGGGGGGTGAGACACAGAGGGTGAGAGATAGGGGTTTTAGAGAGAGAGGGTGTTTGAGAGACAGAGAGAACGGGTGAGAGAGAGGGAGGAGGATGAGGGGGTGAGAGAGAGGGTGAGAGAGAGGGGTTGAGAGAGAGAGGGGGTTTGAGAGAGCGAGAGAGAGCAGGTGAGAGAGAGAGTGGAGGATGAGGGAGGTGAGAGAGAGAGGGTGAGAGAGAGGGGTTGAGAGGGAGAGGTGGTTTGAGAGAGCGAGAGAGAGCGGGTGAGAGAGAGAGTGGAGGATGAGGCGGTGAGAGAGAGAGGGTGAGAAAGAGGGGTTGTGATAGAGAGGGGGTTTGAGAGAGCGAGTTAGAGCGGGTGAGAGAGAGAGAGGAGGATGAGGGGGGTGAGAGAGGGTGTAAGCGAATGTTTTTGAAAGTGCAAGAGAGAGCGGGTGAGAGAGAGGGAGGAGAATGAGGGGGGTGAGAGAGAGAGGGTGAGAGAGAGGGGTTGAGAGAGAGAGGGGGTTTGAGAGAGTGAGTTAGAGCGGGTGAGAGAGAGAGAGGCGGATGAGGGGGTTGAGAGAGGGTGTGAGCGAAGGTGTTTGAGAGAGCAAGAGAGAGTGGGTGAGAGAGAGGGAGGAGAATGTGGGGGGTGTGAGAGAGAGAGGGTGAGAGAGAGGGGTTTTAGAGAGCGAGAGAGAGCGGGTGAGAGAGAGAGAGAGGAGGATGAGGGGATGAGAGAGAGAGAGGGTGAGAGAGAGGGGCTGAGAGAGAGAGGGGGTTTGAGGGAGCGAGAGAGAGCGTGTGAGAGAGAGAGGAGAATGAGGGGGGTGAGAGAGAGAGTGTGAGAGAGAGGGGTTTAGAGAGAGAGGTGGTTTGAGAGAGCGAGAGAGCGGGTGAGAGAGAATGCGTGGAGGATGAGGGGGATGAGAGAGAGAGGGTGAGAGAGAGGGGTTGAGAGAGAGGGGTTTTGAGAGAGCGGATGAGAGAGAGAGAGAAGAGGATGAGGGGGTGAGAGAGAGGGTGAGAGAGAGGGGTTATAGAGAGAGACGGGGTTTGAGAGAGCGAGAGATGGCGTGTGAGAGAGAGAGAGGAGGATGAGACAGGTGTGAGAGAGAGGGTGAGAGAGGGGTTTTAGAGAGAGAGGGGGTTTGAGCGAGTGAGAGAGAGCGGGTGAGAGAGAGAGGAGGATGAGGGGGTGAGAGAGAGAGGGTGAGAGAGAGAGGAGGATGAGGGGGTTGAGAGAGAGGGTGAGAGAGGGGTTTTAGAGAGAGAGGGGGTTTGAGAGAGTGAGAGAGAGCGGGTGAGAGAGAGAGAGGAGGATGAGGGTGTGAGAGAGAGAGGGTGAGAGAGAGAGGAGGATGAGGGGGTTGAGAGAGAGAGTGAGAGAGGGGTTTTAGAGAGGGGGGGGTTTGAGAGAGCGAGAGAGCGGGTGAGAGAGAGAGAGGAGGATGAGGGGGGTGAGAGAGAGAGGGTGAGAGAGAGGGGTTTAGAGTGAGAGGGGTTTGAGGGAGCGAGAGAGAGCGGGTGAGAGAGAGTGAGAGGAGGATGAGGGGGGTGAGAGAGAGAGTGTGAGAGAGAGGGCTTTTAGAGTGAGGGGGGTTTGAGAGAGCGAGAGAGAGCGGGTGAGAGAGAGAGAGAAGAGGATGAGGGGGGTGAGAAAGAGGCTGAGAGAGGGGTTATAGAGAGAGACGGGGTTTGAGAGAGCGAGAGAGAGCGGGTGAGAGAGAGAGAGAGGAGGATGAAACGGGTGTGAGAGAGAGAGGAGGATGAGGGGGGTGAGAGAGAGAGGGTGAGAGAGAGGGGTTTTAGAGTGAGAGGGGTTTGAGGGAGCGAGAGAGAGTGGGTGCGAGAGTGAGAGGAGGATGAGGGGGGTGAGAGAGAGAGTGTGAGAGCGAGGGCTTTTAGAGTGAGGGGGGTTTGAGAGAGCGAGAGAGAGCGGGTGAGAGAGAGAGAGAAGAGGATGAGGGGGGTGAGAGAGAGGGTGAGAGAGGGGTTATAGAGAGAGACGGGGTTTGAGAGAGCGAGAGAGAGCGGGTGAGAGAGAGAGAGAGGAGGATGAAACGGGTGTGAGAGAGAGAGGATGTGAGAGAGGGGTTTTAGAGAGAGAGGGTTTTTGAGAGAGTGAGAGAGAGCGGGTGAGAGAGATTGAGGAGGATGGGGGGTGAGACACAGAGGGTGAGAGATAGGGATTTTAGAGAGAGAGGGTGTTTGAGAGAGTGAGAGAGAACGGGTGAGAGAGAGAGAGGAGGATGAGGGGGGTGTGAGAGAGAGGTTGAGAGAGGGGGGTTTGAGAGAGAGAGGGGGTGTGAGAGAGCGAGAGAGCGGGTGAGAGAGAGTGAGGAGGATGAGAGGGGTGAGAGAGAGAGAGGGTGAGAGAGAGGGGTTGAGAGAGAGAGGGGGTTTGAGAGAGCGAGAGAGCGGGTGTGAGAGAGAGGAGGATGAGGGGGGTGAGAGAGAGAGCGTGAGAGAGAGGGGTTTTAGAGTGAGAGGGGTTTGAGGGAGCGAGAGAGAGCGGGTGAGAGAGAGTGAGAGGAGGATGAGGGGGGTGAGAGAGAGAGTGTGAGAGAGAGGGCTTTTAGAGTGAGGGGGGTTTGAGAGAGCAAGAGAGAGCGGGTGAGAGAGAGAGAGAAGAGGATGAGGGGGTGAGAGAGAGGGTGAGAGAGGGGTTATAGAGAGAGACGGGGTTTGAGAGAGCGAGAGAGAGCGGGTGAGAGAGAGAGAGGAGGATGAAACGGGCGTGAGAGAGAGAGGATGTGAGAGAGGGGTTTTAGAGAGAGAGGGTTTTTGAGAGAGTGAGAGAGAGCGGGTGAGAGAGATTGAGGAGGATGGGGGGGTGAGACAGAGGGTGAGAGATAGGGGATTTAGAGAGAGAGGGTGTTTGAGAGAGAGAGAGAACGGGTGAGAGAGAGGGAGGAGGATGAGGGGGTGAGAGAGAGGGTGAGAGAGAGGGGTTGAGAGAGAGAGGGGGTTTGAGAGAGCGAGAGAGAGCAGGTGAGAGAGAGAGTGGAGGATGAGGGAGGTGAGAGAGAGAGGGTGAGAGAGAGGGGTTGAGAGGGAGAGGTGGTTTGAGAGAGCGAGAGAGAGCGGGTGAGAGAGAGAGTGGAGGATGAGGCGGTGAGAGAGAGAGGGTGAGAAAGAGGGGTTGTGAGAGAGAGGGGGTTTGAGAGAGCGAGTTAGAGCGGGTGAGAGAGAGAGAGAGGAGGATGAGGGGGGTGAGAGAGGGTGTAAGCGAATGTTTTTGAAAGAGCAAGAGAGAGCAGGTGAGAGAGAGGGAGGAGAATGAGGGGGGTGAGAGAGAGAGGGTGAGAGAGAGGGGTTGAGAGAGAGAGGGGGTTTGAGAGAGTGAGTTAGAGCGGGTGAGAGAGAGAGAGGCGGATGAGGGGGTTGAGAGAGGGTGTGAGCGAAGGTGTTTGAGAGAGCAAGAGAGAGTGGGTGAGAGAGAGGGAGGAGAATGTGGGGGGTGTGAGAGAGAGAGGCTGAGAGAGAGGGGTTTTAGAGAGCGAGAGAGAGCGGGTGAGAGAGAGAGAGGAGGATGAGGGGGTGAGAGAGAGAGAGGGTGAGAGAGAGGGGCTGAGAGAGAGAGGGGGTTTGAGGGAGCGAGAGAGAGCGTGTGAGAGAGAGAGGAGAATGAGGGGGGTGAGAGAGAGAGTGTGAGAGAGAGGGGTTTAGAGAGAGAGGTGGTTTGAGAGAGCGAGAGAGCGGGTGAGAGAGAGTGCGTGGAGGATGAGGGGGATGAGAGAGAGAGGGTGAGAGAGAGGGGTTGAGAGAGAGAGGGGTTTTGAGAGAGCGGATGAGAGAGAGAGAGAAGAGGATGAGGGGGTGAGAGAGAGGGTGAGAGAGAGGGGTTATAGAGAGAGACGGGGTTTGAGAGAGCGAGAGAGAGTGGGTGAGAGAGAGAGAGGAGGATGAGGGGGTGAGAGAGAGAGGGTGAGAGAGAGAGGAGGATGAGGGGGTTGAGAGAGAGGGTGAGAGAGGGCTTTTAGAGAGAGGGGGGGTTTGAGAGAGTGAGAGAGAGCGGGTGAGAGAGAGAGAGGAGGATGAGGGGGTGAGAGAGAGAGGGTGAGAGAGGGGTTTTAGAGAGGGGGGGTTTGAGAGAGCGAGAGAGCGGGTGAGAGAGAGAGAGGAGGATGAGGGGGGTGAGAGAGAGAGGGTGAGAGAGAGGGGTTTTAGAGTGAGAGGGGTTTGAGGGAGCGAGAGAGAGCGGGTGAGAGAGAGTGAGAGGAGGATGAGGGGGGTGAGAGAGAGAGTGTGAGAGAGAGGGCTTTTAGAGTGAGGGGGGTTTGAGAGAGCGAGAGAGAGCGGGTGAGAGAGAGAGAGAAGAGGATGAGGGGGGTGAGAGAGAGGGTGAGAGAGGGGTTATAGAGAGAGACGGGGTTTGAGAGAGCGAGAGAGAGCGGGTGAGAGAGAGAGAGAGGAGGATGAAACGGGTGTGAGAGAGAGAGGATGTGAGAGAGGGGTTTTAGAGAGAGAGGGTTTTTGAGAGAGTGAGAGAGAGCGGGTGAGAGAGATTGAGGAGGATGGGGGGTGAGACACAGAGGGTGAGAGATAGGGGTTTTAGAGAGAGAGGGTGTTTGAGAGAGTGAGAGAGAACGGGTGAGAGAGAGAGAGGAGGATGAGGGGGGTGTGAGAGAGAGGTTGAGAGAGGGGGTTTGAGAGAGAGAGGGGGTGTGAGAGAGCGAGAGCGAGCGGGTGAGAGAGAGTGAGGAGGATGAGAGGGGAGAGAGAGAGAGAGGGTGAGAGAGAGGGGTTGAGAGAGAGAGAGGGTTTGAGAGTATGAGAGAGAGTGGGTGAGAGAGAGAGAGGAGGATGAGGGTGGTGAGAGAGTGAGAGAGGGTGAGAGAGAGGGGTTTTAGAGAGAAAGGGGGTTTGAGAGAGCGGGTGAGAGAGAGGAGGATGGGGGGATGAGATAGAGAGGGTGCGAGAGAGGGGTTGAAGAGAGGGGGTTTGAGAGAGCGAGAGAGCGTGAGTGAGACAGGGGGAGGAGGATGAGGGCGGTGAGAGAGAGAGTGTGAGAGAAAGAGAGGAGGATGAGGGGGGTGAGAGAGAGAGGGCCAGAGAGAGGGGTTTTGGAGAGAGAGAGAGGGTTTGAGAGAACGAGAGAGAGTGGGTGAGAGAGAGGAGGATGAGGGGCGTGAGAGAGAGGGGTGAGAGAGAGGGGTTGAGAGAGAGGGGTTTTAGAGAGAGAGGGGATTTGAGAGATCGAGAGAGTGCGGGTGAGAGAGAGAGAGGAGGATGAGGGAGTGAGAGAGGGTGAGAGAGAGGGGTTTTAAAGAGAGAGGGGATTTGAGAGAGCGAGAGAGCGCGGGTGAGAGAGAGAGAGGAGAATGAGGGGGGTGAGAGAGAGAGGGTGAGAGAGAGGGGGTTTAGAGAGAGAAAGGGTTTGAGAGAGCAAGAGAGAGCGGGTGAGAGAGCCGGAGGAGGATGAGGGGGGTGAGAGAGAGAGAGAGGGTGAGAGAGAGGGGTTGAGAGAGAGAGGGAGTTTGAGAGAGTGAGTGAGAGCGGGTGAGAGAGAGACGAGGATGAGGGGGGTGAGAGAGGGTGTGAGAGTAGGTGTTTGAGAGAGCAAGAGAGAGCGGGTGAGAGAGAGGGAGGAGAATGATGGGGGTGAGATAGGGTGTGAGAAAAGGTGTTTGAGAGAGCAAGAGAGAGCGGGTGAGAGAGAGGGAGAAGAATGAGAGGGGTGTCAGAGAGAGAGGGTGAGAGAGAGGGGTTGAGAGAGGGGGGTTGAGAGAGCGAGTGAGAGCGGGTGAGAGAGAGACGAGGATGAGGGGGGTGAGAGAGGGTGTGAGAAAAGGTGTTTGAGAGAGCAAGAGAGAGTGGGTGAGAGAGAGGGAGAAGAATGAGAGGGGTGTGAGAGAGAGAGGGTGAGAGAGAGGGATTGAGAGAGGGGGTTTGAGAGAGCGAGAGAGAACGGGTGAGAGTGAGAGAGGAGGGTGAGGGGGGTGAGAGAGAGAGTGAGAGAGAGGGGTTTTAGAGAGAGAGGGTGTTTGAGAGAACGGGGGAGAGCGGGTGAGAGAGAGAGAGAGAGGAGGATGTGGGGGTGTGAGAGAGAGGTTGAGAGAGAGGGGTTGAGAGAGAGAGAGGGGGTTTGAGAGAGTGAGAGAGCGCGGGTGAGAGATAGAGAGGAGGGTGAGGGGGGTGAGAGAGAGGGTGAGAGAGAGGGGTTTTAGAGAGAGGGTGTTTGAGAGAACGGGGGAGAGCGGGTGAAAGAGAGAGAGAGAGAGGAGGATGTGGGGGTGGGAGAGAGAGGTTGAGAGAGAGGGGTTGAGAGAGAGAGAGGGGGTTTGAGAGAGCGAGAGAGAGCGGGTGAGAGAGAGAGAGAGGAGGATGAGGGGGGTGAGAGAGAGAGGGTGAGAGAGATGGGTTTTAGAGAGAGATGGGGTTTGAGAGAGCGAGAGAGCACGGGTGAGAGAGAGAGAGGAGGATGAGGGGGGTGAGAGAGCGAGGGTGAGAGAGAGGGGTTTTAGAGAGAGATGGGGTTTGAAAGAGCGAGAGAGCACGGGTGAGAGAGAGAGAGGAGGATGAGGGGGATGAGAGAGAGGTTGAGAGAGGGGTTTTAGAGAGAGAGGGATTTGAGAGAGCGAGAGAGAGCGGGTGAGGGAGAGAGAGGAGGATGAGGGGGTGAGAGAGCGAGGGTGAGAGAGAGGGTTGAGAGAGAGATGGGGTTTGAGAGAGCGAGAGATCGCGGGTGAGAGAGAGAGAGGAGGATGAGGGGGGTGAGAGAGAGAGGGTGAGAGAGAGGGGGTTTAGAGAGAGAAAGGATTTGAGAGAGCAAGAGAGAGCGGGTGAGAGAGCGGGAGGAGGATGAGGGGGTGAGAGAGAGAGAGTGAGAGAGAGGGGTTGAGAGAGAGAGGGGGTTTGAGAGAGCGAGTGAGAGCGGGTGAGAGAGAGACGAGGATGAGGGGGGTGAGAGAGAGAGGGTGCGAGAGAGGGGTTGAGAGAGAGGCGGTTTGAGAGAGCGCGGGTGAGAGAGAGAGAGACGAGGATGAGAGGGTGAGAGAGGGTGTGAGAAAAGGTGTTTGAGAGAGCAAGAGAGAGCGGGTGAGAGAGAGGGATGAGAATTAGAGGGGTGAGAGAGAGGGTGAGAGAGAGGGGTTGAGAGAGAGGGGGTTTGAGAGAGCGAGAGAGAGCGGGTGAGGGTGAGAGAGGTGGAGGAGGGGGGTGAGAGAGAGAGGGTGAGAGAGGGGTTATAGAGAGAGACGGGGTTTGAGAGAGCGAGAGAGCGCGGGTCAGAGAGAGAGGAGGATGAGGGGGGTTAGAGAGAGGGGTTTTAAAGAGAGAGGGTATTTGAGAGAGCGAGAGAGCGCGGGTGAGAGAGAGGCGGATGAGGGGGGTGAGAGAGAGGGTGAGAGAGAGGGGGTTTAGAGAGAGAAAGGTTTTGAGAGAGCAAGAGAGAGAGGGTGAGAGAGCGGGAGGAGGATGAGGGGTGTGAGAGAGAGAGGGTGAGAGAGAGGGGTTGAGAGAGAGGGGGTTTGAGAGAGCGAGTGAGAGCAGGTGAGAGAGAGACGAGGATGAGGGGGGTGAGAGAGGGTGTGAGTAGGTGTTTGAAAGAGCAAGAGAGAGAGGGTGAGAGAGAGGGGTTGAGAGAGAGAGGCGGTTTGAGAGAGCGAGAGAGCGGGTGAGAGAGAGAGACGAGGATGAGTGGGGTGAGAGAGGGTGTGAGAAAAGGTGTTTGAGAGAGCAAGAGAGAGCGGGTGAGAGAGAGGGAGGAGAATGAGAGGGGTGAGAGAGAGAGGGTCAGAGAGAGGGGTTGAGAAAGAGGGGGTTTGAGAGAGCGAGAGAGCGCGGGTGAGAGTGGAGGAAGGGGGTGAGAGAGAGAGGGTGAGAGAGAGGGGTTATAGAGAGAGACGGGGTTTGAGAGAGTGAGAGAGAGCGGGTGAGAGAGACAGAGGAGGATGAGAGGGGTGAGAGAGAGAGGGTGCGAGAGAGGGGTTTTAGAGAGAGGGGGTTTGAGAGAGTGAGAGAGCGCGGGTGAGAGAGAGAGAGGAGGGTGAGGGGGGTGAGAGAGAGAGGGTGAGAGAGAGGGGTTTTAGAGAGAGAGGGTGTTTGAGAGAACGAGGGAGAGCGGGTGAGAGAGAGAGGAGGATGAGGGGGATGAGAGAGAGAGGGTGAGAGAGAGGGGTTTGAGAGAGCGGGTGAGAGAGAGAGAGGAGGATGAGGGGTGTGAGAGAGCGAGGGTCAGAGAGAGGGGTTTTAGAGAGAGATGGGGTTTGAGAGCGCGAGAGAGCACGGGTGAGAGAGAGAGAGGAGGATGAGGGGGGTGAGAGAGAGAGGTTGAGAGAGGGGTTTTAGAGAGAGGGGTTTGAGAGAGCGAGAGAGAGCGGGTGAGGGAGAGAGAGGAGGATGAGGGGGGTGAGAGAGCGAGGGTGAGAGAGGGTTGAGAGAGAGATGGGGTTTGAGAGAGCGAGAGATCGCGGGTGAGAGAGAGAGAGGAGGATGACGGGGTTGTGAGAGAGAGGGGTTGAGAGAGAGGGTTTTAGATAGAGAGGGGGTTTGAGAGTGCGAGAGAGCGCGAGTGAGAGAGAGGGAGGATGAGGGGGGTGAGATAGAGGGGTTTTAGAGAGAGGGGGGTTTGAAAGAGTGAGAGAGCGCGGGTGAGAGAGAGAGAGGAGGATGAGGGGGGTGAGAGCGATTGTGTGAGAGAGCGAGAGGATGATGAGGGGGGGTGAGAGAGACTGTGAGAGAGAGGGGTTTAGAGAGAGAGGAGGTTTGAGAGAGCGAGAGAGAGTGGGTGAGAGAGAGAGGAGGTGGAGGGGGTGAGAGAGAGAGGAGGAGGAGGGGGTGAGAGAGAGAGGGGGTTTGAGAGAGCGAGAGAGAGCGGGTGAGAGAGAGAGAGAGGAGGATGACAGCGGTGAGAAAGAGAGGGTGAGAGAGAGAGGAGGATGATGGTGTGAGCGAGAGAGGGTGAGAGAGAGGGGTTTTAGAGAGAGGGGGCTTGAGAGAGCGGGTGAGCGAGAGGAGGATGAGGGGCGTGAGAGAGAGAGAGGGTGAGAGAGAGGGGTTGAGAGAGAGGGGGGTTTGAAAGAGCGAAAGAGCGCGGGTGAGATAGAGAGAGGAGGATGGGGGTTGAGAGAGAGAGGGTGAGAGAGAAGGGTTGAGAGAGAGAGGGTGTTTGAGAGAGCGAGAGAGAGCGGGTGAGAGAAAGAGAGGAGGAGGAGGGGGGTGAGAGAGAGGGGTTGCGAGAGAGAGGGTGTTTGAGAGAGCGAGTAAGAGCGGATGAGAGAGAGGAGGATGAGGGGAGTGAGAAAGAGAAAGTGAGAGAGAGGGGTTTTGGAGAGAGAGAGAGGGGGTGAGAAGGAGGGAGAGGGGATGTGAAAGAGAAAGTGAGAGAGAGGGGTTTTGGAGAGAGAGAGGGGGTGAGAAGGAGGGAGAGGGGATGAGGAAGAGACAGTGAGAGAGAGGGGGTTATGAGAGAGGGGTGAGGGAGAGCGAGTGAGAGTGAGAGGGGGTTAAAGCGAGCGGGGTGAGAAGGACAGAGACTGGATTAGAAAGAGACGGAAAGAGGGGTGGGAGAGAGGAAGGGTGTGTGTGAGTGTGTGTGAGAGAGAGAGTGAGAGAGCGAGGTGAGAGAGAGGGGAATAAGAATAAGAGAGATTGGGGTGCGAGAGAGAGAGGGGGGTGACAGAGAGAGAGGGTGGGAGGGTGAGAGTGGGAGTGAGGTGGGAGAGAGTGAGGGGGTTGAGAGATGGGGGTTGTGAGATGGGGGTTGAGAGAGGGGTATGAGAGAGAGGTGGTGAGACAGATGGGCTGAGACAGATGGGGTGAGAGAGGGGGTGCGAGAGAAAGCGGGTGAGACAGAAGGGCGGTGAGAGAGAGAGGGGGTGAGAGAGAGGGGGTGAGAGAGGGGAAGTGAGAGAGTGGTTTGGGAGAGAGAGAGGGGAGAGAGAGGGGTGAGTGGGGTGTTGAGAGAGAGGGGCAGTGAGAGAGAGTGGATGGAGAGAGGGAGTGAGTAAGAGAGGGGGTGAGAGAGGGGTGAGAGAGGGGTGAGAGAGAGAGTGAGAGAGAGCGTGGGGTGAGAGAGAGGGGATGAGAGAGAGAGGGGGTTGAGAGAAAGGGGAGTGTGGGGGGGTGGGGTGAGAGAGAGGGGCGGTGAGAGAGAGAGAGGGGAGAGAGTGACGGGTTGAGAGAGAGAAGAGAGTGAGGGAGAGGAGTGAGAGAGAGGGGTTGAGAGATAGGGATCGAGAGAGAGGGGGATGAGAGAGGGGGGGATGAGAGAGGGGGGATGAGGGGGGGGTTGAGAGAGACGGTGTGAGAGAGAATGGGGTTCGAGAGAGACAGGGTGGGAGAGCGATGGGGATGGGAGAGAGAGGGGTGAGAGAGAGAGAGAGAGAGAGAGAGAGAGAAGGATGAGAGAGAGAGAGGGTGAGAGAGTGGGTGGGAGAGAGGGGTGAGAGAGAGTGGGTGGGAGAGAGAGGGGGGTGGGAGAGAGAGTAGGGTGGGAGAGACAGCGGGTGAGTGAGAGAGGGTGAGAGAGAGAGGGCGATGAGAGGGGCATGAGAGAGAAAAGGGGAGAGACAAAGGGGGTGTGAGAGTGGGTCAGAGAAAGGGTGGAGGTGAGATAGAGAGGGGCTGGGAGAGAGGGCGTGGGAGAGAGAGGGGTTGAGAGAGAGAGACGGTGTGAGTGAGATGGGGTGAGAGAGAGACACTGAGTGGGAGAGAGGGAGGGAGTGAGAGAGAGAAGGGTAAGAGAGAGAGGAGGTTTGAGAGCGAGAGAGAATGTGGGTGAGGGGTTCAGAGGGGAGTGAGAAAGGGGGTTGAGAGAGAGAAGGGGGTGAGATAGAGATGCTGAGAAAGAGAGAGGGGTGAGAGTGAAAGAGAGAGGAATGAGAGAGAGGGGGTAAGAGAGAGATAGTTTGAGAGAGCGAGAGAGCAGGTGAGAGAGAGAGGGGATGAGAGGTGTGTGAGAGAGGGGTGAGATGAGAGGGTGAGGGAGAGAGAAGGGGCTGAGAGAGAGGGGGTGTGAGAGAGAGTGGGGTGAGAGAGAGCGTGCGGGTGAGTGAGAGAGAGGGGTGTGAGAGAGGGGGTCGAGAGAGAAAGAGGGAGAGACAAAGGGGGAGAGACAAAGGGGGACAGAACGAGTGGAGGTGAGACTGTGAGGGGGTGGAAGAGAGGGCGTGAGAGAGAGAGGGGTTAAGAGAGAGAGGTGGTTTGAGAGAGCGAGAGAGCAGGTGAGAGAGTGGGGGTGAGGGGGTGGGAGAGAGAGGGTGAGAGAGAAGCGTGTGAGAGAGAGGGGGGCTGAGAGATGGGATGAGGGGGGTGAGGGAGAAGGCAGTGAGAGAGAGAGAGGGGGTGAGAGAGGGGAGAGAGAGGGGGGATTGAGGGGGGTGAGAGAGAGAGTGAGGGGGTGAGAGAGCGAGAGTGTGTGAGAGAGAGTGGAGAGATGAGAGAGGGAGTGGGGTGAGGGGGTTTGAGAGAGAAAGTGGGCTGAATGAGAGGGGGCTGAGAGAGAGGGGGTGAGAGAGAGGAGATGAGAGATAGAGCGGGGTGAGAGAGAGTTGGTTGAGAGAGAAAGGGGGTGAGAGAGAAAGGTTGGTGTGAGAGAGAGGGGGTGTGAGAAACAGAGAGAGAGTGAGAGGTTAAGAGGGTGAGAGAGAGAGGGTATGAGAGAGGGGTGAGATGAGAGAGAGAGCATGGTGTGAGAGAGAAAGGGGGCTGAGAGAGAGGGGGTAGGGAGAGTGGGGTGAGAGAGTGAATGGACTGAGAGAGAAAGGGGGCTGAGAGAGAGGGGGTGAGAGAGAGCGGGGTGAGAGAGAGAACGGGCTGAGAGAGAAAGGGGGCTGAGAGAGAGGGGGTAGGGAGAGAGGGGGTGAGGGAGAGTGGGGTGAGAGAGTGAACGGACTGAGAGAGAAAGGGGGCTGAGAGAGAGAGGGGGCTGAGAGAGAGGGGGTGAGAGAGAGGGGGGGTAGGGAGAGAGGGGGTGAGAGAGAGCGGGGTGAGAGAGCGAGTGGGCTGAGAGAGAGAGGGGGCTGAGAGAGGGGGGTAGGGAGAGAGGGGGTGAGAGAGAGCGGGGTGAGAGAGCGAGTGGGCTGAGAGAGAATGGGGGCTGAGAGAGAGGGGGTGAGAGAGAGCGGGGTGAGAGAGAAAGGGGGCTGAGAGAGGGGGGGGGCTGAGAGAGGGGGTGAGAGAGAGCGGGGTGAGAGAGTGAACGGGCTGAGAGAGAAAAGGGGGCTGAGAGAGAGAGGGGGCTGAGAGAGAGGGGGTGAGAGAGTGAACGGGCTGAGAGAGAAAGGGGGCTGAGAGAGAGAGGGGGTAGGGAGAGAGGGGGTGAGAGAGAGAGGGGGTTGAGAGAGAGCGGGGTGAGAGAGCGAGTGGGCTGAGAGAGAAAGGGGGCTGAGAGAGAGGGGGTAGGGAGAGAGGGGGTGAGAGAGAGCGGGGTGAGAGAGCGAGTAGGTTGAGAGAGAATGGGGGCTGAGAGAGAGGGGGTAGGGAGAGAGGGGTGAGAGAGAGCGGGGTGAGAGAGAAAGGGGGTTGAGAGAGGGGGGGGCTGAGAGAGGGGGTGAGAGAGAGCGGGGTGAGAGAGTGAACGGGCTGAGAGAGAAAAGGGGGCTGAGAGAGAGAGGGGGCTGAGAGAGAGGGGGTGAGAGAGTGAACGGGCTGAGAGAGAAAGGGGGCTGAGAGAGAGGGGGTTGAGAGTGGGCGGGGTGAGAGAGCGAGTGGGCTGAGAGAGAAAGGGGGCTGAGAGAGAGGGGGTAGGGAGAGAGGGGGTGAGAGAGAGCGGGATGAGAGAGCGAGTGGGCTGAAAGAGAAAGGGGGCTGAGAGAGAGAGGGGGCTGAGAGAGAGGGGATAGGGAGAGAGGGGGTGAGAGAGTGGGGTGTGAGAGAGGGTGTCAGAGAGGTGGGGAGAGTAAAGGGTATGTAAGGGAGGGGGGAAAGAGAGAGGGGGGAGAGAGAGGGTGCAGAGAGAGTGTGGAAGAGGGGATGTGAGAGAGAGGGTGAGATGAGAGGGAGAGAGAGAAGGGGGTGAGAGAGAGAGAGGAGGGTGAAAAAGAGAGAGAGAGGGAGAAAGAGAGAGGGGAAAGTATGAGAGGGGGTCAGAGAAAGAGTGGAGGTGAGGGGGTGAGAGAGAGGGAGTGGGAGAGAGGGGTTGGAGAGAGATAGAGGGTGAGAGAGAGGGTAGAGAGAGAGAAGGGTGAGAGGGTGAGAGAGAGAGGGAGAATGAGAAAGATCAGGGTGGAGGAGAGAGCGGGTGCGAAAGAGAAAGGGGGTGAGTGAGAGAGGGGTAGAGATACGGGGTGAGAGAGACGTAAGAGAGAGAGGGGAGTGAAAGAGAGAGGGGTAACAGAGAGAGGGTGAGAGAGAGAGGTGTGTGAGAGAGATCAGTGTGGGAGAGACTGGGGAGAGAGAGAGGGCTGAGAGAGAGAGATGTTAGAGAGAAGGTGTGAGAGAGAGATCAGGGTGGGAGAGACTGGGGTGAGAGAGAGGGGTGAGAGAGAAGCGGTGAGAGAGAGAGAGGTGTGAGAGAGAGAGGAGGGTAAGAGAGAAAGGGGGGGTGAGAGAGACAGGCAGAGAAAGAGAGGGTGAGAGAGAGGCGTGAGAGAGACGGGGTAAGAGAGAGGGGAAAGAGAGACAAGGTTGAGAGAGAGAGGGGTGAGAGAGAGAGGAGGGGGTGAGAGAGGGGGGTGAGAGAGAGGTGTGAGAGAGAGGGGATGAACGAGAGGGACTGACAGGAGGGGTGAGAGAGGCGGTGAGAGACAAGGGGTGTGAGAGGGAGGTGTGAGAGAAAGAGGGTGTGAGAGAGGGGGGTGAGAGAGACAGGGTGAGAGACAGGTGGGTGAGAGAGAGAGGGGTAAGAGAGAGGGAGAGAGAGAGGCGTGAGTGAGAGAGAGAGAGGGGTGAGAGGGAGAGAAGGGTGAGGGAGAGAGAGGGGTGAGGCGATGGAGGGTGTGAGAGAGAGATCGGGGTGGAAGAGAGAGCGGGTGAGAAAGAGACGGGGGTGAGAGAGAGAGACAGACTGAGTTAGAGAGACAGGGGTGAGAGAGAGAGGGTGAGAGGGAGGTAAGAGAGAGAGATAGAGATGGGGTGAAAGAGAGAGAGGGGCTGAGAGAGAGAGGGTGTGAGAGAGAGGGGGTGAGATAGAGAGAGGGGAAAGAGAGAGAGAGAGGTGGGAGAGAGAGAGGGTGAGAGAGAGACGCTTGTGAGATAGATCAGGGTGGGAGAGACTGGGGAGAGAGGGAGGGGTGCTGAGAGAGAGAGAGGGCTGAGAGAGAGGGGTGAGAGAGAGAGGGGTGAGAGAGAGAGAGGGGGATGAGAGAGAGGGGGGTGAGAGAGACGGCAGAGAGAGAGAAGGTGAGAGAGAGGTGTGAGAGAGAGGGGGTAAGAGAGAGAGGGGGAAAGAAGGAGAAGGGTGAGAGGGTGAGACAGAGGGAGGATGAGAAAGATTGGGGTGGGGGAGAGAGTGGGGTGAGAAAGAGAAAGGGGGTGAGTGAGAGTGGGGAATAGAGAGGGGGTGTGAGAGAGGCGTAAGAGAGAGAAAGGGGTGAGAGAGAGCAATAAGAGAGAGAGGGGTGAGATAGAAAGGGTGAGCGAGATGGGTGTGAGAGAAAAAGGGGGTGAGAAAGAGAGAGAGTGAGTGAAAGAGAGAGAGTGTGTAAGTGAGAAAGAGAGTGTGTGAGTAATAAAGAGAGAGCGGGTGAGAGAGAGGGGTTGAGAGTCAAGGGGTGTTTGGGAGAGAGAAAGTGTGGAGGGGGTAAGAGAGAGAGTGGAGTTAGAAGGAGAGGGTGTGATTGAGAGAGTGAGTGAGAGAGAGGGGTTGGAGAGAGATAGAGGGTGAGAGAGGGTAGAGAGAGAGAAGGGTGAGATGGTGAGAGAGAGAGGGAGAAGAGAAAGATCGGGGTGGAGGAGAGAGCGGGTGCGAAAGAGAAAGGGGGTGAGTGAGAGAGGGGTAGAGAGACGGGGTGAGAGAGACGTAAGAGAGAGAGAGGGGAGTGAAAGAGAGAGGGGTAACAGAGAGAGGGTGAGAGAGAGAGGTGTGTGAGAGAGATCAGTGTGGGAGAGACTGGGGAGAGAGAGAGGGCTGAGAGAGAGAGATGTAAGAGAGAAGGGTTGAGAGAGAGATCAGGGTGGGAGAGACTGGGGTGAGAGAGAGGGGTGAGAGAGAAGCGGTGAGAGAGAGAGAGGTGTGTGAGAGAGAGGGGGGTAAGAGAGAAAGGGGGGGGGTGAGAGAGACAGGCAGAGAAAGAGAGGGTGAGAGAGAGGTGTGAGAGAGACGGGGTAAGAGAGAGGGGAAAGAGAGACAAGGTTGAGAGAGAGAGGGGTGAGAGAGAGAGGAGGTGTGAGAGAGAGGGGTGTAAGAGTGAGAGGGGGTAAGAGAGGGGGTCTGAGAGAGAGGTGTGAGAGAGAGGGGATGAACGAGAGGGACTGAGAGGAGGGGTGAGAGAGGCGGTGAGAGACAAGGGGTGTGAGAGGGAGGTGTGAGAGAAAGAGGGTGTGAGAGAGGGGGGTGAGAGAGACAGGGTGAGAGACAGGTGGGTGAGAGAGAGAGAGGGGTAAGAGAGAGGGAGAGAGAGAGGCGTGAGTGAGAGAGAGATCGGGGTGGAAGAGAGAGCGGGTGAGAAAGAGACGGGGGTTGAGAGAGAGAGACAGACTGAGTTAGAGAGACAGGGGTGAGAGAGAGAGGGTGAGAGGGAGGTAAGAGAGAGAGATAGAGATGGGGTGAAAGAGAGAGAGGGGCTGAGAGAGAGAGGGTGTGAGAGAGAGGGGGTGAGATAGAGAGAGGGGAAAGAGAGAGAGAGGTGGAAGAGAGAGAGGGTGAGAGAGAGACGCTTGTGAGATAGATCAGGGTGGGAGAGACTGGGGAGAGAGGGAGGGGTGCTGAGAGAGAGAGAGGGCTGTGAGAGATGGGTGAGAGAGAGAGGGGTGAGAGAAAGAGAGAGGGATGAGAGAGAGGAGGGTGAGAGAGACGGCAGAGAAAGAGAGGGTGAGAGAGAGAAGGTGAGAGAGAGGAGTGAGAGAGAGAGGGTAAGAGAGAGAGGGGAAAGAAGGAGAAGGGTGAGAGGGTGAGACAGAGAGGGAGGATGAGAAAGATTGGGGTGGGGGAGTGAGTGGGGTGAGAAAGAGAAAGGGGGTGAGTGAGAGTGGGGAATAGAGAGGGGGTGTGAGAGAGGCGTAAGAGAGAGAGGGGTGAGATAGAAAGGGTGAGCGAGAGGGGTGTGAGAGAGAAAGGGGGTGAGAAAGAGAGAGAGTGAGTGAAAGAGGGAGAGTGTGTAAGTGAGAAAGAGAGAGTGTGAGTAATAAAGAGAGAGCAGGTGAGAGAGGGGTGTGAGAGAGAGGGGTTGAGAGTCAAGGGGTGATTGGGAGAGAGAAAGTGTGGAGGGGGTAAGAGAGAGAGTGGAGTGAGAAGGAGAGGGTGTGATTGAGACAGTGAGTGAGAGAGAGGGGGGAGCGAGAGGGGTGAGAGGTGGAGGGGTTAGAGAGAGCACGGGGTAAGAGAGAAAGGGTGTGAGAGGGGGTGAGAGAGAGGGGTGAGGGAAAGGGGGAGAGAGAGGGTTTGAGAAAGAGAGAGGGCATGAGAGATTGAGGGTGTGAGAGACTGAGGGGATGAGAGAGTGAGGGGGGTTGAGAGAGGGGTTGGTGAGAGAGAGGGGTGAGAGCGGGAGGGGTGAGAGAGAGGGGTTGAGAGAGAGGAGGTGAGAGAATGAGGGAGGGAGAGAGAGGGGGGTGAGAGAGGGGGGTGAGAGAGGGGGGGTTGAGAGCGAGAGATAGGTTAGAGAGAGGGAGGTGGGAGAGAGAGAGGGGTGAGAGAGAGGGGGGTAGAGAGAGAGAGGGGTGGGGATGAGAGAGAGAGATAGGTTAGAGAGAGGGAGGTGGGAGAGAGAGAGGGGTGAGAGAGAGGGGTGAGAGAGAGGGGTGAGAGAGTGAGGGGGGTTGAGAGAGGGGGCGTTGAGAGAGAGGGGGGTGAGAGATAGGTGGAGAGAGAGAGGGGTGAGAGAGAGGGGGGTGAGAAAGAGGGATTGAGAGAGAGGAGGTGAGAGAGTGTGGGTGTGAGAGAGTGAGGGGATGAGAGAGTGAGGGGGTTTGAGAGAGGGGGTGGTGAGACAGAAAGGGAGTGAGAGAGAGAGAGGGGTGAGAGCGCGAGGGGTGAGAGACAGGGGTTGAGAGAGAGAGGGGTAAGAGAGAGGGATAAGATAGAGACGGGGTGAGAGAGAGTGTGGTAAGAGAGAGGAGTGAGAGACAGAGGATGAGAGAGAGGTGTGTGAGAGGGAAGGGAGAGTGAGAGAGAGGGGCTGAAAGAGTGGGAGTGAGAGAGAAGGGGTGAGAGAGAAGGGGTGAGAGAGAGAGAGGTGAGAGAGAGAGGGGTAAGAAATGGATGGGTAGGAGAGAGAGAGGGTGAGAGAGGATGTGAGAGAGAGGGGGTGAGAGAGAGGGTGAGAGAGAGATGTGAGAGAGAGAGGGCTAAGAGAGAGAGCCGTAGTAGTGAGAGAGGGCGAGAGAGAGGGGGATGTGAGAGAGAGGGGGAGAGAGAGAAGGGTGAGAGAGAGGGGGTCAGAGAGAGAGAGGGGTGAGTGAGAGAGAGAGGGGTGAGTTAGAGAGCTTGTGTGAGAGAAATCGGGGTGGAAGAGAGAGCGGGTATGAAAGAGAGAGGGGGTGAGAGAGAGACAGGCTGAGAGAGAGAGGGTGAAAGAGAGGGGTGAAAGAGAAGGGGTGAGAGAGAGGGGATGAGAGAGAGGAGATGAGAGAGAGGGGGTGAGAGAGAGGGGTTGAGAGAGAGGGGATGAGAGAGAGAGAGAGACGGGCAAGAGAGAGAGAGGGGTGAGAGGGAGAGAAGGGTGATGGAGAGAGGGGTGAGGGAGAGAGAGAGGGTGTGAGAGAGAGATCGGGGTGGAAGAGAGAGTGGGTGAGAAAGAGACGGGGTGAGAGAGAGAGACAGGCTGAGTTAGAGAGACAAAGATGAGAGACAGAGGGTGAGAGAGAGAGGGTGAGAGGGAGGTAAGAGAGAGAGAGGGTGAAAGAGAGAGAGGGGCTGAGAGAGAGAGGGCCTGAGAGAGAGGGGGTGAGATAGAGATAGGGGAAAGAGAGAGAGAGGGGTGGGAGAGAGAGAGGGTGAGAGAGAGATGCATGTGAGAAGGTGTGTGAGAGAGATCAGGGTGGGAGAGACTGGGGAGAGAGGGAGGGGGCTGAGAGAGAGAGAGGGCTGAGAGAGGGGGGTGAGAGAGAGAGGGGAGTGAGAGAGAGGGGGGTGTGAGAGAGAGAGGAGTGAGAGAGAGAGGAGTGTGAGAGAGAGGGGGTGTGAAAGAGAGGGGTGTGAGAGAGAGAGGGGTGAGAGAGAGGGGTGTGAGAGAGAGGGGGTGTGAGAGAGAGAGGGGTGTGTGAGACAGAGAGGGGTGTGAGAGAGAGGGGTGAGAGAGAGAGAGAGGTGAGAGAGAGAGGGGTGAGAGAGAGGGGGGTGTGAGAGAGATCGGAGTGGAAGGGAGAGCGGGTGAGGAAGAGAGAGGGGTGAGAGAGAGACAGGCAGAGAAAGAGAGGGTGAGAGAAAGAAGGTGAGAGAGAGGTGTGAGAGAGAGGGGGTAAGAGAGAGGGGGAAAGAGGGATAAGGGTGAGAGGGTGAGACAGAGAGGGAGGATGAGAAAGATTGGGGTGGGGGAGAGAGCGGGTGAGAAAGAGAAAGGGGGTGAGTGACAGTGGGGGAGAGAGGGGATAGAGAGGGCGGGAGAGAGAGAGGAGTTGAGAGAGAAGGGGTGAGCGAGAGAGAGGGAGTGAGAAAGAGAGAGAGTGAGTGAAAAAGATAGAGAGTGTAAGTGAGAAAGAGAGAGAGTGAGTGTAAAGAGAGAGCAGGTGAGAGAGATGGGGTGTAACAGAGAGGGGGTGAGAGAGAGGGGTTGGGAAAGGGGGATGAGAGAGAGATGTGAGAGAGTGAGAGGGGTGAGAGAGGGGGTGTGACAGAGAGAGGGGTGTAAGAGAGAGAGGGGTGAGAGAGAGAGTGGTAAGAGAGAGAGGAGTGAGAGACAGAGGATGAGAGAGAGGTGTGTGAGAGGGAAGGGAGAGTGAGAGAGGGGCTGAAAGTTTGGGCGTGAGAGAGAGGGAGTGAGAGAGAAGGAGTGAGAGAGAAGGGTGGGAGAGAGAGGTTGTGAGAGAGAGGTGAGAGAGAGAGGGGTAAGAAATGGACGGGTAGGAGAGAGAGAGGATGTGAGAGAGAGGGGGTGAGAGAGAAGGAGGGGTGAGTGAGAGAGAGAGGGGTGAGTTAGAGAGATTGTGTGAGAGAAATCGGGGTGGAAGAGAGCGGGTGTGAAAGAGACAGGGGTGAGAGAGAGACAGGCTGAGAGAGAGACAGGTTGAAAGCGAGGGGTGAGAGAGAAGGGTTGAGAGAGAGGGGATGAGAGAGAGGAGGTGAGAAAGAGGGGGTGAGAAAGAGGGTTAAGAGAGAGAGAGAGAGAAGGGCAAGAGAGAGAGAGGGTGAGAGGGAGAGAAGGTTGAGGGAGAGAGAGGGATGAGGAGAGAGAGGGTGTGAGACAGAGATCGGGGTGGAAGAGAGAGTGGGTGAGAAAGAGACAGGGGTGAGAGAGAGACAGGCTGAGTTCGAGAGACAAAGATGAGAGACAGAGGGTGAGAGAGAGGGTGAGAGGGAGGTAAGAGAGAGAGAGGTGAAAGAGAGAGAGGGGCTCAGAGAGAGAGGGGTTGAGAGAGAGGGGTTGAGATAGAGATAGGGGAAAGAGAGAGAGAGGGGTGGGAGAGAGAGAGAGTGAGAGAGAGAAGCATGTGAGAGAAGGTGTGTGAGAGAGATCAGTGTGGGAGAGACTGGGGAGAGAGGGAGGGGGCTGAGAGAGGGGGGTGAGAGAGAGGGGTGAGAGAGAGAGGGGTGTGAGAGAGAGGGGTGTGAGAGAGAGGGGTGAGAGAGAGGGGGGTGTGAGTGAGAGGGGGTGTGAGAGAGAGAGGGGTGAGAGAGAGGGAGTGTGAGAGTGAGGGGTGTGAGAGAGAGGGGTGTGATAGAGAGGGGGTGTGAAAGAGAGGGGGTGTGAGAGAGAGAGAGGTGAGAGAGAGAGTGGGTGGGAGAGAGGGGGTGTGTGAGAGAGAGTGGTGAGAGAGAGTGGTGAGAGAGAGTGGTGAGAGAGAGAGGGGGTGTGAGAGAGATCGGAGTGGAAGGGAGAGGGGGTGAGGAAGAGAGAGGGTGTGAGAGAGAGACAGGCAGAGAAAGAGAGGGTGAGAGAGAGAAGGTGAGAGAGAGTTGTGAGAGAGAGGGGGGTAAGAGAGAGAGGGGGAAAGAGGGATAAGGGTGAGAGGGTGAGACAGAGAGGGAGGATGGGAAAGATTGGGGTGGGGGAGAGAGCGGGTGAGAAAGAGAAAGGGGGTGAGTGACAGTGGGGGAGAGAGGGGAGAGAGAGGGCGGGAGAGAGAGAGGAGTTGAGAGAGAAGGGGTGAGAGAGAGAGGGGGTGAGAAAGAGAGAGAGTGAGTGAAAAAGATAGAGACTGTAAGTGAGAAAGAGAGAGAGTGAGTGACAAAGAGAGAGAAGGTGAGAGAGATGGGGTGTAACAGAGAGGGGGTGAGAGAGAAGGAGGGGTGAGTGAGAGAGAGAGGGGTGAGTTAGAGAGTTTGTGTGAGAGAAATCGGGGTGGAAGAGAGAGCGGGTGTGAAAGAGACAGGGGGTGAGAGAGAGACAGGCTGAGAGAGAGACAGGTTGAAAGCGAGGGGTGAGAGAGAAGGGTTGAGAGAGAGGGGATGAGAGAGAGGAGGTGAGAAAGAGGGGGTGAGAGAGAGGGTTAAGAGAGAGAGAGAGAGAAGGGCAAGAGAGAGAGAGGGTGAGAGGGAGAGAAGGGTAAGGGAGAGAGAGGGATGAGGGAGAGAGAGGGTGTGAGACAGAGATCGGGGTGGAAGAGAGAGTGGGTGAGAAAGAGACAGGGGTGAGAGAGAGACAGGCTGAGTTAGAGAGACAAAGATGAGAGACAGAGGGTGAGAGAGAGGGTGAGAGGGAGGTAAGAGAGAGAGAGGTGAAAGAGAGAGAGGGGCTGAGAGAGAGAGGGGTTGAGAGAGAGGGGTTGAGATAGAGATAGGGGAAAGAGAGAGAGAGGGGTGGGAGAGAGAGAGAGTGAGAGAGAGAAGCATGTGAGAGAAGGTGTGTGAGAGAGATCAGTGTGGGAGAGACTGGGGAGAGAGGGAGGGGGCTGAGAGAGGGGGGTGAGAGAGAGGGGTGAGAGAGGGAGGGGTGTGAGAGAGAGGGGTGTGAGAGAGAGGGGTGAGAGAGAGGGGGGTGTGAGTGAGAGGGGGTGTGAGAGAGAGGGGGTGTGAGAGAGAGAGGGGTGAGAGAGAGGGGGTGTGAGAGAGAGGGGTGTGAGAGAGAGAGGGGTGTGATAGAGAGGGGGTGTGAGAGAGAGAGAGGTGAGAGAGAGAGTGGGTGGGAGAGAGGGGGTGTGTGAGAGAGAGTGGTGAGAGAGAGTGGTGAGAGAGAGTGGTGAGAGAGAGAGGGGGTGTGAGAGAGATCGGAGTGGAAGGGAGAGGGGGTGAGGAAGAGAGAGGGTGTGAGAGAGAGACAGGCAGAGAAAGAGAGGGTGAGAGAGAGAAGGTGAGAGAGAGTTGTGAGAGAGAGAGGGTAAGAGAGAGAGGGGGAAAGAGGGATAAGGGTGAGAGGGTGAGACAGAGAGGGAGGATGGGAAAGATTGGGGTGGGGGAGAGAGCGGGTGAGAAAGAGAAAGGGGGTGAGTGACAGTGGGGGAGAGAGGGGAGAGAGAGGGCGGGAGAGAGAGAGGAGTTGAGAGAGAAGGGGTGAGAGAGAGAGGGGGTGAGAAAGAGAGAGAGTGAGTGAAAAAGATAGAGACTGTAAGTGAGAAAGAGAGAGAGTGAGTGACAAAGAGAGAGAAGGTGAGAGAGATGGGGTGTAACAGAGAGGGGGTGAGAGAGAGGGGGTGGGAGAGGGGGATGAGAGAGAGAGGTGTGAGAGAGTGAGAGGGGTGAGAGAGAGGGGTGTGACAGAGAGAGGGGTGTAAGAGAGAGAGGGGTGAGAGAGAGAGGGGAGTGAGAGAGAAGGGGTGAGAGAGGGGGGTTGAGAGAGAGGGGGTGTGACAGAGAGAGGGGTGTAAGAGAGAGGGGGGATGAGAGAGAGAGGGCCTGAGAGAGGGGGTGAGAGAGAATGGGTGAGATAGGGAGAGGGATGTGAGAGAGAGCGGAGGTTGAGAGACAGGGTGAGAGAGAGGTGTGTAAGAGAGAGGGGTAAGAGAAACAGGGGTGAGAGAGAGGGGTGTGAGAGAGACAGTGGGTTGAGAGAGAGGTGTGAGAGAGAGAGGGGGGTGTGAGGGAGAGGGGCTGAAAGAGAGGGTGGGAGAGAAGGAGTGAGAGACAGAGGGTGAGAGACAGAGGTGAGAGACAGAGAGAGGTGTAAGAGAGAGGGGTAGGAGAGAGAGAGGTGTGAGAGGGAGGGGTATTGAGAGAGAGGGTTGAGAGAGAAAGGGTGAGAAAGAGGGGTGAGAGAGTGGCGGGGTGTGAGAGAGAGACAGGCAGAGAAAGAGAGGGTGAGAGTGAGAAGGTAAGAGAGAGTCGTGAGAGAGAGGGTAAGAGAGAGAGAGGGGAAAGAGAGAGAAGGCTGAGAGAGTGAGAGAGAGAGAGGGGATGGGAAAGATCGGGGTGAGAAAGAGAAAGGGGGTGAGTGAGAGTGGGGGAGAGAAAGGGGGAGAGAATGGGGGAGAGAGAGGGTGTGAGAGAGGGGGTGAGAGAGAGGGGTAAGACAGAGAGGGGGTGAAAGAGAGAGAGGGGTAAGAGAGAATGAGAGTGGTGAGAGTGGGAGGGGTGAGAGAGTGAGAGGGCTAAGAAAGAGAGGGTGTGAGAGTGAGGGGGTGAGAGAGAGGGGAGAGAGGGAGGGGATGACAGATAGAGCGGGGTGAGGGAGAGAGGGGGTGAGAGAGAGAGAAGGGTGCGAGAAGGAGGGGTGTGAGAGTGAGGGGGTGAGAGAGGGGGTGTGTGAGAAAGAGGGGTGAAAGAGAGCGGTGTGTGACAGAGAGGGGATGAGAGAGAGGGGGTGAGAGGGAGTAGAGAGAGAGGGGTGAGAGAGAGGGGGTGAGGGAGAGGGGTGTGTGAGGGAGAGGGGTGTGTGAGGGAGAGGGGTGTGTGAGAGAGAGGGGTATGTGAGAGAGAAAGGGGTGTGAAGAGAGAGGGGTGTGAGAGAGAGAGGGGTGAGAGAGAGAGGGGACCTGAGAGAGAGGGTATGAGAGAGAAGGGGGTGAGAGAGAAAGGGTGAGAGAGATAGAGGGGTGAGAGAGTGAAAGGGGCTGGAAGAGATAGCCTGAGAGAGGGCGATGAGAGAGGCAGTGAGAGAGAAGTGGTGAGAGAGAGAGTGTGTGAGAGAGAGGGGGGTAAGAGAGAGGGGTGAGAGAGAAAGGGTGAGAGAGATGTGTGTGAGAGAGAGAGGGTTAAGAGGGAGAGGGGTTAGAGAGAGAGGGGTTAGAGAGAGAGAGGGTTAAGAGGGAGAGGGGTTAGTGAGAGAGGGGTTAGAGAGAGAGAGGGTGAGAGAGAGAAGGGTGTGAGAGAGAGAAGGGGGTGAGACAGAGGGTGAGAGAGAGAGGTGTGTGAGAGAGACAGAGGGTAGAGAGAGGTCTGTGAGGGGGTGTGTGAGAGAGAGAAGGGCTGAAAGAGAGAGAGACGTGTGAGAGAGAGGGGGTGAGAGGGAGAGGTAAGAGAGAGAGAGGGGTGAAAGACAGTGAGAGGGTGAGAGAGAGAGGGTCTGAGAGAGAGAGGGGGTGAGATAGAGAGAGGTGTAAGAGAGAGAGGCGTGAGAGAGAAGGTGAGTGAGAGAGATCAGGTTGGGAGAGACTGGGTAGAGCAAGAGGGTTCTGAGGGAGAGTGGTGTGTGTGTGAGAGAGAGAGGTAATAGAGAGAGGGGTGAGAGAGAGAGGGGTGAGAGAGAGCGTTTGTGAGAGAGATCGGAGTGGAAGAGAGCAGGTGAGAAAGAGAGAGGGGTTGAGAGAGAGAGAATGGGTGAGATAGAGAGAGGTGTAAGAGAGAGAGGCGTGAGAGAGAAGGTGAGTGAAAGAGATCAGGTTGGGAGAGACTGGGTAGAGCAAGAGGGTTCTGAGAGAGAGAGAGTGGTGTGTGTGTGAGAGAGGTAATAGAGAGAGGGGTGAGAGAGAGAGGGGTGAGAGAGAGCGTGTGTGAGAGAGATCGGAGTGGAAGAGGGCAGGTGAGAAAGAGAGAGGGGGTGAGAGAGAGACAGGCAGAGAAAGAATAGGTGAGAGAGAGGAGAGAGAGAGGCATGAGAGAGAGGGGGTAAGAGAGTGAGAGGGCTAAGAAAGAGAGGGTATGGGAGAGTGAGAGAGGGGAGATAGATAGAGCGAGGTGAGGGAGAGAGGGGTGAGAGAGAGGGGGTAAGAGAGAGGGCGTGAGAGAGAGAGGGGTGTGAGAGTGAGGGTGGTGGGAGAGAGGGGGTGTGAGAAAGAGGGGTGAAAGAGAGGGGTGAGAGAGAGGGATGAGAGAGAAAGATGTGAGGGAGAGCGGGATGAGAGAGGGGTGAGAGAGAGGGAGGTGTGAGAGAGAGGGGGTGTAAGAGAGAGGGGGTGAGAGAGAGGTGTGAGAGAGAGAGAGAGGGTGAGAGAGAGGAGGGAGAGAGAGAGGGGTGAGAGGGAGAAGGTGTGAGAGAGAGAGAGAGAGGGGTGAGAGAGTGAGAGGGGCTGAAAGAGAGGGCCTGAGAGAGGGGTGAGAGAGAGGGGTGAGAGAGAAGGGGTGAGAGAGAGGTATGAGAGAGAAGGGGTGAGAGAGGTATGAGAGAGACAGCGTGTGAGAGAGAGGGGGTGATAGAGAGGGTGTGAGAGAGAGGTGTGTGAGAGAGAGGGGTAAGAGAGAGAGGGTGTGTGTGTGAGAGAGAGAGGTGAGAGAGAAAGGGTGAGAGAGAGGTGTGTGAGAGAGAGAGGGGTAAGAGAGAGGGGATGAGAGAGATAGAGGGTGAGAGAGAGCGAAGGGTGTGTGAGAGAGAGGAGGGCTGAAAGAGAAGGCCTGAGAGAGAGGGGGGTGAGAGAGAGGGTTGAGAGAGAGAGTGAGAGAGAGAGAGGAGTGTGAAAGCGACAGAGGGTTGAGAGAGAGGTGTGTGTGGGGGGGGTGAGAGAGCAATGGGCTGAAAGAGAGGGCTTGAGAGAGAGGGGCTGAGAGAGAGTGAGAGATAGTGGGATGAGAGAGGGAGAAAGGGGTGAGAGTGAGAGATGGGTGAGAGAGAGAAGCGGTGTGAGAGAGAGAGGGGTAAGAGAGTTTGAGGGTGTGAGAGAGAGGGTGTGAGAGAGGAGGTGAGAGAGAGGTGTGAGAGAGAGTGGGATGAGAGAGAAAGGGATGAGAGAGAGAAGAGCTGAGAGAGAGGGGCTGTGAAAGAGAGGGTGAGAGAGAAGGCGTGAGAGAGGTGTGTAAGAGAGAGATGGGTAAGAGTGAGAGAGAGAGGAGTGAAAGAGAGAGGGGTGTGAGAGAGAGAGAGGGGTGAGGGAGAGAGAGGGGTGGAAGGGAGAGCAGGTGAGAAAGAGACAGGGGGTGACAGAGAGACAGGCTGAGAGAGACAGGGGGTGAGAGAGGGGGTGAGACAGAGGGGTGAAACAGAGCGAGAGGGGTGAAACAGAGAGAGAGAGGGCCTGAGAGAGGGGGGTGCGAGAGAGGGGCTAACAGAGTAGGGGTGAGAGAGAGAGGGAGTGAGAGAGAGAGGTGTGAGAGAGGGTTAAGAGAGAGAGGGTTGAGAGAGAGGGGTTGAGGGAGAGAGAGTGGTGGAAGAGAGAGCGGGTGAGAAAGAGACGGGCTGACAGAGAGACAGGATGAGAGAGTGAAGGGGTGAGAGAGAGATGGTGAGAGAGAGTGTGTGAGAGAGATCAGGGTGGGAAAGACTGGAGTGACTAGGTGGGCTGAGAGAGAGAGGGCTGAGAGAGAAGGGATAACAGAGGGGTTGAGAGAGAGGGGTAAGAGAGAGGGGTGAGAGAGAGAGAGGATGAGAGAGATGTGTGAGAGAGAGAGAGAGAGAGGGATCAGAGAGAGAGGGATGAGAGAGAGCGAGGGGTGAGAGAGAGAGGGACTGTGAGAGAAATCAGGGTGGGAGAGACTGGGGAGAGAGAGAGGGGCTGAGAGAGAGAAGGGCTGCCAAAGAGAGGGAGAGAGAAGGCGTGAGAGAGAGAGAGGCTGAGAGAGAGAGGTGTGAGAGAGGAAGAGACGGGTTAGAGAGAGAAGGTTGAGAGAGAGGGGTGACAGATAGAGGGGTGAAAGAGAGAGAGGAGTGAGGGGGTGAGGGGGTGTGAGACAGATAAGGGGTGAGAGAGAGAGACAGGCTGACAGAGAGAGAGGGTGAGAGAGAGAAGCGGTGTGAGAGAGAGAGGGGTAAGAGAGAGAGAGGGTGAGAGAGAGAGAAGGGTGTGACACAAAGAGAGGTTGAGAGAGAGGGTGCAAGAGAGAGAGAGAGGGCCTGAGATAGAGGGTGTGAGAGAGAGTAGGTGAGAGAGAAGGGGTGAGAGAGAAAGGGGTGAGAGAGAGGTTGAGAGAGAGAGAGGGGGGTGTGAGAGAAAGGGGGTTGAGAGAGAGGTGTGTGAGAGAGAGGGGTGAGAGAGAGGGGGGCTGAAGGAGAGGGCCTGAGAGAGAGGGTGTGAAAGAAAGTAGGAGAGAGAAGGGGTGGGAGAGAGGGTGTGAGAGAGAGAGGGGTGTGAGAGAGGGGTCTGAGAGAGAGGGGGGCTGAAAGAGAGGGCCTGAGAGAGAGGGGGTGAGAGAGGGTGCAAGAGAGATGGGGTGAGAGAGAGAGAGGGTGAGAGAGAGGGGTGAGAGAGGGGGGTGAGAGTGAGGGGGGGCTGAAAGAGAGGGCCTGAGAGAGAGGGGGTGAGAGAGAGAGGGGTGTGAGAGAGGGGGGTGAGAGAGAGGGGGGGCTGAAAGAGAGGGCCTGAGAGAGAGGGGTGAGAGAGGGTGCAAGAGAGATGGGGTGAGAGAGAGTGAGGGTGAGAGAGAGCTGAGAGAGAGGGGGGTGAGAGAGAGAGGGGTGAGAGAGAGAGAAGTGGTGTGAGAGAGAAGCGCTGAGGGAGAGTGAGAGAGACGTGTGAGAAAAGAGAGGGGTAAGAGAGAGAGGGTGAGAGAGAGGGGGTGTGTGTGAGAGAGAAGGGGTAAGAGAGAGAGGGGTGAGAGAGAGGGGGTGTGTGTGAGAGAGAAGGGGTAAGAGAGAGAGGGGTGAGAGAGAGGGGTGAGAGTGAGAGAGAAGGGGTAAGAGAGAGAGGGTGAGAGAGAGGGGTGAGAGTGAGAGAGGGCTGAGAGAGAGAGAAGCGGTGTGAGAGAGAAGGGCTGAGGGAGAGAGAGATAGAGAGGGGTGAGATAGAGAGAGGAGTGAGAGAGAGAGAGGACCACATTGGCTGTGTCCCTAACTGCACTCACCTTGATATACCTCGGGATACTGGTGGTTAGGATTGCAGACTGTAACAGATGGGTACGATCATGGTGACTAATACCTGGACACACCCCCAGGGGCTGGATGGTAGATGGAACACCCGGGCGATCACCTTAGTTTCATTCATTTGCAGCGTTTGAGTGTTCCTGGCTGGGCCCAGTATTGATTGCCTGTCTGTAGCTGCACGGGAGCTGGTATTGGTGGTGAGCTGCCTCCTTGAACTGTTGCAGGTGGTGGACCCACAAAGTCCTGAGGGAGGGAATTCCAGGAGTTTGAGCCAGCAGGTCTCATTCCCTTGCATTTATTCTGCTCACTGGATGTTGGCTATGCATCCCAATTCTGTATGGATTCTCAGAATGGAATATGTTTTGTCGAAACAGTTAGGAGTGCCACAGTCGCTCAGTGGTTAGTACTGTTACCTCACAGCGCCAGAGTGGGTTTGATTCCACTCCTGAGCGACTGTCTGTATGGTGTTTGTACATTCTCCCTGCATCTGCATGGGTTTTCTCCCACTGTTCAATGGTGCACATTTTTGACAGATTGCCCGTAGTGTCGAGGGATATTCAGGTTAGCTGGAATAGCCATGGGAAATGCAGGGTTTCAGGGATATCATCAGGGGATGGATCTGAGTTGGGTTCTCTTCAGAGGGTCATTGTGGACTCAATGGGCTGAAGGGCCTGTTTCTGCTCTGTTGGGATTCAATGATATCACTTATCAGCTATATGACAATCGGTTTGACCAATGTACAAAGTGTATTTCGCTCAAACAGCAGGCTACTCTGACAACAAACATAACCAGCTTTTAAAATTAGGTTTGTAATTCATTGTATAAGCTTCTTTCCATTCAAAAGACTGGGTGGTGGATGGGGAATGGATGAAGTGTTGCGGCCTCCTTGCTAAAACACAGATCGACAGCCAAGAGATGCTGGGTATATTGGACAAGTTATACTCCCAAATCACAAAAGCCAGACAGCAGCCAGATGGTTATCCCATCAGCATAATGTCAAAGGCAGCAGGTCCCCTGGGCAGACATATCCCTAACAACGTCTCCACCAAACAAAGGAGGGCCCAGATAGGAAGGCACCGGGTCCTGCTACACAAAGAAACTAACAGGAACAAGCCATCCAAATGATCAGCAACGCTTCAAACTATTAACTGATTCTCCTGACTGGCCAGAAGTATCGAAAGTTCTGGGAAACCAGCCAGAAATGAACAAAACCAGGGTTCACCTGCAGACTGATCTCTTGAATTTTCTGGAGGCTTTCTGAGATTACCAACATGGCAAGGGACAGAGACCAGCTCACCATCCAGAGAGAGGGAGAGAGAGAGGGAGAGAGACAAGCTGAAGGAAACCCCAGGAGCATGGGAGAGAGGGAGTGTGAAAACCCATTGAGAGAGAGGGAGCTGGAACCAACTGGAATACTGAGTGTCCCCCCTTCAGTCTGTCCATGCTTCAACGCCTGTTTGTCTCAGTCTGACTTCCCCTTCTCTCTTTATCCTTCTCTCTCCCTGTCTGTCACTTTCTCTCAATCTGCCTTTCTCTCACACCCTCCCTCTCACTGTCTCCTGTTCCTATTTCGGATGGTCTTATGTTCTTAACACTACCTCCCAGCTCTTGGCCCCCACACTGGAGGTTATAACTACATCAGGGCCTGATCTGTAGAGTGCTGCCCCCTTCCGTGAGTCTCGGAGGGAACCAGCCTGATTTGGATTGGAGTTGCAGCCTCTCAGTGAGAAGTGAAATCTCCTTGAGGTTCCCCTCAGTGTCTCACTGTAAGGTGGAGCAGGCCAGACTCGGGGAAGCAAACAGCAGGCCAGGTCTGCCATGTCCTCCAGCTCCATTTCAGACGGCCAGATGGGAGGGGCTTGTTTCCTTCATCAGCTTCCCGTGCTCTCCCTTCTGGGTTAGGGTGGGGCCGAATGGCCTTACTCGTGACTCCTATTGAGGTGCAGGCTGGCTATGATTGGGTTATACAGGGCATGCCCCTGGAGTGAAGTCAGTTAGCTCAGTTGGCTGGGCAGTTGGTTTATAATGCAGAGTAAAACCAATAGCGTGTGTTCAATTCCCACACTAGCTGGGGTGACCCTGAAGGACTCTCCTTCCCAACCTCTCCCCTCAGCCAGGCCATGGTGACCCTCTGATTAAAACACCACCAGACACCGCTCTCTCACGAGGAGCTGTCCCATGCTCTGGTAAGACATTACATTGGTTTGTACCTGGGGCACTGTGTGCAGGACTAGTCACTGCATTGCCAGAGGGATGTTAGTGTGTGGGGAAGGTTTACTGATTAAATGCCCATGGGAATGAACAGCACTCTCTTTCCCCCAGTTAAGGCACCCTGACAGATTTTGTGTCTATGGAGACACAAGGACCAATTCACCTGAAACAGCAGCTGGATTTTATATTCATGAGCACCCAATAAGATTGGCTAGTTTACATGCACACACACACACACACACACATACACTCTCCCTCAAACACACATAGACACATTCTCACACACACATACACAAAGGACCCCGCCACACACAGGCTCTCTCACACACACAGACACACGCTCCCTCAAACACAAACACAGACACACTCACACACACATACACACAGGCACAACTCTCTCACACACATACACACACAAGCACACACTATATCGCTCACACACATACACGCACAGACATACGCTCCCTCAAATACACACAGACACACTCTCTCACACATACATGCAGACACACTCTCTCTCACACAGACACACTCTCTCTCACACACACACACTCTCTCTCATTCACACACTCTCACACACACTCTCTCACACACACTCACTCTCACACACACAGACATTCTCTCTCACACACATACAAACAGACAAACACACGATCCCTCAAACACACACAGACACACTCACACACACACATAAACGCACAGTTACTCTCTCTCATACACACATACACACGCAGACACACGCTCCCTCAAACACATATAGACACACTCTCTATCACACACACACACATGGACACACACACTCTGTCTCACGCACACACACTTACACACTCTCTCACACACACAGACGCTCTCTCTCACACACACATAAACACACAGTTACACTCTCTCTCTCACACACATACACACGCAGACACACGCTCCCTCAAATATGCATAGACACACTCTCTCAAACACACACACGGACACCCACACTCTCTCTCACACACACTGACACACACACTCTCACACACAGATACACTCACTCTCACACACACATGCACACAGACACACACTCTCTCTCACACACATACACACTCTTTCTCACACAAGACACATTGTCATACACACACAGACACACACACATATAGACACACAGACACACAAACACATAGACACACAAACACATAGACACACAGACACATTCTCTCACGCACACAGCGACACTCTCACACACACATACACACAGACACACTATCTCTCACACACATACACACTCTCTCACACACACTCTCACTCATACTCTTTCACACACACAAACACGGACAGTCTCTCTCTCTCTCTCTCTCTCTCACACACACACACACACAGCTGTAAAGGCATTGTCGGGGTGTTGCTGGAGAAATGATATCTCCGAGGACTGAGCCATGATCTCACATGATGACTGCTCCAGGGGGATAGACAGCAGCTACAGATGACTTGTTGGATCTTCCTGTGCACCACCTCTTGCATCAACAGCATTAGTCTGTTTGGGTGCTGATTTTCTAAAATGTCTCCAAGCAACAAGTAACAATAGATTGATGAATGTTTTCCCCCAAACCATGTTTCAGACACATGCTGCTGTGATTTTTCACTGATTGTTTAAAATGATCTGGATCTTCTGAAATGGGGAGTGGCTTCCATTTCAAATTACGACACCAGAGTGCCTCGGGGACCCTGAGGAAATGATCAGGAAATTACATCTGTTCCTTTCTACCCTCTGCACTCTGTACCACCAGATAGTGCACCCTCAGTACCTCAGATAGTGTTCCCTCAATACCAGAGAAAGTTCTCCCTCAGTACCCCAGATAGTTCTCCCTCAATACATCAGATAGTTCTCCCTCAATACCTCAGATAGTTCTCCCACAATACCTCAGAAAGTGCTCCCTCAATACCTCAGAAAGTGCTCCCACAATACCTCAGAAAGTTCTCCCACAATACCTCAGAAAGTGCTCCCTCAGTACCTCAGAAAGTGCTCCCTCAGTACCTCAGAAAGTGCTCCCTCAGTCCCTCAGATAGTGCTCCCTCAATACCTCAGAAACTGCTCCCTCAATACCTCAGAGAGTGCTCCCTCAATACCTCAGATAGTGCTCCCTCAGTACCTCAGATAGTGCTCCCTCAGTACCTCAGAAAGTGCTCCCTCAGTACCTCAGATAGTGCTCCCTCAATACCTCAGAAAGTGCTCCCTCAATACCTCAGAAAGTGCTCCCTCAATATCTCAGATAGTTCTCACTCAATATCTCAGATCGTTCTCCCTCAATACCTCAGATAGCCCTCCCTCAGTACCTCAGAATGTCCTCCCTCAATACCTCAGATAATGCTCCCACAATACATCAGAAAGTTCTCCCACAATACCTCAGAAAGTGCTCCTTCAATACCTCAGAAAGTCCTCCCTCAATATCTCAGAAGGTGCACCTCAAATAGCTCACATAGTTCGCCCTCAGTACCTCAGATAATGCTCCCTCAATTCCTCAGACAGTGCTCTCTCAATACCTCAGAAAGTGCTCCCTCAGTACCTCAGATAGTGCTCCCTCAATACCTTAGATAGTTCTCCCTCACTACCTCAGAAAGTGCTCCCTCAACACCTCAGAAAGTGCTCCCTCAAAACCTCAGAAAGTGCTCCCTCAATACATCAGAAAGAGCTCCCTCAGTACCTCAGATAGTGCACACTCATATCTCAGAAAGTGCTCCCTCAATGCATCTGAAATTGATCCCTCAATAGTTCTCCCTCAATATTTCAGATAGTGCTCCCTCAATACCTCAAAAAGTGCTCCGTCAGTACCTCAGAAAGTGCTCCCTCAATATTTCAGATAGTTCTCCCTCCTTACCTCAGATAGTGCTCCCACAATACCTCTGAAAGTCCACCCTCAATATCTCAAAAAGTGCTCCCTCAATACCTCTGAAAGTGCTCACTCAATACCTCAGAAAGTGCTCCCTCAGTACCTCAAAAAGTGATCCCTCAATACCTCAGATAGTGCTCCCGCAGTACCTCAGATAGTGCTCCCGCAGTACCTCAGAAAGTGCTCCCTCAATACCTCAGATAGTTCTCCCTCAGTACCTCAGATAGTGCTCCCTCAATACCTCCGAAAGTGCTCCCTCAATACCTCAGAAAGTGCTCCCTCAATTCCTCAGATAGTTCTCCCTCAGTACCTCAGACAGTGCTCCCCAATACCTCAGAAAGTGCTCCCTCAGTACCTCAAAAAGTGATCCCTCAATACCTCAGATTGTTCTCCCTCAGTACCTCAGATAGTGCTCCCGCAGTACCTCAGAAAGTGCTCCCTCAATACCTCAGATAGTTCTCCCTCAGTACCTCAGATAGTGCTCCCTCAATACCTCCGAAAGTGCTCCCTCAATACCTCAGAAAGTGCTCCCTCAATTCCTCAGATAGTTCTCCCTCAGTACCTCAGACAGTGCTCCCCAATACCTCAGAAAGTACTCCCTCAGTACCTCAGAAAGTGCTCCCTCAATACATCAGATAGTTCTCCCTCAGTACCTCCGAAAGTGCTCCCTCATTACCTCAGACAGTGCTCCCTCAATACCTCAGAAAGTGCTCCCTCAGTACCTCAGAAAGTGCTCCCTCAATACCTCATACAGTGCTCCCTCAATACCTCAGAAAGTGCTCCCTCAATATCTCAGATAATTCTGCCTCGATATCTCAGATAGTTCTCCCTCAATACTTCAGATAGTGCTTCCTCAGTACCTCAGATAGTTTTCCCTCAGTACCTCAGATAGTGATTCCTCAGTACCTCAGAATGTGCTCCCTCAGTACCTCAGACAGTGCTCCCTCAATACCTCAGAAATTGCTCGCTCAGTTCCTCAGAAATGGTTCTCTCAGTACCTCAGACAGTGCTCCCCCAATACCTCAGAAAGTGCTCTCTCAGTACCTCAGACAGTGCTCCCTCAATAGCTCAGAAGTTGCTTCCTCAATACCTCAGAAAGTGCTTCCTCAATACCTCAGATAGTTTTCCCTAATTACCTCAGATAGTGATTCCTCAGTACCTCAGAATGTGCTCCCTTAGTACCTCAGAAAATGCTCCCTCAATACCTCAGAAAGTGCTCCCTCAGTACTTCAGAAAGTACTCGCTCAATACCTCAGAAAGTGCTCCCTCAATACCTCAGATAGTTCTCCCTCAGTACCTCAGATAGTGCACACTCATATCTCAGAAAGTGCTCCCTCAATGCATCTGAAATTGCTCCCTCAATACCGAAGAAATCATCACTTTGTTGTGTTTAAGCCCAAAACCCCTCAGACAGTAGCTCCACAAAACATTCATATCCTCAACACTTCAGGGCTCAGGGCGCAGCCCCCCCTCAGATTGTGTTCAAACCCCTTCAGACTGTAAGGACCCACATCCACCCCTGTCCAAGATTGGAGCCATGGTCCCCAGAACAGTACTTGTCTCTCTGGATTAAGTTTAGAATTCCTACAGTGTAGAAGCAAGCCATTCCGTCCATTGGCTCCACACTGACTGTCTGAACAGCATTGCACCCAGACTCACATCCTCTACTCTATCCCTGTAATGCTGCATTTCCCATGGCATCTTTGGGCGGTGGGAGGGAACTGGATCACCCGGAGGGAACCCGCACAGATACAGAGAGAATGTGTAAACTCCACACAGACAGTCACCGGGAGTTAGAATCAAACCACTGAGGCACCGTGCTGTCCTCTCTCCTTGGATGCCATCTTATCTAAGCTTTTACTAAGCAATCTCCCATGTGAAACCTTCTCATCTGTCTCCATCGTCATCCCTTCAAAAGCTCTATCAAGTTGGACACATCATTTCCACAAACAAAGCCAAGCTGACCATCCCTAATCAATCCTTACTTTTCCAAATGCATGTAAGTTGTCTCTCAGAATGCCCTCCAACAGCTTACCCCCCACTGCCATCAGGCTCACAGCTCGATAGTTCAATGGCTGTTCCTTGCGGCCTTACTTCAATAATGGCACATCATTAATCACCCTCCAGTCTTCAGGCACCTCACCCGTTGTCACTGATCGGTCCATCTGACAAGGCCATCTCCATCCTTCTGTAACCTAAGGCTATCCTCCTCAGTATTTATCACCCCACCAATCCCCATATCATTCATGAACCCAATGATTAACCCTCCACCATTCAAATCTAAATCTTTTCTATCAACCACATCAGCAAGACCCCAACAGTGAGACATGAACAGACAGAGATTTCTAACTGGGCCATCACTGTCTGCTTCCTGCCACTCAGCATTCTGCGCCAAATTCCTTGGATCTTGAGTTTTTATGTTCACTATCAGTTTCCAGTATGGGTCCTGATAAAAGCCTGACTGACCTCCAAGCAGACGACAGGAAAGCATTGCCCTTATTTACACATCTGGTCAGCTCCTTAAAAAGTGCAATCCCATTGGTCAGACCTGCCCTCCCCTTAACACAACCATTCTGACTGTTCATCATGAACTCCAGTCTCTGTAAACGTTGATTAATTCTATCTCCCAAACTTGCTTCCAACAGACGTCCTACCCACGATATTAGCCTGACTGGCCTGGAGCTGCCTGGTATATCCCATGTTCCTACTTGAATAACAGTACCACATGGTCAGTCCGACGGCACCTCTCCTGTGGCCAGAGCGGATTTGAAAATGTTTGCAAGTGTCCCTGTTACTTCCTCCATCACCTCATTCGGTAAATTGAGATACATTTCCACGGTCTTTGGAGATTTATTGGGTTGTAAGAAGGCCAGACCACTCAGAACCATCTCTCTCTATATATATGCTAATTCATTTAATTGTATCACAGAGCATCTCCACGATTTCATATCGTCCCTGTCCCAATGAGCATTGACAAAATGCATCCATTCACTGTAGCCTCTGGGTCCATGCACACATTCTCACTGTGTTCCACAACCTACTCTTTCTCTCATTATCAATTCACCCTTAATGTCACTGTAAAGTACTTTCAGATTTTCATTTCCTCTCTTAGCACTCCTCGTTCCCAGAAAAATAGCCTGCGATACGATTTGGAGGAGTGTGGGATGTCATTCTGGATGTGATTAGCATTGGGAAGCTCAGAAATAAGGAACACACGACTGTGCTGAGTGTGGGGCAGTGGGATTCATTTGGGATGAGCACATGGAAGCTGAGGAATAAACCTCAGCCCTGCAGCATGGAAATATCCCTTTGAGCTGGCAGGTCAGTCACGTGAAACGAAAACTCGATCCCTGGGAAAAGTGGGTGGTAACCAAATGAAGACTGTCTGTCAGAACACAGTCTCTGGAACCTGGACGTGGGAATCATTACTGAGCAGGGTCTGTAGGAAGCAGAGGCAGAAATGGACTGAACAATTTCAGATGTTCCTCTTCGACCACAAGACATGGGAGCAGATATTAGGCCATTCAGCACATCTGATAGTGTGGCAATCACTCAGTACTGACTCTCTTACAATGCTGGTATCCCCCAGACTGAGGTGCTGACAGTGCAGCACTCCCTCAGTCATGATACTCTGACAGTGTGGCACTCTCTCAGTACTGACCCTCTGACAGTGCAGCGCTCCCTCAGTACAGACCCTCTAACAGTGCAGCGCTCCCTCAGTACTGACCCTCTGACTGTGCGGCACTCCCTCAGTACTGACCCTCTGACAGTGCAGCGCTCCCTCAGTACTGACCCTCTGACAGTGCAGCGCTCCCTCAGTACTGACCCTCTGACAGTGCAGCACTCCCTCAGTACTGACCCTCTGACAGTGCAGCACTCCCTCATTACTGATCCTCTGACAGTGCAGCACTCCCTCCGTACAGATCCTCTGACAGTGCAGCACTCCCTCAGTGCTGACCCTCTGAAACAACACTCCCTCAGAACTGACACACAGACCGTGTAGCGCTCCCTCAGTCATGTCCCTTTGAGTGTTCATCACTCTCTCAGTACTGACCCTCTGGCAATGCAGCAATCACTCAGTACTGACTGTCCGACACATAGTGTGGTGCTCCCTCAGTACTGAACCCCTCACAGCGCGGTGATCCCTCAGTACTAATACCCTCAGAGTGCCGTACTCCCTCAGTTCTAACCCATTTACAGTTCAGCGCTCCCTCAGTAGTAACTCTCTCACAGTGCGACACTCTGACGGCATGGCCATCCATTAGCACTGACCATCAGTGAGTGCGCACTTCATCATTACTGACTCTCTCACTGGACAGCAATCCCTCCATCCTGACTTTCTGACAATGCTGCACTCCCTCCACACTGACCCTCTGAAAATGCTGCACTCCCTCCACACTGACCCTCTGAAAATGCTGCACTACCTCCACACTGACCCTCTGACAATGCTGCACTCCCTCCACACTGATCATCTGACAATGCTGCACTCCTTCCATACTGACCCCTGACAATGCTGCACTCCCTCCACACTGATACTCTGACAATGCTGCACTCCCTCCACACTGACCCTCTGACAATGCTGCACTCCCTCCACACTGACCCTCTGACAATGCTGCACTCCCTCCGTACTGACCCTCTGACAATGCTGCACTCCCATCACACTGACGCTCTGACAGTGCTGCACTCCCTCCACACTGACCCTCTGACAATGCTGCACTCCCTCCACACTGACCCTCTGACAATGCTGCACTCCCTCCACACTGACCCTCTGACAATGCTGCACTCCCTCCACACTGATCCTCTGACAATGCTGCACTCCCTCCACACTGACCCTCTGACAATGCTGCACTCCCTCCACACTGACCCTCTGACAATGCTGCACTCCCTCCACACTGACCCTCCGACAATGCTGCACTCCCTCCACACTGACCCTCTGACAATGCTGCACTCCCTCCACACTGACCCTCTGACAATGCTGTACACCCTCCACACTGACCCTCTGACAATGCTGCACTCCCTCCACACTGACCCTCTGACAATGCTGCACTCCCTCCACACTGACCCTCTGACAATGCTGCACTCCCTCCACACTGACCCTCTGACAATGCTGCACTCCCTCCGTACTGACCCTCTGACAATGCTGCACTCCCATCACACTGACGCTCTGACAGTGCTGCACCCCCTCCGTACTGACCCTCTGACAATGCTGCACTCCCATCACACTGACGCTCTGACAGTGCTGCACTCCCTCCATCCTGACCCTCTGATAATGCTGAACTCCTCCGTACTGACCGTCTGACAATGCTGTACACCCTCCACACTGACCCTCTGACAATGCTGCACTCCCTCCACACTGACCCTCTGACAATGCTGCACTCCCTCCACACTGACCCTCTGACAATGCTGCACTCCCTCCACACTGACCCTCTGACAATGCTGCACTCTCTCAGTACTGACCCTCTGACAATGCTGCACTCCCTCCACACTGACCCTCTGACAATGCTACACTCCCTCCACACTGACCGTCTGACAATGCTGCACTCCCTCCACACTGACCCTCTGACAATGCTGCACTCCCTCCACACTAATACTCTGACAATGCTGCTCTCCCTCCACACTGACCCTCTGACAATGCTGCAATCCCTCCATACTGATCGTCTGATTTTGCTGCACTCCCTCCACACTGATCCTCTGACAATGCTGCACTCCCTCCACACTGACCCTCTGACAATGCAGCACTCCCTCCACACTGACCCTCTGACAATGCAGCACTCCCTCCACACTGACCCCCTGACAATGCTGCACTCCCTTGATACTGACCCTCTGAAAATGCTGCACTCGCTCCACACTGATCCTCTGACAATGCAGCACTCCCTCCACACTGATCCTCTGACAATGCAGTACTCCCTCCATACTGACCCTCTGACAATGCTGCACTCCCTCCACACTGACCCTCTGACAATGCTGCACTCCCTCCACACTGACCCCCTGACAATGCTGCACTCCCTCCACACTGACCCTCTGACAATGCTGCACTCACTCCACACTGACCCTCTGACAATGCTGCACTTCCTCCACACTGATCCTCTGACAATGCTGTACTCCTCCCATACTGATTCTCTGATAGTGATGCACTCCCTCAGGACTGACTCTCTGACAGTGTGGAAGTGGCCCTATATTGGCCCTCTGACAGTGTGGCCCAATCTCAGGACAAAATCTCTGACAGTACAGCGCTCCATCATAACTGACACTCTGACAGTACAGCATTGCCTCAGTACTGACTCATTGACAGTGTAGCACTCCCTCAGTACAGACCCTCTGCCTCGGTCCTGCACCTCTGACAGTCCTGCAGTGCCTCCGTACTGTCTATCTGACAGTGTAGCACTCTCTCTGCACTAACCCTCTGACCATGCAGCACTCCCTCCGTACTGACCCTCTGACAGTGCAGCACTCCCTCAGTACTGACCCTCTGACAGTGCAGCACTCCTTCAGTACTGACCCTCTGAGAGTGCAGCACTCCCTCAGTACTGACCCTCTGGCAATGAGGCACTCCCTCAGTACTGACCCTCTGATGGTGCAGTGCTCTCTCAGTGCAGATCCCCTAATAGTGAGGCTTGCCGTCTGGACTGAAACTCTGACAGTGTGGTGCTCACTCAGTACTGACTCTCTGACAGTGCAGCACTCCCTCAGAACTGACCCTGTGACAGTGCAGCACTCCCTCAGTACTGACCCTCTGACAGTGCAGCACTCCCTTAGTACTGACCGTCTGACAGCGCAGTGATCCCTCAGAACCGACCCTCTGACAGTGCAGCATGCGGTCAGTACTGACCCTCTGACAGTGCAGCACTCCCTCAGTACTGACCCTCTGACAGTGCAGCTCTCCCTCAGTACTGACCCTCTGACAGTGCAGCATGCGGTCAGTACTGACCCTCTGACAGTGCAGCACTCCCTCAGTACTGACCCTCTGACAGTGCAGTACTCCCTCAGTACTGACCCTCTGACAGTGTGGCACTCCCTCAGTACTGACTCTTTCTTTTTCGATTTCATAGAGTCTTGTGGAAATTTGGAGACATAGGGTTTGCAGATTCTAAGGAAGCCTGAGAGAGACACACAAACCAAACCCTGTCTGAAAGTCTCTGTAATAGACTATTCAGAGGCACTGAGTCACAGAGGTGCACAGCTTGTAAATGGACCCTCCTCTCCAACTCGTCCATACCAACCAGATATTCTCATCTCATTTCATCCCATTAGCTAGCACTTGGCTGATGTCCCTCTAAACCCTTCCTATTCACATACTCATCCTGATGCCTTTTAAATGTAGCAATTGTACCAGCCCCCATCACTTCCTCTGGCAGCTACCTGCATGCCCTTGAATAAGTGCTCAAACATTCATACTGACGATACATACTCTAATAAACACCAACCTACGAAATGCTATCATTGTCATTTTCAATCCACCCTTAGCTTCTTCATTACGCTGATTTGAACAGAGGTAAAGAAACAGAGTTAGTGACCATCCACCGTGACCCTTTTATAAAACTTATTTTCACATGTGGCTTGTATGTGATTCCCACACCCTCTAATAATTGCCTGGAAGGTGGGGGTGAGCTGTACACTCCTGCTGCAGTCCTTCGGTGTCCCACAGTGATGTTAGGGAGGGAGCTCCAGGATTTTGACCTGAACCATGTAAAGAGCTCTCTTACTGGAGTGCCCTTTTAAAGTTGGGAAGTTAGTATAGACCAGGAGGACCCGAGAGCTGCTGTCTTGTCAGAGAGAGAGGCCTGGTGGGTCACACACCTCTGGTGAGGGCTGAGGTTGAGAAGCTGGGGCCTTCATGGTAATTTCAGACATGATAGAGATTGAGCCAACAATGTTGGCATCACGAACCTGTTAGCTGTGGTAACTGACCCCGCTTTGTAGCAGAGGGATTCAATCCCTTTAATAGAGCAAGCTTGAGAATTCAACCCTAAAATCAATCTGTACAGACGCGCTGGAGACCTGAACCATCAATACAGAGATTGCTGAAGAAACTTAGCATGTCCGGCAGCATCTCTGAAGGGAGAGGGAGAAAGAGACAGATAGAGAGTTCACCTTTCAATCCAGTGATTTCTGCGGGAAAGTTCCTTCAGAACAGACCGTTTTGAGGAAGGGTCACTTGAAATGCAAATTGTTCCTCTCTCTCTTCACCGTTGCTACCTGCTGAATTCTGCTGAATATCCCCAGCCATCTGTTTGCTTGAGAATTTGACCTGATCCAAGCGTCACTGAGTAATTCAGTCTGTGTTCAATGTCCTGAGGCTGCTCCTGTTGAAAGTTGACAAACAGGTTTAAGGCTTTGTAAGGTATTGTATTTGGAGGGCGGGCGACATGGGAGAACAGGTACAGAGCACAGGCACTTCACAAAGATCCTTCTCAATGTAACTTTGTGATGTTAATTCAGAAGAAACAGCTCAGACCTAACATTTCAATTAATCAGCCAAGGGGAGGATATATGTCATGGCAAAGACTTCTTGTAAAGAGACTGTACCGAACCGAACTTTAGTGACTATGTTTGTACGTAAAGTTTTTTTGTGAATAAAGTCTCTTTTTGAAATTGATATAAATATTTTTTCGATGGGGACCAAGCATCTTGAGCTTGTGGAGGCATTGCCCTTGTCCCTAATCTTTCTTAAATAAACGCTAGACAAGTTCTATACTCCCCGGATACAGACATCAAACGGTCATCAACGGGGAGGAGATGGTGGGATGGTCACCGGGGCTCAGTGTTGCCTCACCCCACCCGGGTTCGATTCCAGCCTCGGGTGACTGTCTGTGTGGAGTTGGCACATTCTCCCCGTGTCAGCCTCCGGGGGCTCCAGTTCCCACCCACTGTCCAAAGATGTGCAGGCTGGGTGGGTTATCCAGAGGAAATGAAGGGATCCAGGGATAGAGGGGGTAGGGTGGGATGCTCTGCCGAGGGTCAGTGTGAACCTGATAGGCCGAATGACCTGCTTCCCCATTTTAGGGATTGTATGATCAATCCAGAGACTCAAATACTGTTCTGGGCCCTGGGCTCCAATCTTGGAGGTGGCTGTGGGTCACCACAGTGAGAACAGGTTTGGGGATGAACACGGTCCAAGGGGGCAACAGGTTTGCTTTCTGAGGTGTTGAGGGCATGAATGTTCTGTCGAGGTGCTTTGGGGATAAACACACTGAGGGGATGGTTTCAAAGGTATTGAGGGAGCACTATCTGTCAGTCCAGGGTGCAGATGGTCGAAAGGTACAGATACACTTCATAGAACATAGAACATAGGACATCGAACAGTACAGCACAGAACAGGCCCTTCAGCCCTTATTGCTGTGCCGACCATCGATCCTCATGTAAGGGAAACCTAAAGTATGAACACTCAAATTTCTGTGACCATATGCATGTCCAGCAGTCACTTAAATATCCCCAATGACCTTGCTTCCACAACTGCTGCTTGCAACGCATTCCATGCTCTCGCAACTCTCTGCTTAAAGAACCCGCCTCTGACATCCCCTCTATACTTTCCTCCAAACAGCTTAAAACTATGACCTCTCGTGTTAGCAATTTCTGCCCTGGGAAAAGGTTTCTGGCTATCAACTCTATCTATGCCTCTCATTATCTTGTATACCTCAATTAGGTCCCCTGTCTTCCTTCTTTTTTCCACTGAAAGAAGTCCGAGCTCAGTCAATCTCTCTTTGTTAGATAAGCCCTCCATTCCAGGCAGCATTCTGGTAAACCTCCTCTGAATCCTCTCCAAAGCATCTACATCTTTCCTATAATAGGGCGACCAGAACTGGACACAGTATTCCAAGTGCGTTCTAACCAAAGTTGTATAGAGCTGCAACAAGATCTCACGACTCTTAAACACAATCCTCCTGTTAATGAAAGCCAAAACACCATATGCTTTCTTAACAACCCTGTCCACTTGGGGAGCCATTTTAAGGGATCTATGTACCTGCACACCAAGATCCCTCTGTTCCTCCACACTGCCAAGAATCCTATCTTTAATCCTGTACTCAGTTTTCAAATTTGACCTTCCAAAATGCATCACCTCCATTTATTCAGGTTGAACTCCATCTGCCACCTCTCAGCCCATCTCTGCATCCTGTCAATGTCCCGCTGCAGCCAACAACAGCCCTCCATACTGTCAACGACACTCCAACCTTTGTGTCGTCTGCAAACTTGCTGACCCATCTTTCAATCCCCTCATCCAAGTCATTAATAAAAATTACAAACAGTAGAGGCCCAAGGACAGAGCCCTGTGGAACACCACTCACCACTGACTTCCAGGCAGAATATTTTCCTTCTCCTACCACTCGCTGTCTTCTATTGGCCAGCCAATTCTGTATTCAGACAGCTAAGTTTCCCGGTATCCCATTCCTCCTGACCTTCTGAATGAACCTACCATGGGGAACCTTATCAAATGCCTTACTGAAGTCCATATACACCACATCCACAGCTCGACCCTCATCAACTTGCCTAGTAACATCCTCAAAGAACTCAGTAAGGTTTGTGAGGCATGACCTGCCCCTCACAAAGCCGTGTTGATTGCATTAAATCAAGCCATGCTCTTCCAGATGCTCATAAATCCTGTCCCTCAGAATCCTTTCTAACTCTTTACATACGACAGACGTGAGAGTGTTTTGTCTGTAATTGCCGGGGATTTCCCTATTTCCTTTCTTGAAGAGAGGAATTATATTTGCATCCCTCCAGTCCTCAGGTACGACTCCAGTGGAGAGCGAGGATGTAAGGATCTTCGCAAGCAGCGAAGCAATCACATTTCTCACTTTCCAAAGCAGCCGAGGACAAATCTGGTTTGGCCCTGGCGACTTGTCAATCTTAATGTTTGTCAAAATGTTCAGCACATCAGCTTCCTCAATCTCTATCTGTTCCAGCAGGCTTACCTGCTCCTCAATGGTTTCATTCACTACAAGGTCCTTTTCTTTAGTAACGACAGAAGCAAAAAACTAATTTCGGGGGTTCCCCTGCCTCCTCAGACTCTACACACAAGTTCCCTATGCGATCCCTGAGCGGACCTACTCTTTCTTTGATCATTGTCTTACTCCTCACATCCGTGTAAAATGTCTTTGGATTCTCCCTAATCCTTCCTGTCAAGCCTTTTTCCTGCCCCCTCCTGGCTCTCCTCAGGCCATTTTTGAGCTCTTTCCTCGCCTGCCTGTAATCCTCTCGAGCTGAGCAAGACCCTTCCTTCCTCCACCTTACGTAAGCTGCCTTCTTTCTTTCGAAAAGAAGCTCCTCCGCTCTCGACATCCAAGGTTCCTTTATCTTACCCCTTCTTGCCTGACTCAGAGGGACACATTTGTGCATCACTCGCAACAACTGTTCCTTAAACCGTCTCCACATGTTTATAGTGCCCTTTCCATGGAATAATTGCTCCCAGTCCATGGTTCCCAACTCACGTCTGATAGTATCATAGTTTCCTTTTTCCCCAATTAAATATCCTCCCATTGTGCCAGCTTCTCTCCTTCTCCATGGCTATATAGAATGTGAGGCAGTTGTGGTCACTATCACCAAAATGCTCTCCCACCATAAGATCTGACACCTGTCCCAGCTCATTGCCGAGCACCAAAATCAAAATGGCCTCTCCCCTCGTCGGCCGCTTCAAGGTGCTGAGTTAGGAAACCCTCCTGAACACACCTTACAAAACCATCTGCTCGAAGCAGGTTCCAATCTATATTGAGAAAGTTAAAGTCACCCATTACAACAACCCTATTACATTCACTCTTTACCAAAATCTGCTGACCTATGCTTTCTTCAATCTCCCTGCGGCTGTTGGGGGGGGCCTGTAGTAAACAGGATGGTGTGAGTTTCTAACCTGAACTGACAGTGATGGATTTTATAAACTTGTATTAGAGGATACTACAGGTGGACATTCAGATGGTAATCTCAGTTCTGTAACGCCAAACTCTTACACAATTCATCAGGACCTGGATATTCACATTGTGTTCCAGCTCAATCCCATTTACTGCATAAAAGTTCTCCTTTCAATCATCCCATTCTCTCAATAGTTCTCCCCACAACTTCAATGTGTCCTGAGGGTCAGGCTGGGGGTGTTGTGTGGGACGCAGTGAGGGTCAGGCTGGGGACGGTGTGTGGGACGGAGTGAGGGTCAGGCTGGGGACGGTGTGTGGGACGGAGTGAGGGTCAGGCTGGGGACGGTGTGTGGGAGGCAGTGAGGGTCAGGCTGGGGACGGTGTGTGGGACGCAGTGAGGGTCAGGCTGGTGGCGGTGTGTGGGACGGAGTGAGGGTCAGGCTGGGGACGGTGTGTGGGACGGAGTGAGGGTCAGGCTGGGGACGGTGTGTGGGACGGATTGAGGGTCAGGCTGGGGGTGTTGTGTGGGACGGAGTGAGGGTCAGGCTGGGGACGGTGTGTGGGACGGAGTGAGGGTCAGGCTGGGGACGGTGTGTGGGACGCAGTGAGGGTCAGGCTGGCGACGGTGTGTGGGACGGAGTGAGGGTCAGGCTGGGGACGGTGTGTGGGACGGAGTGAGGGTTAGGCTGGGGGCGGTGTGTGGGACGGAGTGAGGGTCAGGCTGGGGACGGTGTGTGGGACGGAGTGAGGGTCAGGCTGGGGACGGTGTGTGGGACAGAGTGAGGGTCAGGCTGGGAACGGTGTGTGGGACGCAGTGAGGGTCAGGCTGGGGACGGTGTGTGGGAGGCAGTGAGGGTCAGGCTGGGGACGGTATGTGGGACGGAGTGAGGGTCAGGCTGGGGACGGTGTGTGGGACGGAGTGAGGGTCAGGCTGGGAACGGTGTGTGGGACGGAGTGAGGGTCAGGCTGGGGACGGTGTGTGGGACGCAGTGAGGGTCAGGCTGGGGACGGTATGTGGGAAGGAGTGAGGGTCAGGCTGGGGACGGTGTGTGGGACGCAGTGAGGGTCAGGCTGGGGACGGTGTGTGGGAGGGAGTGGGTCAGGCTGGGGACGGTGTGTGGGAGGCAGTGAGGGTCAGGCTGGGGACGGTGTTGTGGGACGCAGTGAGGGTCAGGCTGGGGGCGGTGTGTGGGACGGAGTGAGGGTCAGGCTGGTGGCGGTGTGTGGGAGGCAGTGAGGGTCAGGTTGGGGACGGTGTGTGGGACGGAGTGAGGGTCAGGCTAGGGGCGGTGTGTGGGACGGAGTGAGGGTCAGGCTGGGGACGGTGTGTGGGACGCAGTGAGGGTCAGGCTGGGGACGGTGTGTGGGACGGAGTGAGGATCAGGCTGGGGACGGTGTGTGGGACGCAGTGTGGGTCAGGCTGGGGACGGTGTGTGGGACGGAGTGAGGGTCAGGCTGGGGACGGTGTGTGGGACGGAGTGAGGGTCAGGCTGGGGACGGTGTGTGGGACGGAGTGAGGGTCAGGCTGGGGACGGTGTGTGGGACGCGGTGAGGGTCAGGCTGGGGACGGTGTGTGGGACGCAGTGAGGGTCAGGCTGGGGACGGTGTGTGGGACGCAGTGAGGGTCAGGCTGGGGACGGTGTGTGGGAGGCAGTGAGGGTCAGGCTGGGGGCGGTGTGTGGGACGGAGTGAGGGTCAGGCTGGGGGTGGTGTGTGGGACGGAGTGAGGGTCAGGCTGGTGGCGGTGTGTGGGACGGAGTGAAGGTCAGGCTGGGGGTGGTGTGTGGGATGGAGTGAGGGTCAGGCTGGGGACGGTGTGTGGGACGGAGTGAGGGTCAGGCTGGGGACGGTGTGTGGGACGGAGTGAGGGTCAGGCTGGGGCGGTGTGTGGGATGGAGTGAGGGTCAGGCTGGGGACGGTGTGTGGGACGCAATGAGGGTCAGGCTGGGGACGGTGTGTGGGACTGAGTGAGGGTCAGGCTGGGGACTGTGTGTGGGACGCAGTGAGGGTAAGGCTGGGGGCGGTGTGTGGGACGCAGCGAGGGTCAGGCTGGGGACGGTGTGTGGGACGGAGTGAGGGTCAGGCTGGGGACGGTGTGTGGGACGGAGTGAGGGTCAGGCTGGGGACGGTGTGTGGGACGGAGTGAGGGTCAGGCTGGGGATGGTGTGTGGGAGGCAGTGAGGGTCAGGCTGGGGACAGTGTGTGGGACGCAGTGAGGGTCAGGCTGGGGACGGTGTGTGGGACGGAGTGAGGGTCAGGCTGGGGACGGTGTGTGGGACGGAGTGAGGGTCAGGCTGGGGGATGGTGTGTGGGAGGCAGTGAGGGTCAGGCTGGGTCGGTGTGTGGGACGGAGTGAGGATCAGGCTGGGGACGGTGTGTGGGACGCAGTGAGGGTTCAGGCTGGGGACGGTGTGTGGGAGGCAGTGAGGGTCAGGCTGGGGACGGTGTGTGGGACGGAGTGAGGGTCAGGCTGGGGGTGGTGTGTGAATTCCCATGTAGGTCAGGCTGGGAGTGGTGTTGGACGACGGTGAGGGTCAGCCTGGGGGTGGTGTGTGGGCGGCAGTGAGGGTCAGGCTGGGGGCGGTGTGTGGGCGGCAGTGAGGGTCAGGCTGGGGGTGGTGTGTGGACGACAGTGAGGGTCAGGCTGGGGGTGGTGTGTGGATTCCCATGTAGGTCAGGCTGGGAGCGGTGTTGGACGACGGTGAGGGTCAGCCTGGGGGTGGTGTGTGGGCGGCAGTGAGGGTCAGGCTGGGGACGGTGTGTGGGACGGAGTGAGGGTCAGGCTGGGGGTGGTGTGTGGATTCCCATGTAGGTCAGGCTGGGAGTGGTGTTGGACGACGGTGAGGGTCAGCCTGGGGGTGGTGTGTGGGCGGCAGTGAGGGTCAGGCTGGGGGCGGTGTGTGGGCGGCAGTGAGGGTCAGGCTGGGGGTGGTGTGTGGACGACAGTGAGGGTCAGGCTGGGGGTGGTGTGTGGATTCCCATGTAGGTCAGGCTGGGAGCGGTGTTGGACGACGGTGAGGGTCAGCCTGGGGGTGGTGTGTGGGCGGCAGTGAGGGTCAGGCTGGGAGTGGTGTTGCACGGCGGTAGGGGTCAGGCTGGGGGCTGTGTGTGGGACGGAGTGAGGGTCAGGCTGGGGACGGTGTGTGGGTGGGCATTCGTGCTGTGTGCTGCTGCAGTCTCCTGAATGGGGAACAGACTTTGAAAACTCCGAGCCCCAGAGGAAAGGCATTTAATCAATTCACAGAATCATTGATTGTCCGAATGAATTAGTGCCCACCCAACTCGTTCACATAATTGAGGTTCCTCTGTCGGTGGGAACATGATTTGGAAGGGTGTAGAGGGTTACGGGCCAGATGTTGGCAGGTGGGACTGGAATGGGTTGGGATACCTGGTCAGCATGGACGGGTTGGACCGAAGGGTCTATTTCTGTGCTGTATATCTCTATGACTCTATGACCTTCCTGCCAATTTTGTATCAAAATCTCCCCATCTCCTTGTATTCTATGGTGATGGACTTTTATACCCGTGTGTTATGTGGACCCTTGCTGAACGTCTTTCTGAAGTCCAAGTTAGTGATTTCCATGCAGAAAACCATGCTGACTATCCCTAATCAATCTTGTCTTTCCAATTACATGTACATCCTACCCCTCATACGCCCTTTCAACAACTTGCCTTCTACTGACTACAGCCTCACCGGTCTATAGTTTGCTGAATTTTCCTTACCACCTTTCTCAAATAATGGCACCAGTCTTCCAGCAACCAGTCCAGAACCAGAGGGCATAGGTTTAGGGTGACAGGGTAAAGATATAAAAGAGACTGAAGGGGCAACTGTTTCACACAGAGGGTGGTACGTGCATGGAATGAGCTGCCAGAGGAAGTGGTAGAGGCAGGTACAATTGCAACATTTAGGAGGCATTTGGATGGATATATGAATAGGAAGGGTTTGGAGGGATATGGGCTGGGTGCTGACGGGTGGGACTAGTTTGGGTTGGGATATCTGGTCAGCATGGATGGGTTGGATGGAAGGGTCTGCTTCCATGTTGTACATCTCAATGACTCTGACTCGAAATGGCCAGTTTCCACACCACAGTGATTCTACGGGAAACCCATTTGGACAGGTACCTCACAGGAAATGTTTGGATGCATGTGGACCAAGGGGAGGCAGGTGAGATTACCTCAGTTTGGAATTATGTTTGACATGGATTGATTGGATCACAGGGTCTGTTTCCATGCTACATAACATTACGACTCTAATTCTTGCTATCTCTGCATTCCTCCCTCTTCACATCTCTCCCTATCTCTGTCACCTCTCCCAGCCTCACAACTCTTCCTTATCTTCCAAGTTTGTGAGAAGATTTGTAGCTCGGGTGCTCGTTGTTGTGGTTCTGTTCACCGAGCTGGGAATTTGTGTTGCAGATGTTTTGTCCCCTGTCTAGGTGACATCCTCAGTGCTTGGGAGCTTCCTGTGAAGCCCTTCTGTGATGTTTCCTCCGACATTTATAGTGGTTCAGGAACTGACAACCGGAAGCGGCAGAGACAGGCCACTATAAATGCCGGAGGAAAAATCATAGAAGCGCTTCACAGGAGGCTCCCAAGCACTGAGGATGTCACCTAGACAGGGGACGAAACGTCTGCAAGACAAATTTCCAGCTCGGCGAACATCTTCCTTATCTCTAATAATTCCTCTCCAGCCTCAGACACCTTCCTAACTCTAATCCCCTCCAGTCTCTGAAAGTTGTGCTATATGTGCCTTTCTTTGATTGCAGCCTTTAGGATATCCCATTTTTATTTCTCACTTGATGATGGCTCTTTCAGATTCCTGCATCGAGCTCCAGAATTTCCTCCTAAACCGCTCCATCTCACTTTCCTCCCAAACACATTCACCAATCATGTGTCATCTAATCTACTATCATTTTTTCTGACCTGGTTTCAAAGGTGTCCGGTCATATTCCTATATTAAGTGTGTTGCGGTTTACAGCACAGAAAAAGGCTCTGTGGGCCATTGAGTCTGTGCCAGTAAAGAAAACTATAACCAAACTATCCTGATCCATTTTCCAATACACAGCCATTGGCACCATCTGTCTTGGTATCACAGTGTGCACCAAAATGTGTCTTAAATGCTGTTGGGAATTCCTTGTCTCCCACCCTCCCAGACAGTGAGGTTTAGTGCAACTGTTGCTCGATGATGGCATCACCCACAGGAACACAGAGCAGCTGGGTCTGTGCAAACCAGAGATCGCCCACACATTGGGAAGGATGGCAGGGTCCCTGAGATGGGGCACAGGGGATTTACCAGGATGGTTCAAGGAATGGGGGATTGTAGCAGCATGTTTTGGATATTCTTTTACATTATTCATTGGTCTGATATAGTTGTTGCTGATACATTGGGTAGATAATATCGATCTACAATAGGTGGACTCTCCTTCTCAACCTCTTCCCTTGCCTGGGCTGGGGTAACCTTCAGGTTAAACCACGACCAGTCATCTCTCCCTAATGAGAGAGCAGCCCTATGGTCTGGTAGGACAATACTGACTTTGCCTCTACACAGTGATGTCACTGTACCTCGGGGGTAGAGAGAGGGAATGCTGAGGGTGGTGGATGGGACACCACTCAGGCACAGTGCTTTGTCCTGGAAGATGTTCACGTTCTTTAACATTGCTGGGAGCTGCACTGATGCAGGCAAGTGGACACTGTTCCAACACAATCCTGATGTGTACCTTATAGAGAGCAAACAGACATTGGGGAATCAGGGATTTGGGGAACCTGAGATTGTTCTCCTTGTAGCAAAGGAAATTGAAGGGAGCTGTGACAGAGTGGTTTACAAACATTACACGTTAAAATAAACCTTATACTCATCAGCTCATTATACAAGGATTACAGGACACATTGAAGGTGTGGGGAGAACTATTGAGAGAATGGGATGATTTAAAGGAGAACTTTTATAAAGTAAATGGGATTGAGCTGGAACACAATACCCACGCACAATGTGAATATCCAGGTCCTGATGAATTGAGTAATGCTGTCAGGGTTTGGCGTTACAGTTACTGAGATTACCATCTGAATACCCATCTGTAGTATCCTGTAATACAAGTTTATAAAATTCATCACTGTCAGTTCAGGTTAGAAACTCACACCATCCCCTCCTCCTGGCCCAGGATGACTGGACACATTACCCCTTGTGGAGGTCAGCAGTTAGTTCAGGGGGAAATCTATGTGGGTTTCTAGGAGTTTCCACCTTGGGACTTCATGTGACTGAACAGGGCAGATCTTTCATAGATGGGACAGAATGATCCAAGAGTCAGTGAGATATGGAGAGCAGGATTTCCTTCCTTTTCTTTCCTTCCGTGTTGCCGCTGTGCCTCATCAATAAGACATGGGGAGTGAAAGGCTCATGCAGCTCGATGGGCAAGTTGTCTCCATTCTGACCAATGGGCAGCAAGATCCTCCCTGTCATCCCATAGAGTCTCACGGAAAACAGAGCAACACTGCACGCTTCCCACTGCCCAGAATTCCCAGTAAACGGTTAGAAGAATTGGGGGGTGGGGATATCTGTCAGAAAAGGCATAACTGTAAAGCTCTAAGAGGATTGTGAAGTGAGAGAGATGCACAGGAGAAGGGGGCAACAAGTTGCCAGATGGAGTATAATTTGGGAAAATGGGAAGTTGGTCATTTTGGAGGGGACAATAAAAGAACAGAGTGCTATTTAAATGGTGGAAACTGTAGAAAGCTGCACCACAAAGGGACCAGGGGGTAATTGTGCAGGAAACACAGAAAGCAGCAGATTCTGGGTCAGTCACGGAATCAAGGGTTCGGCTTCAGATTCGTCAGGTTTAAGGCAACACCGACACGGGTCAGGGGTTTCTGTAGCAATGGAGCTGGGGTGAGGGGGAGACAAGGAACGTTTAACAGAATGGAATTCCTGGTGTTTGTGATTGTGTGGATGTCTGATCAGAAGGTCACCTTGGGGTCAGATATAACAACAATATTGTGAAGAATGTAGTGTTCCTCAGATATTTCCCAGTGGGAGGGAGGGGCTCAGCAGTAAGGGATAGGTATTTGTAATAGCAACTGAAGGCAATGGTTCTAACCATTACAATGTTTCACTGGAGAAAACTGCAGCTAATCGAGTAGTGGGAGCGTGGTAAAGCAGTTTGATAACTGAGTAACAGTGGAGTAATGGAGACAGATGATGGGGAGAGGGACTTGGGCAGTGTCAGTTTACATGTGGAACCTAACACAGTGCTTTTGGACAATGTCACCTCCTGGCAGTATGTCGGTGAGAAAAAGGAGGGTCCAAGGATAGATCCTTAGATTCCCTACAGTGTGGAAACAGTCCCTTCGTCCCAACAAGTCTACACCGACCCTCTGAAGAGGAACCCATCCAGACCCATTCCCCTACGTTTACCACTGATTGATGCACCTAACGCTACAGGCACTTTAGCATGGCCATTTCACCTAACCTGCACATCTTTGGACTGTGGGAAGAAACCGCAGCACCCGGAGGAAACCCACGCAGACACTGGGAGAAAGTGCAAACTCCACACAGACAGTCGCCCGAGTCTGGAATCGAACCTGAGTCCCTGATGCTGTGAGGCAGCAGTGCTCACCATTGAGCCACCGTGCTGGCCAACCCTTGAGGGACAACACATGCAATGAATTCAGAAAGGAAATCAGAGAGGGTATCACAGCTACAGAAGTCACCATTGTCGAGGAGGGTCTGCCTACTGAGTCAGTATTGGTGGAAATTAGAAACAGTAAGGGAGCAGTCACCTCATTAGGGGTTTACTACAGGCGCCCCCCCACCCAACAACAGCAGGGAGGTTGCAGAAAGCATAGGTCAGCAGATTTTGGTAAAGAGTGAATGTAATAGGGTTGTTGTAATGGGTGACTTTAACTTTCTCAATATAGATGGGAACCTCCTTCGAGCAGATGGTTTTGTAAGGTGTGTTCAGGAGGGTTTCCTAACTCAGCACCTTGAAGCGGCCGACGAGGGGAGAGGCCATTTTGATTTTGGTGCTCGGCAATGAGCTGGGACAGGTGTCAGATCTTGTGGTGGGAGAGCATTTTGGTGATAGTGACCACAACTGCCTCACATTCTATATAGCCATGGAGAAGGAGAGATGCAGGCACAATGGGAGGATATTTAATTGGGGAAAAGGAAACTATGATGCTATCAGACGTGAGTTGAGAACTATGGACTGGGAGCAATTATTCCATGGAAAGGCCACGACAGACATGTGGAGACGGTTTAAGGAACAGTTGTTGCGAGTGATGCATAAATATGTCCCTCTGAGACAGGCAAGAAGGGGTAAGATAAAGGAACCATGGATGTCGAGAGCGGAGGAGCTTCTTTTCGAAAGAAAGAAGGCAGCTGACGTAAGGTAGAGGAAGGAAGGGTCTTGGTCAGCTCTAGAGGATTACAGGCAGGCGAGGAAGGAGCTCATAAATGGCCTGAGGAGAGCCAGGAGGGGGCAGGAAAAAGGCTTGACAGGAAGGATTAGGGAGAATCCAAAGACATTTTACACGGATGTGAGGAGTAAGACAATGATCAAAGAAAGAGTAGGGCCGCTCAGGGATCGCATAGGGAACTTGTGTGTAGAGTCTGAGGAGGCAGGGGAACCCCCGAAATTAGTTTTTTGCTTCTGTCGTTACTAAAGAAAAGGACCTTGTAGTGAATGAAATCATTGAGGAGCAGGTAAGCATGCTGGAACAGATAGAGATTGAGGAAGCTGATGTGCTGAACAATTTGACAAACATTAAGATTGACAAGTCGCCAGGGCCAGACCAGATTTGTCCTCAGCTGCTTTGGGAAGTGAGAAATGTGATTGCTTCGCTGCTTGCGAAGATCCTTACATCCTCGCTCTCCACTGGAGTCGTACCTGAGGACTGGAGGGATGCAAATATAATTCCTCTCTTCAAGAAAGGAAATAGGGAAATCCCCGGCAATTACAGACCAGACACTCTCACGTCTGTCGTCTGTAAGGTGTTAGAAAGGATTCTAAGGGACAGGATTTATGACCATCTGGAAGAGCATGGCTTGATTTAATGTAATCAATACGGCTTTGTGAGGGGCAGGTCATGCCTCACAAACCTTACTGCGTTCTTTGAGGATGTTACTAGGCAAGTTGATGAGGGTCGAGCTGTGGATGTGGTGTATATGGACTTCAGTAAGGCATTTGATAAGGTTCCCCATGGTAGGTTCATTCAGAAGGTCAGGAGGAATGGGATACCGGGAAACTTAGCTGTCTGGATACAGAATTGGTTGGTCAACAGAAGACAGCGAGTGGTAGTAGAAGGAAAATATTCTGCCTGGAAGTCAGTGGTGAGTGGTGTTCCACAGGGCTCTGTCCTTGGGCCTCTACTGTTTGTAATTTTTATTAATGACTTGGATGAGGGGATTGAAAGATGGGTCAGCAAGTTTGCAGACAACACAAAGGTTGGAGTGTCGTTGACAGTATGGAGGGCTGTTGTTGGCTGCAGCGGGACATTGACAGGATGCAGAGATGGGCTGAGAGGTGGCAGATGGAGTTCAACCTGAATAAATGGAGGTGATGCATTTTGGAATGTCAAATTTGAAAACTGAGTACAGGATTAAAGATAGGATTCTTGGCAGTGTGACAGAACAGAGGGATCTTGGTGTGCAGGTACATAGATCCCTTAAAATGGCTCCCCAAGTGGACAGGGATGTTAAGAAAGCATATGGTGTTTTGGCTTTCATTTACAGGAGGATTGTGTTTAAGAGCCACGAGATCTTGATGCAGCTCTATAAAACTTTGGTGAGAACGCACTTGGAATACTGTGTCCAGTTCTGGTCGCCCTATTATAGGAAAGATTGGATGCTATGGAGAGGGTTCAGAGGAGGTTTACCAGAATGCTGCCTGGAATGGAGGCTTATCTAACAAAGAGAGATTGACTGAGCTCGGACTTCTTTCAGTGGAAAAAAGAAGGAAGACAGGGGACCTAACAGAGGTATACAAGATAATGAGAGGCATAGAAAGGGTTGATACCCAGACACTTTTTTCCCAGGGCAGAAATTGTTAACACGAGAGGTCATAGTTTTAAGCTGTTTGGAGGAAAGTATAGAGGGGATGTCAGAGGCGGGTTCTTTACACAGAGAGTTGCGAAAGCATGGAATGCGTTGCCAGCAGCAGTTGTGGAAGCATGGTCATTGGGGATATTTAAGTGACTGCTGGACATGCATATGGTCACAGACATTTGAGGGTTTGTACATGAGGTTTAACTTACATGAGGATCGATGGTCGGCACAACACCGTGGGCTGAAGGGCCTGTTCTGTGCTGTACTGTCCTATGTTCTATGTTCTATGAAGTATATCTGTACCTTTCGACCATCTGCACCCTGGACTGACAGATAGTGCTCCCTCAATACCTTAGAAACCATCCCCTCAGTATGTTTATCCCCAAAACACCTCGACAGAACATTCACGCCCTCAACACCTCCGAAAGCAAACCTGTTGCCCCCTTGGACCGTGTTCATCCCCAAACCTGTTCTCACTGTGATGACCCACAGCCACCTCCATGATTGGAGCCCAGGGCACAGAACATTATTTGAGTCTCTGGATTGATCATACAATCCCTAAGATGTGGAAGCAGGTCATTCGGCCTATCAGGTTCACACTGACCCTCGGCAGAGCATCCCACCCTACCCCCTCTGTCCCCGGATCCCTTCATTTCCTCTGGTTAACCCACCCAGCCTGCACATCTTTGGACAGTGGGTGGGAACTGGAGCACCCGGAGGCTGACACGGGGAGAATGTGCCAACTCCACACAGACACTCGCCCGAGGCTGGAATCGAACCCGGGTGGGGTGAGGCAACACTGAGCCCCCTGTGACCATCCCACCATCTCCTCCCCGTTGATGACCGTTTGATGTCTGTACCCGGGGAGTATCGAACTTGTCTAGCGTTTATTTAAGAAAGATTAGGGACAAGGTCAATGCCTCCACAAGCTCAAGATGCTTGGTCCCCCTCGAAAAAATATTTATATCAATTTCAAAAAGATACTTTATTCATGAAAAAACTTTACGTACAAACATAGTCACTAAAGTTCGGTTCTGTTCAGTCTTTACAACAAGTCTTTGCAATGACATATATCCTCCCCTTGGCTGATAAACTGAAATGTTAGGTCTGAGCTATTCCTTCTGAATGAACATCACAAAGTTACATTGAGAAGGATCTTTGTGAAGTGCCTGTGCTCTGTATCTGTTCTCCCATGTACCCCATCCTCCGAATACAATACCTTACAAAGCCTTAAACCTGTTTGTCAACTTTCAGCAGAAGCAGCCTCAGGGCATTGAACACAGACTGAATGACTCAGTGACGCTTGGATCAGGTCAAATTCTCAAGCAAACAGATGGTGGGGAAAGAATCTCCATGCTTCAGGCTCTCTGCCTTTATTCCTGATTAAGGGCTTTTGCCCGAAACGTCGATTTTGCCTGTCCTCGGATGCTGCCTGAATTGCTGTGCTCTTCCAGCACCACTGATCCAGAAGATGGTGGGGAAATTCAGCAGAATTCAGCAGGTAGCAATAGTGAAGAGAGAGAGGAACAATTCGCATTTCAAGTGACCCTTCCTCAAAACGGTCTGTTCTGATGGAACCTTCCTGCAGAAACCACTGGATTGAAAGGTGAACTCTCTCTCTGTCTCTTTCTCCCTCTCCCTTCAGAGATGCTGCCGGACATGCTGAGTTTCTTCAGCAATCTCTGTATTGATGGTTCAGGTCTCCAGCGCGTCCGTACAGATTGGTTTTAGGGTTGAATTCTCATGCTGGCTCTATTAAAGGGATTGAATCCCTCTGCTACAAAGGGGGGTCAGTTACCACAGCTAACAGGTTCGTGATGCCAACATTGTTGGCTCAATCTCTATCATGTCTGAAATTACCACGAAGGCCCCAGCTTCTCAACCTCGCCCCTCACCTGAGGTGTGTGACCCTCCAGGCCTCTCTCTCTGACAAGACAGCAGCACCCACAAGGCCTGTCTCTCTGACAAGACAGCAGCACCCACCAGGCCTCTCTCTCTGAAAAGACAGCAGCTCTCGGGACCTCCTGGTCTATAATAACTTCCCAACTTTAAAAGGGCACTCCAGTAAGAGAGCTCTTTACATGGTTCAGGTCAAAATCCTGGAGCTCCCTCCCTAACATCGTAGGTTGGTGTTTATTAGAGTATGGTATCGACAGTATGAATGTTTGAAAACTTATTCAAGGGCAAGCAGGTAGCTGCCAGAGGAAGTGATGGGGGCTGGTACAATTGTGATATTTATAAGGCATCAGGATGAGTATGTGAATAGGAAGGGTTTAGAGGGATATCAGCCAAGTGCTAGCTAATGGAATGAAATGAGATGAGAATATCTGGTTGGTATGGACGAGCTGGACAGGAGGGGCTGGTTCCAAGCTGTGCACCTCTGTGACTCAGTGCCTCTGAATAGTCTATTGCAGAGAGTTTCAGAAAGGTTTTGGTTTGTGTGTCTCTCTCATGCTTCCTCAGAATCTGCAAACCCAAGTCTCCAAATTTCCACAAGATTCTATGAAATAGAAGAAAAGAGGGTCAGTACTGAGGGCGTGCTGCACTGTCAGATGGTCTGTACTGAGGGAGTGCTGCACTGTCAGAGGGTCAGTACTGAGGGAGTGCTGCACTGTCAGAGGGTCAGTACTGAGGGAGTGCTGCACTGTCAGAGGGTCAGTACTGAGGGAGTGCTGCACTGTCAGAGGGTCAGTGCTGAGGGAGTGCTGCACTGTCAGATGGTCAGTACTGAGGGAGTACTGCACTGTCAGAGGGTCAGTACTGAGGGAGTGCTGCACTGTCAGAGGGTCAGTACTGAGGGAGTGCTGCACTGTCAGAGGGTCAGGACAGAGGGAGTGCTGCACTGTCAGAGGGTCAGTACTGAGGGAGTGCTGCACTGTCAGAAGGTCAGTACAGAGGGAGTGCTGCACTGTCAGAGGGTCAGTACTGAGGGAGAGCTGCAAAGTCAGAGGGTCAGGACAGAGGGAGTGCTGCACTGTCAGAGGGTCAGTACTGAGGGAGTGCTGCACTGTCAGAGGGTCAGTACTGAGGGAGTGCTGCACTGTCAGAGGGTCAGTACTGAGGGAGTACTGCAATGTCAGAGGGTCAGTACTGAGGGAGAGCTGCACTGTCAGAGGGTCAGTACTGAGGGAGAGCTGCACTGTCAGATGGTCAGCACTGAGAGAGTGCTGCACTGTCCGATGGTCAGTACTGAGGGAAGGCTGCACTGTCCAAGGGTCAGTACTGAGGGAATGCTGCACTGTCAGAGGGTCAGTACTGAGGGAGAGCTGCACTGTCAGATGGTCAGTACTGAGAGAGTGCTGCACTGTCAGAGGGTCAGTTCTGAGGGAGTGCTGCACTGTCAGAGGGTCAGTACTGAGAGAGTGCTGCACTGTCAGAGGGTCAGTACTGAGGGAGAGCTGCACTGTCAGAGGGTCAGTTCTGAGGGAGTGCTGCACTGCCAGAGGGTCAGGACTGAGGGAGTGCTGCACTGTCAGATGGTCAGGACTGAGGGAGTGCTGCACTGTCAGAGGGTCAGTACTGAGGGAGTGCTGCACTGTCAGAGGGTCAGTACTGAGGGATTGCTGCACTGTCAGATGGTCAGGACTGAGGGAGTGCTGCACTGTCAGAGGGTCAGTACTGAGGGGGTGCTGCACAGTCAGATGGTCAGTACTGAGGGAGTGCTGCACTGTCAGCGGGTCAGTACTGAGGGAGTGCTGCACAGTCAGATGGTAAGTACTGAGGGAGTGCTGCACTGTCAGCGGGTGAGTACTCAGGGAGCACTGCACTGTCAGAGGGGCAGTACTGAGGGAGTGCTGCACTGTCAGAGGATCAGTACTGTGGGAATGCTGCACTGTCAGAGGGTCAGAACTGAGGGAGTGCTGCACTGTCAGAGGGTCAGAACTGAGGGAGTGCTGCACTGTCAGAGGGTCAGTACTGAGGGAGTGCTGCACTGTCCGAAGGTCAGTACTGAGGGAGTGCTGCACTGTCAGAGGGTCAGTACTGAGGGAGTGCTGCACTGTCAGAGGGTCACTACTGAGGGAAGGCTGCACTGCCAGAGGGTCAGTACTGAGGGAGAGCTGTACTGTTAGAGGGTCAGTACTGAGGGTGAACTGCACAGTCAGATGGTCAGGACTGAGGGAGTGCTGCACTGTCAGCGGGTCAGTACTGAGGGAGTGCTGCACTGTCAAAGGGTCAGTACTGAGGGAGTGCTGCACTGTCAGAGGGTCAGTACTGAGGGAGTGCTGCACTGTCAGAGGGTCAGTACTGAGGGAATGCTGCACTGCCAGAGGGTCAGTACTGAGGGAGAGCTGCACTGTCCAACGGTCAGTACTGAGGGAGTGCTGCACTGTCAGAGTGTCAGTACTGAGGGAGAGCTGCACGGTCAGATGGTCAGTACTGAGGGAGTGCTGCACTGTCAGAGGGTCAGTACTGAGGGAGTGCTGCACTGCCAGAGGGTCAGTACTGAGGGATTGCTGCACTGTCAGAGGGTCATTGCTGAGGGAGTGCTGCACTGTCAGAGGGTCAGTACTGAGGGAGTGCTGCACTGTCAGAGGGTCAGTACTGAGGGTGTGCTGCACTGTCAGATGGTCATTGCTGAGGGAGTGCTGCACTGTCAGAGGGTCAGTACTGAGGGAATGCTGCACTGTCAGAGGGTCAGTACTGAGGGAGTGCTGCACTGTCAGAGGGTCAGTACTGAGGGAGTGCTGCACTGTCAGAGGGTCAGTACTGAGGGAGTGCTGCACTGCCAGAGGGTCAGTACTGAGGGATTGCTGCACTGTCAGAGGGTCATTGCTGAGGGAGTGCTGCACTGTCAGAGGGTCAGTACTGAGGGAGTGCTGCACTGTCAGAGGGTCAGTACTGAGGGTGTGCTGCACTGTCAGATGGTCATTGCTGAGGGAGTGCTGCACTGTCAGAGGGTCAGTACTGAGGGAATGCTGCACTGTCAGAGGGTCAGTACTGAGGGAGTGCTGCACTGTCAGAGGGTCAGTACTGAGGGAGTGCTGCACTGTCAGAGGGTCAGTACTGAGGGAATGCTGCACTGCCAGAGGGTCAGTACTGAGGGAGAGCTGCACTGTCCAAAGGTCATTACTGAGGGAGTGCTGCACTGTCAGAGGGTCAGTAGTGAGGGAGTGCTGCACTGTCAGAGGGTCAGTACTGAGGGAATGCTGCACTGCCAGAGGGTCAGTACTGAGGGAGAGCTGCACTGTCCAAGGGTCAGTGCTGAGGGAGTGCTGCACTGTCAGATGGTCAGGACTGAGGCAGAGCTGCAATGTCAGATGGTCAGTGCTGAGGAGGTGCTGCACTGTCAGAAGTTCAGAACTGAGGGAGAGCTGCACTGTCAGAGGGTCAGGACTGAGGGAGTGATGCACTGTCAGATGGTCAGTACTGTGGGAATGCTGCACTGTCAGAGGGTCAGTACTGAGGGAGTGTTGCACTGTCAGAGGGTCAGTAATGAGGGAGTGCTGCACTGTCCGAGGGTCAGTACTGAGGGAGTGCTGCACTGTCAGAGGGTCAGTACTGAGGGAGCGCTGCACTGTCAGAGGGTCAGTACTGAGGGAGTGCTGCACTGCCAGAGTGTCAGTACTGAGGGAGAGCTGTACTGTCAGAGTGTCAGTACTGAGGGAGAGCTGCACAGTCAGATGGTCAGGACTGAGGGAGTGCTGCACTGTCAGCGGGTCAGAACTGAGGGTTTGCTGCACTGTCAGAGGGTCAGTACTGAGGGAGTGCTGCACTGTCAGAGGGTCAGTACTGAGGGAGTGCTGCACTGTCAGAGGGTCAGTACTGAGGGAATGCTGCACTGCCAGAGAGTCAGTACTGAGGGAGAGCTGCACTGTCCAAGGGTCAGTACTGAGGGAGTGCTGCACTGTCAGAGGGTCATTACTGAGGGAGTGCTGCACTGCCAGAGGGACAGTACTGAGGGATTGCTGCACTGTCAGAGGGTCAGTGCTGAGGGAGTGCTGCACTGTCAGAGGGTCAGTACTGAGGGAGTGCTGCACTGTCAGAGGGTCAGTACTGAGGGTGTGCTGCACTGTCAGAGGGTCAGTACTGAGGGAGTGCTGCACTGCCAGAGGGTCAGTACTGAGGGAGTGCTGCACTGTCAGAGGGTCAGTACTGAGGGAGTGCTGCACTGTCAGAGGGTCAGTACTGAGGGAATGCTGCACTGCCAGAGAGTCAGTACTGAGGGAGAGCTGCACTGTCCAAGGGTCAGTACTGAGGGAGTGCTGCACTGTCAGAGGGTCATTACTGAGGGAGTGCTGCACTGCCAGAGGGACAGTACTGAGGGATTGCTGCACTGTCAGAGGGTCAGTGCTGAGGGAGTGCTGCACTGTCAGAGGGTCAGTACTGAGGGAGTGCTGCACTGTCAGAGGGTCAGTACTGAGGGTGTGCTGCACTGTCAGAGGGTCAGTACTGACGGAGTGCTGCACTGCCAGAGGGTCAGTACTGAGGGAGTGCTGCACTGTCAGAGGGTCAGTACTGAGGGAGTGCTGCACTGTCAGATGGTCAGTACTGAGGGAGAGCTGCACTGTCAGAGGGTCAGTGCTGAGGGAGTGCTGCACTGTCAGAGGGTCACTACTGAGGGAGTGCTGCACTGTCAGAGGGTCAGTACTGAGGGAGTGCTGCACGGTCTGAGGTTCAGTACTGAGGGAGTGCTGCACTGTCAGAGGGTCAGTACTGAGAGAGTGCTGCACTGTCAGAGGGTCAGTACTGAGGGAGAGCTGCACTGCCAGAGGGTCAGGACTGAGGGAGTGCTGTACTGTCAGATGGTCAGTACTGAGGGAATGCTGCACTGTCAGAGGATCAGTACTGAGGGAGTGCTGCAATGTCAGAGGGTCAGTACTGAGATAGTGCTGCACTGTCAGAGGGTCAGTACTGAGGGAGTGCTGTACTGTCAGATGGTCAGTAATGAGGGAGTGCTGCACTGTCAGATGGTCAGTACTGAGGGAGTGCTGCACTGTCAGAGGGTCTGTACTGAGAGAGTGCTGCACTGCCAGAGGGTCAGGACTGAGGGAGTGCTGCACTGTCAGCGGGTCAGTACTGAGGGAGTGCTGCACTGTCAGCGGGTCAGTACTGAGGGAGTGCTGCACTGTCAGAGGGTCAGTAATGAGGGAGTGCTGCACAGTCAGATGGTAAGTACTGAGGGAGTGCTGCACTGTCAGCGGGTGAGTACTGAGGGAGCGCTGCACTGTCAGCGGGTGAGTACTGAGGGAGTGCTGCACTGTCAGAGGGTCAGTACTGAGGGAGTGCTGTACTGTCAGATGGTCAGTACTGAGAGAGTGCTGCACTGTCAGAGGGTCAGTACTGTGGGAATGCTGCATTGTCAGAGGGTCAGTACTGAGTGAGTTCTGCACTGTCAGAGGGTCAGTACTGAGGGAGAGCTGCAATGTCAAATGGTCAGTACTGAGAGAGTGCTGCACTGTCAGAGGGTCTGTACTGTGGGAATGCTGCACTGTCAGAGGGTCAGTACTGAGGGAGAGCTGCACTGTCCAAGGGTCAGTACTGAGGGAGTGCTGCACTGTCAGAGGGTCAGTCCTGAGGGAGTGCTGCACTGCCAGAGGGTCAGTACTGAGGGATTGCTGCACTGTCAGAGGGTCAGTGGTGAGGGAGTGCTGCACTGTCAGAGGGTCAGTGGTGAGGGAGTGCTGCACTGTCAGAGGGTCAGTACTGAGGGAGTGCTGCCCTGTCAGATGGTCAGTACTGAGGGAGAGCTGCACTGTCAGAGGGTCAGTGCTGAGGGAGTGCTGCACTGTCAGATGGTCAGGACTGAGGGCGAGCTGCACTGTCAGATGGTCAGCACTGAGGGAGAGCTGCACTGTCAGATGGTCAGGACTGAGGGCGAGCTGCACTGTCAGATGGTCAGCACAGAGGGAGAGCTGCACTGTCAGATGGTCAGTACTGAGGGAGAGCTGCACAGTCAGATGGTAAGTACTGAGGGAGTGCTGCACTGTCAGCGGGTGAGTACTGAGGGAGCGCTGCACTGTCAGAGGGTCAGTACTGAGGGAATGCTGCACTGCCAGAGGGTCAGTACTGAGGGAGAGCTGCACTGTCCAAGGGTCAGTACTGAGGGAGTGCTGCACTGTCAGAGGGTCAGTAGTGAGGGAGTGCTGCAATGTCAGAGGGTCAGTACTGAGGGAATGCTGCACTGCCAGAGGGTCAGTACTGAGGGAGAGCTGCACTGTCAGAGGGTCAGTACTGAGGGAGTGCTGCACTGTCAGAGTGTCAGTACTGAGGGAGAGCTGCACTGTCAGAGGGTCAGTACTGAGGGATTGCTGCACTGTCAGAGGGTCATTGCTGAGGGAGTGCTGCACTGTCAGAGGGTCAGTACTGAGTGAGTGCTGCACTGTCAGAGGGTCAGTACTGAGGGTGTGCTGCACTGTCAGATGGTCATTGCTGAGGGACTGCTGCACTGTCAGAAGGTCAGTACTGAGGGAATGCTGCACTGTCAGAGGGTCAGTACTGAGGGAGTGCTGCACTGTCAGAGGGTCAGTACTGAGGGAGTGCTGCACTGTCAGAGGGTCAGTACTGAGGGAATGCTGCACTGCCAGAGGGTCAGAACTGAGGGAGTGCTGCACTGTCAGAGGGTCAGAACTGAGGGAGTGCTGCACTGTCAGAGGGTCAGTACTGAGGGAGTGCTGCACTGTCCGAAGGTCAGTACTGAGAGAGTGCTGCACTGTCAGAGGGTCAGTACTGAGGGAGTGCTGCACTGTCAGAGGGTCAGTACTGAGGGAAGGCTGCACTGCCAGAGGGTCAGTACTGAGGGAGAGCTGTACTGTTAGAGGGTCAGTACTGAGGGTGAACTGCACAGTCAGATGGTCAGGACTGAGGGAGTGCTGCACTGTCAGCGGGTCAGTACTGAGGGAGTGCTGCACTGTCAAAGGGTCAGTACTGAGGGAGTGCTGCACTGTCAGAGGGTCAGTACTGAGGGAGTGCTTCACTGTCAGAGGGTCAGTACTGAGGGAATGCTGCACTGCCAGAGGGTCAGTACTGAGGGAGAGCTGCACTGTCCAACGGTCAGTACTGAGGGAGTGCTGCACTGTCAGAGTGTCAGTACTGAGGGAGAGCTGCACTGTCAGATGGTCAGTACTGAGGGAGTGCTGCACTGTCAGAGGGTCAGTACTGAGGGAGTGCTGCACTGCCAGAGGGTCAGTACTGAGGGATTGCTGCACTGTCAGAGGGTCATTGCTGAGGGAGTGCTGCACTGTCAGAGGGTCAGTACTGAGGGAGTGCTGCACAGTCAGAGGGTCAGTACTGAGGGTGTGCTGCACTGTCAGATGGTCATTGCTGAGGGAGTGCTGCACTGTCAGAGGGTCAGTACTGAGGGAATGCTGCATTGTCAGAGGGTCAGTACTGAGGGAGTGCTGCACTGTCAGAGGGTCAGTACTGAGGGATTGCTGCACTGTCAGAGGGTCAGTACTGAGGGAATGCTGCACTGCCAGAGGGTCAGTACTGAGGGAGAGCTGCACTGTCCAAGGGTCATTACTGAGGGAGTGCTGCACTGTCAGAGGGTCAGTAGTGAGGGAGTGCTGCACTGTCAGAGGGTCAGTACTGAGGGAATGCTGCACTGCCAGAGGGTCAGTACTGAGGGAGAGCTGCACTGTCAGATGGTCAGTACTGAGGGAGTGCTGCACTGTCAGAGGGTCAGTACTGAGGGAGTGCTGCACTGCCAGAGGGTCAGTACTGAGGGATTGCTGCACTGTCAGAGCGTCATTGCTGAGGGAGTGCTGCACTGTCAGAGGGTCAGTACTGAGGGAGTGCTGCACTGTCAGAGGGTCAGTACTGAGGGTGTGCTGCACTGTCAGATGGTCATTGCTGAGGGAGTGCTGCACTGTCAGAGGGTCAGTACTGAGGGAATGCTGCACTGTCAGAGGGGCAGTACTGAGGGAGTGCTGCACTGTCAGAGGGTCAGTACTGAGGGAGTGCTGCACTGTCAGAGGGTCAGTACTGAGGGAATGCTGCACTGCCAGAGGGTCAGTACTGAGGGAGAGCTGCACTGTCCAAGGGTCATTACTGAGGGAGTGCTGCACTGTCAGAGGGTCAGTAGTGAGGGAGTGCTGCACTGTCAGAGGGTCAGTACTGAGGGAATGCTGCACTGCCAGAGGGTCAGTACTGAGGGAGAGCTGCACTGTCCAAGGGTCAGTGCTGAGGGAGTGCTGCACTGTCAGATGGTCAGGACTGAGGCAGAGCTGCAATGTCAGATGGTCAGTGCTGAGGGAGTGCTGCACTGTCAGAAGTTCAGAACTGAGGGAGAGCTGCACTGTCAGAGGGTCAGGACTGAGGGAGTGCTGCACTGTCAGAGGGTCAGTACTGTGGGAATGCTGCACTGTCAGAGGGTCAGTACTGAGGGAGTGTTGCACTGTCAGAGGGTCAGTAATGAGGGAGTGCTGCACTGTCCGAGGGTCAGTACTGAGGGAGTGCTGCACTGTCAGAGGGTCAGTACTGAGGGAGTGCTGCACTGTCAGAGGGTCAGTACTGAGGGAGTGCTGCACTGCCAGAGTGTCAGTACTGAGGGAGAGCTGTACTGTCAGAGTGTCAGTACTGAGGGAGAGCTGCACAGTCAGATGGTCAGGACTGAGGGAGTGCTGCACTGTCAGCGGGTCAGAACTGAGGGTTTGCTGCACTGTCAGAGGGTCAGTACTGAGGGAGTGCTGCACTGTCAGAGGGTCAGTACTGAGGGAGTGCTGCACTGTCAGAGGGTCAGTACTGAGGGAATGCTGCACTGCCAGAGAGTCAGTACTGAGGGAGAGCTGCACTATCCAAGGGTCAGTACTGAGGGAGTGCTGCACTGTCAGAGGGTCATTACTGAGGGAGTGCTGCACTGCCAGAGGGACAGTACTGAGGGATTGCTGCACTGTCAGAGGGTCAGTGCTGAGGGAGTGCTGCACTGTCAGAGGGTCAGTACTGAGGGAGTGCTGCACTGTCAGAGGGTCAGTACTGAGGGTGTGCTGCACTGTCAGAGGGTCAGTACTGAGGGAGTGCTGCACTGCCAGAGGGTCAGTACTGAGGGAGTGCTGCACTGTCAGAGGGTCAGTACTGAGGGAGTGCTGCACTGTCAGAGGGTCAGTACTGAGGGAATGCTGCACTGCCAGAGAGTCAGTACTGAGGGAGAGCTGCACTGTCCAAGGGTCAGTACTGAGGGAGTGCTGCACTGTCAGAGGGTCATTACTGAGGGAGTGCTGCACTGCCAGAGGGACAGTACTGAGGGATTGCTGCACTGTCAGAGGGTCAGTGCTGAGGGAGTGCTGCACTGTCAGAGGGTCAGTACTGAGGGAGTGCTGCACTGTCAGAGGGTCAGTACTGAGGGTGTGCTGCACTGTCAGAGGGTCAGTACTGACGGAGTGCTGCACTGCCAGAGGGTCAGTACTGAGGGAGTGCTGCACTGTCAGAGGGTCAGTACTGAGGGAGTGCTGCACTGTCAGATGGTCAGTACTGAGGGAGAGCTGCACTGTCAGAGGGTCAGTGCTGAGGGAGTGCTGCACTGTCAGAGGGTCAGTACTGAGGGAGTGCTGCACTGTCAGAGGGTCAGTACTGAGGGAGTGCTGCACGGTCTGAGGTTCAGTACTGAGGGAGTGCTGCACTGTCAGAGGGTCAGTACTGAGAGAGTGCTGCACTGTCAGAGGGTCAGTACTGAGGGAGAGCTGCACTGCCAGAGGGTCAGGACTGAGGGAGTGCTGTACTGTCAGATGGTCAGTACTGAGGGAATGCTGCACTGTCAGAGGATCAGTACTGAGGGAGTGCTGCAATGTCAGAGGGTCAGTACTGAGAGAGTGCTGCACTGTCAGAGGGTCAGTACTGAGGGAGTGCTGTACTGTCAGATGGTCAGTAATGAGGGAGTGCTGCACTGTCAGATGGTCAGTACTGAGGGAGTGCTGCACTGTCAGAGGGTCAGTACTGAGAGAGTGCTGCACTGCCAGAGGGTCAGGACTGAGGGAGTGCTGCACTGTCAGCGGGTCAGTACTGAGGGAGTGCTGCACTGTCAGCGGTTCAGTACTGAGGGAGTGCTGCACTGTCAGAGGGTCAGTAATGAGGAAGTGCTGCACAGTCAGATGGTAAGTACTGAGGGAGTGCTGCACTGTCAGCGGGTGAGTACTGAGGGAGCGCTGCACTGTCAGCGGGTGAGTACTGAGGGAGTGCTGCACTGTCAGAGGGTCAGTACTGAGGGAGTGCTGTACTGTCAGATGGTCAGTACTGAGAGAGTGCTGCACTGTCAGAGGGTCAGTACTGTGGGAATGCTGCATTGTCAGAGGGTCAGTACTGAGTGAGTTCTGCACTGTCAGAGGGTCAGTACTGAGGGAGAGCTGCAATGTCAGATGGTCAGTACTGAGAGAGTGCTGCACTGTCAGAGGGTCTGTACTGTGGGAATGCTGCACTGTCAGAGGGTCAGTACTGAGGGAGAGCTGCACTGTCCAAGGGTCAGTACTGAGGGAGTGCTGCACTGTCAGAGGGTCAGTCTTGAGGGAGTGCTGCACTGCCAGAGGGTCAGTACTGAGGGATTGCTGCACTGTCAGAGGGTCAGTGGTGAGGGAGTGCTGCACTGTCAGAGGGTCAGTGGTGAGGGAGTGCTGCACTGTCAGAGGGTCAGTACTGAGGGAGTGCTGCCCTGTCAGATGGTCAGTACTGAGGGAGAGCTGCACTGTCAGAGGGTCAGTGCTGAGGAAGTGCTGCACTGTCAGATGGTCAGGACTGAGGGCGAGCTGCACTGTCAGATGGTCAGCACTGAGGGAGAGCTGCACTGTCAGATGGTCAGGACTGAGGGAGAGCTGCACTGTCAGATGGTCAGTACTGAGGGAGAGCTGCACAGTCAGATGGTAAGTACTGAGGGAGTGCTGCACTGTCAGCGGGTGAGTACTGAGGGCGCGCTGCACTCTCAGAGGGTCAGTACTGAGGGAATGCTGCACTGCCAGAGGGTCAGTACTGAGGGAGAGCTGCACTGTCCAAGGGTCAGTACTGAGGGAGTGCTGCACTGTCAGAGGGTCAGTAGTGAGGGAGTGCTGCAATGTCAGAGGGTCAGTACTGAGGGAATGCTGCACTGCCAGAGGGTCAGTACTGAGGGAGAGCTGCACTGTCCAAGGGTCAGTACTGAGGGAGTGCTGCACTGTCAGAGTGTCAGTACTGAGGGAGAGCTGCACTGTCAGAGGGTCAGTACTGAGGGATTGCTGCCCTGTCAGAGAGTCATTGCTGAGGGAGTGCTGCACTGTCAGAGGGTCAGTACTGAGTGAGTGCTGCACTGTCAGAGGGTCAGTACTGAGGGTGTGCTGCACTGTCAGATGGTCATTGCTGAGGGAGTGCTGCACTGTCAGAGGGTCAGTACTGAGGGAATGCTGCACTGTCAGAGGGTCAGTACTGAGGGAGTGCTGCACTGTCAGAGGGTCAGTACTGAGGGAGTGCTGCACTGTCAGAGGGTCAGTACTGAGGGGATGCTGCACTGCCAGAGGGTCAGAACTGAGGGAGTGCTGCACTGTCAGAGGGTCAGAACTGAGGGAGTGCTGCACTGTCAGAGGGTCAGTACTGAGGGAGTGCTGCACTGTCCGAAGGTCAGTACTGAGGGAGTGCTGCACTGTCAGAGGGTCAGTACTGAGGGAGTGCTGCACTGTCAGAGGGTCAGTACTGAGGGAAGGCTGCACTGCCAGAGGGTCAGTACTGAGGGAGAGCTGTACTGTTAGAGGGTCAGTACTGAGGGTGAACTGCACAGTCAGATGGTCAGGACTGAGGGAGTGCTGCACTGTCAGCGGGTCAGTACTGAGGGAGTGCTGCACTGTCAAAGGGTCAGTACTGAGGGAGGGCTGCACTGTCAGAGGGTCAGTACTGAGGGAGTGCTGCACTGTCAGAGGGTCAGTACTGAGGGAATGCTGCACTGCCAGAGGGTCAGTACTGAGGGAGAGCTGCACTGTCCAACGGTCAGTACTGAGGGATTGCTGCACTGTCAGAGTGTCAGTACTGAGGGAGAGCTGCACTGTCAGATGGTCAGTACTGAGGGAGTGCTGCACTGTCAGAGGGTCAGTACTGAGGGAGTGCTGCACTGCCAGAGGGTCAGTACTGAGGGATTGCTGCACTGTCAGAGGGTCATTGCTGAGGGAGTGCTGCACTGTCAGAGGGTCAGTACTGAGGGAGTGCTGCACTGTCAGAGGGTCAGTACTGAGGGTGTGCTGCACTGTCAGATGGTCATTGCTGAGGGAGTGCTGCACTGTCAAAGGGTCAGTACTGAGGGAATGCTGCACTGTCAGAGGGTCAGTACTGAGGGAGTGCTGCACTGTCAGAGGGTCAGTACTGAGGGAGTGCTGCACTGTCAGAGGGTCAGTACTGAGGGAATGCTGCACTGCCAGAGGGTCAGTACTGAGGGAGAGCTGCACTGTCCAAGGGTCATTACTGAGGGAGTGCTGCACTGTCAGAGGGTCAGTAGTGAGGGAGTGCTGCACTGTCAGAGGGTCAGTACTGAGGGAATGCTGCACTGCCAGAAGGTCAGTACTGAGGGAGAGCTGCACTGTCCAAGGGTCAGTGCTGAGGGAGTGCTGCACTGTCAGATGGTCAGGACTGAGGCAGAGCTGCAATGTCAGATGGTCAGTGCTGAGGGAGTGCTGCACTGTCAGAAGTTCAGAACTGAGGGAGAGCTGCACTGTCAGAGGGTCAGGACTGAGGGAGTGCTGCACTGTCAGAGGGTCAGTACTGTGGGAATGCTGCACTGTCAGAGGGTCAGTACTGAGGGAGTGTTGCACTGTCAGAGGGTCAGTAATGAGGGAGTGCTGCACTGTCCGAGGGTCAGTACTGAGGGAGTGCTGCACTGTCAGAGGGTCAGTACTGAGGGAGTGCTGCACTGTCAGAGGGTCAGTACTGAGGGAGTGCTGCACTGCCAGAGTGTCAGTACTGAGGGAGAGTTGTACTGTCAGAGTGTCAGTACTGAGGGAGAGCTGCACAGTCAGATGGTCAGGACTGAGGGAGTGCTGCACTGTCAGCGGGTCAGAACTGAGGGTTTGCTGCACTGTCAGAGGGTCAGTACTGAGGGAGTGCTGCACTGTCAGAGGGTCAGTACTGAGGGAGTGCTGCACTGTCAGAGGGTCAGTACTGAGGGAATGCTGCACTGCCAGAGAGTCAGTACTGAGGGAGAGCTGCACTGTCCAAGGGTCAGTACTGAGGGAGTGCTGCACTGTCAGAGGGTCATTACTGAGGGAGTGCTGCACTGCCAGAGGGACAGTACTGAGGGATTGCTGCACTGTCAGAGGGTCAGTGCTGAGGGAGTGCTGCACTGTCAGAGGGTCAGTACTGAGGGAGTGCTGCACTGTCAGAGGGTCCGTACTGAGGGTGTGCTGCACTGTCAGAGGGTCAGTACTGAGGGAGTGCTGCACTGCCAGAGGGTCAGTACTGAGGGAGTGCTGCACTGTCAGAGGGTCAGTACTGAGGGAGTGCTGCACTGTCAGAGGGTCAGTACTGAGGGAATGCTGCACTGCCAGAGAGTCAGTACTGAGGGAGAGCTGCACTGTCCAAGGGTCAGTACTGAGGGAGTGCTGCACTGTCAGAGGGTCATTACTGAGGGAGTGCTGCACTGCCAGAGGGACAGTACTGAGGGATTGCTGCACTGTCAGAGGGTCAGTGCTGAGGGAGTGCTGCACTGTCAGAGGGTCAGTACTGAGGGAGTGCTGCACTGTCAGAGGGTCAGTACTGAGGGTGTGCTGCACTGTCAGAGGGTCAGTACTGAGGGAGTGCTGCACTGCCAGAGGGTCAGTACTGAGGGAGTGCTGCACTGTCAGAGGGTCAGTACTGAGGGAGTGCTGCACTGTCAGATGGTCAGTACTGAGGGAGAGCTGCACTGTCAGAGGGTCAGTGCTGAGGGAGTGCTGCACTGTCAGAGGGTCAGTACTGAGGGAGTGCTGCACTGTCAGAGGGTCAGTACTGAGGGAGTGCTGCACGGTCTGAGGTTCAGTACTGAGGGAGTGCTGCACTGTCAGAGGGTCAGTACTGAGAGAGTGCTGCACTGTCAGAGGGTCAGTACTGAGGGAGAGCTGCACTGCCAGAGGGTCAGGACTGAGGGAGTGCTGTACTGTCAGATGGTCAGTACTGAGGGAGTGCTGCAATGTCAGAGGGTCAGTACTGAGAGAGTGCTGCACTGTCAGAGGGTCAGTACTGAGGGAGTGCTGTACTGTCAGATGGTCAGTAATGAGGGAGTGCTGCACTGTCAGATGGTCAGTACTGAGGGAGTGCTGCACTGTCAGAGGGTCAGTACTGAGAGAGTGCTGCACTGCCAGAGGGTCAGGACTGAGGGAGTGCTGCACTGTCAGAAGGTCAGTACTGAGGGAGTGCTGCACTGTCAGCGGGTCAGTACTGAGGGAGTGCTGCACTGTCAGAGGGTCAGTAATGAGGGAGTGCTGCACAGTCAGATGGTAAGTACTGAGGGAGTGCTGCACTGTCAGCGGGTGAGTACTGAGGGAGCGCTGCACTGTCAGCGGGTGAGTACTGAGGGAGTGCTGCACTGTCAGAGGGTCAGTACTGAGGGAGTGCTGTACTGTCAGATGGTCAGTACTGAGAGAGTGCTGCACTGTCAGAGGGTCAGTACTGTGGGAATGCTGCACTGTCAGAGGGTCAGTACTGAGGGAGAGCTGCACTGTCCAAGGGTCAGTACTGAGGGAGTGCTGCACTGTCAGAGGGTCAGTCCTGAGGGAGTGCTGCACTGCCAGAGGGTCAGTACTGAGGGATTGCTGCACTGTCAGAGGGTCAGTGGTGAGGGAGTGCTGCACTGTCAGAGGGTCAGTGGTGAGGGAGTGCTGCACTGTCAGAGGGTCAGTACTGAGGGAGTGCTGCCCTGTCAGATGGTCAGTACTGAGGGAGAGCTGCACTGTCAGAGGGTCAGTGCTGAGGGAGTGCTGCACTGTCAGATGGTCAGGACTGAGGGCGAGCTGCACTGTCAGATGGTCAGCACTGAGGGAGAGCTGCACTGTCAGATGGTCAGGACTGAGGGAGAGCTGCACTGTCAGATGGTCAGTACTGAGGGAGAGCTGCACAGTCAGATGGTAAGTACTGAGGGAGTGCTGCACTGTCAGCGGGTGAGTACTGAGGGAGCGCTGCACTGTCAGAGGGTCAGTACTGAGGGAATGCTGCACTGCCAGAGGGTCAGTACTGAGGGAGAGCTGCACTGTCCAAGGGTCAGTACTGAGGGAGTGCTGCACTGTCAGAGGGTCAGTAGTGAGGGAGTGCTGCAATGTCAGAGGGTCAGTACTGAGGGAATGCTGCACTGCCAGAGGGTCAGTACTGAGGGAGAGCTGCACTGTCCAAGGGTCAGTACTGAGGGAGTGCTGCACTGTCAGAGTGTCAGTACTGAGGGAGAGCTGCACTGTCAGAGGGTCAGTACTGAGGGATTGCTGCACTGTCAGAGGGTCATTGCTGAGGGAGTGCTGCACTGTCAGAGGGTCAGTACTGAGGGAGTGCTGCACTGTCAGAGGGTCAGTACTGAGGGTGTGCTGCACTGTCAGATGGTCATTGCTGAGGGAGTGCTGCACTGTCAGAGGGTCAGTACTGAGGGAGTGCTGCACTGTCAGAGGGTCAGTACTGAGGGTGTGCTGCACTGTCAGAGGGTCAGTACTGAGGGAGTGCTGCACTGTCAGAGGGTCAGTAATGAGGGAGTGCTGCACAGTCAGATGGTAAGTACTGAGGGAGTGCTGCACTGTCAGATGGGCAGTAATGAGGGAGTGCTGCACTGTCAGATGGTCAGTAATGAGGGAGTGCTGCACTGTCAGATGGTCAGTACTGAGGGAGTGCTGCACTGTCAGAGGGTCAGTACTGAGAGAGTGCTGCACTGCCAGAGGGTCAGGACAGAGGGAGTGCTGCACTGTCAGAAGGTCAGTACTGAGGGAGTGCTGCACTGTCAGCGGGTCAGTACTGAGGGAGTGCTGCACTGTCAGAGGTTCAGTAATGAGGGAGTGCTGCACAGTCAGATGGTAAGTACTGAGGGAGTGCTGCACTGTCAGCGGGTGAGTACTGAGGGAGCGCTGCACTGTCAGCGGGTGAGTACTGAGGGAGTGCTGCACTGTCAGAGGGTCAGTACTGAGGGAGTGCTGTACTGTCAGATGGTCAGTACTGAGAGAGTGCTGCACTGTCAGAGGGTCAGTACTGTGGGAATGCTGCATTGTCAGAGGGTCAGTACAGAGTGAGTTCTGCACTGTCAGAGGGTCAGTACTGAGGGAGAGCTGCAATGTCAGATGGTCAGTACTGAGAGAGTGCTGCACTGTCAGAGGGTCTGTACTGTGGGAATGCTGCACTGTCAGAGGGTCAGTACTGAGGGAGAGCTGCACTGTCCAAGGGTCAGTACTGAGGGAGTGCTGCACTGTCAGAGGGTCAGTCCTGAGGGAGTGCTGCACTGCCAGAGGGTCAGTACTGAGGGATTGCTGCACTGTCAGAGGGTCAGTGGTGAGGGAGTGCTGCACTGTCAGAGGGTCAGTGGTGAGGGAGTGCTGCACTGTCAGAGGGTCAGTACTGAGGGAGTGCTGCCCTGTCAGATGGTCAGTACTGAGGGAGAGCTGCACTGTCAGAGGGTCAGTGCTGAGGGAGTGCTGCACTGTCAGATGGTCAGGACTGAGGGCGAGCTGCACTGTCAGATGGTCAGCACTGAGGGAGAGCTGCACTGTCAGATGGTCAGGACTGAGGGAGAGCTGCACTGTCAGATGGTCAGTACTGAGGGAGAGCTGCACAGTCAGATGGTAAGTACTGAGGGAGTGCTGCACTGTCAGCGGGTGAGTACTGAGGGAGCGCTGCACTGTCAGAGGGTCAGTACTGAGGGAATGCTGCACTGCCAGAGGGTCAGTACTGAGGGAGAGCTGCACTGTCCAAGGGTCAGTACTGAGGGAGTGCTGCACTGTCAGAGGGTCAGTAGTGAGGGAGTGCTGCAATGTCAGAGGGTCAGTACTGAGGGAATGCTGCACTGCCAGAGGGTCAGTACTGAGGGAGAGCTGCACTGTCCAAGGGTCAGTACTGAGGGAGTGCTGCACTGTCAGAGTGTCAGTACTGAGGGAGAGCTGCACTGTCAGAGGGTCAGTACTGAGGGATTGCTGCACTGTCAGAGGGTCATTGCTGAGGGAGTGCTGCACTGTCAGAGGGTCAGTACTGAGGGAGTGCTGCACTGTCAGAGGGTCAGTACTGAGGGTGTGCTGCACTGTCAGATGGTCATTGCTGAGGGAGTGCTGCACTGTCAGAGGGTCAGTACTGAGGGAGTGCTGCACTGTCAGAGGGTCAGTACTGAGGGTGTGCTGCACTGTCAGAGGGTCAGTACTGAGGGTGTGCTGCACTTTCAGATCGTCATTGCTGAGGGAGTGCTGCACTGTCAGAGGGTCAGTACTGAGGGAGTGCTGCACTGTCAGAGGGTCAGTACTGAGGGTGTGCTGCACTGTCAGAGGGTCAGTACTGAAGGTGTGCTGCACTGTCAGAGGGTCAGTACTGAGGGAGTGCTGCACTGTCTGAGGGTCAGTACTGAGGGAGTGCTGCACTGTCAGATGGTCAGTACTGAGGGAGTGCTGCACTGTCAGAAGTTCAGAACTGAGGGAGAGCTGCACTGTCAGAGGGTCAGTACTGTGGGAATGCTGCACTGTCAGAGGGTCAGTACTGAGGGAGTGCTGCACTGTCAGAGGGTCAGTAATGAGGGAGTGCTGCACTGTCCGAGGGTCAGTACTGAGGGAGTGCTGCACTGTCAGTGGGTCAGTACTGAGGGAGTGCTGCACGGTCAGATGGTCAGTACTGAGGGAGAGCTGCACTGTCAGAGGGTCAGTACTGAGGGAGTGCTGCACTGCCAGAAGTTCAGAACTGAGGGAGAGCTGCACTGTCAGAGGGTCAGTACTGTGGGAATGCTGCACTGTCAGAGGGTCAGTACTGAGGGAGTGCTGCAATGTCAGATGGTCAGTAATGAGGGAGTGCTGCACTGTCCGAGGGTCAGTACTGAGGGAGTGCTGCACTGTCAGAGGGTCAGTACTGAGGGAGTGCTGCACGGTCAGAAGGTCAGTACTGAGGGAGAGCTGCACTGTCAGAGGGTCAGTACTGAGGGAGTCCTGCACTGCCAGAGGGTCAGTACTGAGGGAGAGCTGTACTGTCAGAGTGTCAGTACTGAGGGAGAGCAGCACAGTCAGATGGTCAGGACTGAGGAGTGCTGCACTGTCAGCGGGTCAGAACTGAGGGTTTGCTGCACTGTCAGAGGGTCAGTACTGAGGGAGTGCTGCACTGTCAGAGGGTCAGTACTGAGGGAGTGCTGCACTGTCAGAGGGTCAGTACTGAGGGAATGCTGCACTGCCAGAGAGTCAGTACTGAGGGAGAGCTGCACTGTCCAAGGGTCAGTACTGAGGGATTTCTGCACTGCCAGAGGGACAGTACTGAGGGATTGCTGCACTGTCAGAGGGTCAGTGCTGAGGGAGTGCTGCACTGTCAGAGGGTCAGTACTGAGGGAGTGCTGCACTGTCAGAGGGTCAGTACTGAGGGTGTGCTGCACTGTCAGAGGGTCAGTACTGAGGGAGTGCTGCACTGCCAGAGGGTCAGTACTGAGGGAGTGCTGCACTGTCAGAGGGTCAGTGCTGAGGGAGTGCTGCACTGTCAGAGGGTCAGTACTGAGGGAGTGCTGCACCTTCCGAGGGTCAGTACTGAGGGAGTGCTCGACTGTCAGATGGTCCGTACTGAGGGAGAGCTGCACTGTCAGAGGGTCAGTGCTGAGGGAGTGCTGCACTGTCAGAGGGTCAGTACTGAGGGAGTGCTGCACTGTCAGAGGGTCAGTACTGAGGGAGTGCTGCACGGTCTGAGGTTCAGTACTGAGGGAGTGCTGCACTGTCAGAGGGTCAGTACTGAGAGAGTGCTGCACTGTCAGAGGGTCAGTACTGAGGGAGAGCTGCACTGCCAGAGGGTCAGTACTGAGGGAGTGCTGTACGGTCAGATGGTCAGTACTGAGGGAATGCTGCACTGTCAGAGGATCAGTACTGAGGGAGTGCTGCAATGTCAGAGGGTCAGTACTGAGGGAGTGCTGCACCTTCCGAGGGTCAGTACTGAGGGAGTGCTCGACTGTCAGATGGTCAGTACTGGGGGAGTGCTGCACTGTCAGAGGGTCAGTACTGAGGGAGTGCTGCACTTTCCGAGGGTCAGTACTGAGGGAGTGCTGTACTGTCAGATGGTCGGCACTGAGGGAGTGCTGCACTGTCAGAGGGTCAGTACTGAGGGAGTGCTGCACTGTCAGATGGTAGGTACTGAGGGAGTGCTGCACTGTCAGAGGGTCAGTACTGAGGGAGTGCTGCACTGTCAGAGGGTCAGTACTGAGGGAATGCTGCACTGTCAGCGGGTCAGTACTGAGGGAGTGCTGCACAGTCAGATGGTAAGTACTGAGGGAGTGCTGCACTGTCAGCGGGTGAGTACTGAGGGAGCGCTGCACTGTCAGAGGGGCAGTACTGAGGGAGTGCTGCACTGTCAGATGGTCAGTACTGAGGGAGAGCTGCAATGTCAGATGTTCAGTACTGAGGGAGTGCTGCACTGTCATAAGTTCAGAACTGAGGGAGAGCTGCACTGTCAGAGGGTCAGTACTGTGGGAATGCTGCACTGTCAGAGGTTCAGTACTGAGGGAGTGCTGCACTGTCCGAGGGTCAGTACTGAGGGAGTGCTGCTCTGTCAGAGGGTCAGTACTGAGGGAGTGCTGCACTGTCAGAGGGTCAGTACTGAGGGAAGGCTGCACTGCCAGAGGGTCAGTACTGAGGGAGAGCTATACTGTCAGAGGGTCAGTACTGAGGGAGAGCTGCACAGTCAGATGGTCAGGACTGAGGGAGTGCTGCACTGTCAGCGGGTCAGTACTGAGGGAGTGCTGCACTGTCAGAGGGTCAGTACTGAGGGAGTGCTGCACTGTCAGAGGGTCTGTACTGAGGGTGTGCTGCACTGTCAGAGGGTCAGTACTGAGGGAATGCTGCACTGCCAGAGGGTCAGTACTGAGGGAGTGCTGCACTGTCAGAGGGTCAGTACTGAGGGAGTGCTGCACTGTCAGAGGGTCAGTACTGAGGGAGTGCTGCACTGTCAGAGGGTCAGTACTGAGGGAATGCTGCACTGCCAGAGGGTCAGTACAGAGGGAGTGCTGCACTGTCAGAGGGTCAGTACTGAGGGAGTGCTGCACTGTCAGAGGGTCAGTACTGAGGGAGTGCTGCACTGCCAGGGGGTCAGTACTGAGGGATTGCTGCACTGTCAGAGGGTCAGTGCTGAGGGAGTGCTGCACTGTCAGAGTGTCAGTACTGAGGGAGTGCTGCACTGTCAGAGGGTCAGTACTGAGGGAGTGCTGCACTGTCAGAGGGTCAGTACTGAGGGAGTGCTGCACTGTCAGAGGGTCAGTACTGAGGGACTGCTGCAGTGTCAGAGGGTCAGTACTGAGGGAGAGCTGCACAGTCATATGGTGAGGACTGAGGGAGTGCTGCACTGTCAGTGGGTCAGTACAGAGGGAGTGCTGCACTGTCAGAGGGTCAGTACTGAGGGAGTGCTGCACTGTCAGAGGGCCAGTACTGAGGGAGTGCTGCACTGTCAGAGGGTCAGTACTGAGGGAATGCTGCACTGCCAGAGGGTCAGTACTGAGGGAGAGCTGCACTGTCCGAGGGTCAGTACTGAGGGAGTGCAGCACTGTCAGAGGGTCAGTACTGAGGGAGTGCTGCACTGTCAGAGGGTCAGTACTGAGGGAGTGCTGCACGGCCAGATGGTCAGTACTGAGGGAGTGCTGCACTGTCAGAGGGTCAGTACTGAGGGAGAGCTGCACTGTCAGATGGTCAGTACTGAGGGAGTGCAGCACTGTCAGAGGGTCAGTACTGAGGGAGTGCTGCACTGCCAGAGGGTCACTACTGAGGCAGAGCTGCACTGTCAGAGGGTCAGTACTGAGGGAGTGCTGCACTGTCAGATGGTCAGGACTGAGGGAGTGCTGCACTGTCAGAGGGTCAGTACTGAGGGAGTGCTGCACTGTCAGAGGGTCAGTACTGAGGGAGTGCTGCACTGTCCGAGGTTCAGTACTGAGGGAGTGCTGCACTGACAGAGGGTCAGTACTGAGCGAGAGCTGCACTGTCAGAAGTTCAGAACTGAGGGAGAGCTGCACTGTCAGAGGGTCAGTACTGCGGGAATGCTGCACTGTCAGAGGGTCAGTACTGAGGGAGTGCTGCACTGTCAGAGGGTCAGTACTGAGGGAGTGCTGCACTGTCCGAGGGTCAGTACTGAGGGAGTGCTGCACTGTCAGAGGGTCAGTACTGAGAGAGTGCTGCACTGTCAGAGGGTCACTACTGAGGGAGTGCTGCACTGCCAGAGGGTCAGTACTGAGGGAGAGCTGTACTGTCAGAGGGTCAGTACTGAGGGAGAGCTGCACAGTCAGATGGTCAGGACTGAGGTAGTGCTGCACTGTCAGCGGGTCAGTACTGAGGGAGTGCTGCACTGTCAGAGGGTCAGTACTGAGGGAGTGCTGAACTGTCAGAGGGTCAGTACTGAGGTAGTGCTGCACTGTCAGCGGGTCAGTACTGAGGGAGTGCTGCACTGTCAGAGGGTCAGTACTGAGGGAGTGCTGCACTGTCAGAGGGTCAGTACTGAGGGAGTGCTGCACTGTCAGAGGGTCAGTACTGAGGGAATGCTACACTGCCAGAGGGTCAGTACTGAGGGAGAGCTGCACTGTCCAAGGGTCAGTACTGAGGGAATGCTGCACTGTCAGAGGGTCAGTACTGACGGATTGCTGCACTGTCAGAGGGTCAGTGCTGAGGGAGTGCTGCACTGTCAGAGGGTCAGAACTGAGGGAGTGCTGCACTGTCAGAGGGTCAATACTGAGGGTGTGCTGCACTGTCAGATGGTCAGGACTGAGGGAGAGCTGCACTGCCAGATGGTCAGTACTGAGGGAGAGCTGCACAGTCAGATGGTCAGGACTGAGGGAGTGCTGCACTGTCAGCGGGTCATTACTGAGGGAGTGCTGCACTGTCAGAGGGTCAGTACTGAGGGAGTGCTGCACTGTCAGAGGGTCAGTACTGAGGGAGTGTTGCACTGTCAGAGGGTCAGTACTGAGGGAATGCTGCACTGCCAGAGGGTCAGTACTGAGGGAGAGTTGCACTGTCCATGGGTCAGTACTGAGGGAGTGCTGCACTGTCAGTGGGTCAGTACTGAGGGAGTGCTGCACTGCCAGAGGGTCAGTACTGAGGGATTGCTGCACTGTCAGAGGGTCAGTGCTGAGGGAGTGCTGCACTGTCAGAGGGTCAGTGCTGAGGGAGTGCTGCACTGTCAGAGGGTCAGTACTGAGGGAGTGCTGTACTGTCAGATGGTCAGTACTGAGGGAATGCTGCACTGTCAGAGGATCAGTACTGAGGGAGTGCTGCAATGTCAGAGGGTCAGTACAGAGGGAGTGCTGCACTTTCCGAGGGTCAGTACTGAGGGAGTGCTGCACAGTCAGATGGTCAGTACTGAGGGAATGCTGCACTGTCAGAGGATCAGTACTGAGGGAGTGCTGCAATGTCAGAGGGTCAGTACTGAGGGAGTGCTGCACTTTCCGAGGGTCAGTACTGAGGGAGTGCTGCACAGTCAGATGGTATGTACTGAGGGAGTGCTGCACTGTCAGCGGGTGAGTACTGAGGGAGCGCTGCACTGTCAGAGGGGCAGTACTGAGGGAGTGCTGCACTGTCAGAGGGTCAGTACTGAGGGAGAGCTGCAATGTCAGATGGTCAGTACTGAGGGAGTGCTGCACTGTCAGAAGTTCAGAACTGAGGGAGAGCTGCACTGTCAGCGGGTCAGTACTGTGGGAATGCTGCACTGTCAGAGGGTCAGTACTGAGGGAGTGCTGCACTGTCCGAGGGTCAGTACTGCGGGAGTGCTGCACTGTCAGAGGGTCAGTACTGAGGAAGTGCTGCACTGTCCAAGGGTCAGTACTGAGGGAGTGCTGCACTGTCAGAGGGTCAGTACTGAGGGAGTGCTGCACTGTCAGAGGGTCAGTGCTGAGGGAGTGCTGCACTGTCAGAGGGTCAGTACTGAGGAAGTGCTGCACTGTCCAAGGGTCAGTACTGAGGGAATGCTGCACTGTCAGCGGGTCAGTACTGAGGGATTGCTGCACTGTCAGAGGGTCAGTACTGTGGAAGTGCTGCACTGTCCAAGGGTCAGTACTGAGGGAGTGCTGCACTGTCAGAGGGTCAGTACTCAGGAAGTGCTGCACTGTCCAAGGGTCTGTACTGAGGGAGTGCTGTACTGTCAGATGGTCAGTACTGAGGAAGTGCTGCACTGTCAGAGGGTCAGTACTGAGGGAGAGCTGCACTGTCAGAGGGTCAGTGCTGAGGGAGTGCTGCACTGTCAGAGGGTCAGTACTGAGGGAATGCTGCACTGTCAGCGGGTCAGTACTGAGGGAGAGCTGCACTGTCAGAGGGTCGTTACCGAGCGGGTGCTGCACTGTCAGAGGGTCAGTACTGAGGGAGTGCTGCACTGTCAGAACGTCAGTACTGAGGGAGAGCTGCACTGTCAGAGTGTCAGTACTGAGGGAGTGCTGCACTGTCAGAGGGTCAGTACTGAGGGAATGCTGCACTGCCAGAGGGTCAGTACTGAGGGAGTGCTGCACTGTCAGAGGGTCAGTACTGAGGGAATGCTGCACTGTCAGAGGGTCAGTGCTGAGGGAGTGCTGCACTGTCAGAGGGTCAGTACTGAGGGAATGCTGCACTGTCAGAGGGTCAGTACTGAGGGAGTGCTGCACTGTCAGAGGGTCAGTGCTGAGGGAGTGCTGCACTGTCAGAGGGTCAGAACTGAGGGAGTGCTGCACTGTCAGAGGGTCAGTACTGAGGAAGTGCTGCACTGTCAGATGGTCAGTACTGAGGGAGAGCTGCACTGTCAGAGGGTCAGTGCTGAGGGAGAGCTGCACTGTCAGAGGGTCAGTACTGAGGGAGTGCTGTACTGTCAGAGGGTCAGTACTGAGGGAGAGCTGCACTGTCAGAGGGTCAGTACTGAGGAAGTGCTGCACTGTCCAAGGGTCAGTACTGAGGGAATGCTGCACTGTCAGAGGGTCTGTACTGAGGGAGTGATGCACTGTCAGAGGGTCACTAATGAGGGAGTGCTGCACTGTCAGAGGGACAGTACTGAGAGAGTGCTGCACTGTCAGATGGTCAGTACTGAGGGAGTGCTGCACTGTCAGAGGGTCAGTACTGAGGGAGTGCTGCACTGTCAGAGTGTCAGTACTGAGGGAGTGCTGCACTGTCAGATGGTCAGTACTGAGGGAGTGCTGCACTGTCAGAGGGTCAGTACTGAGAGAGTGCTGCACTCTCAGGGGGTCAGTACTGAGGGAGAGCTGCACTGTCAGAGGGTCAGTACTGAGGGAGTGCTGCACTGTCAGAGGGTCAGTACTGAGGGAGAGCTCCACTGTCAGAGGCTCAGTAATGAGGGAGTGCTGCACTGTCAGAGGGACATTACTGAGGGAATGCTGCACTGCCAGAGCGTCAGTATTGAGGGAGTGCTGCACTGTCCAAGGGTCAGTACTGAGGGAGTGCTGCACTGTCAGAGGGTCAGTACTGAGGGAGTGCTGCACTGTCAGAGTGTCAGTACTAAGGGAGTGCTGCACTGTCAGATGGTCAGTACTGAGGGAGTGCTGCACTGTCAGAGGGTCAGTACTGAGAGAGTGCTGCACTCTCAGGGGGTCAGTACTGAGGGAGAGCTGCACTGTCAGAGGGTCAGTACTGAGGGAGTGCTGTACTGTCAGATGGTCAGTACTGAGGGAATGCTGCACTGTCAGAGGGTCAGTACTGAGGGAGAGCTGCACGGTCAGAGGGTCAGTACTGAGGAAGTGCTGCACTGTCCAAGGGTCAGTACTGAGGGAATGCTGCACTGTCCGAGGGTCAGTGCTGAGGGAGTGCTGCACTGTCAGAGGGTCAGTACTGAGGGAGTGCTGCACTGTCAGAGGGTCAGTGCTGAGGGAGTGCTGCACTGTCAGAGGGTCAGTACTGAGGGAGTGCTGCACTGTCAGAGGGTCAGTGCTGAGGGAGTGCTGCACTGTCAGATGGTCAGTACTGAGGGAGTGCTGCACTGTCAGAGGGTCAGTACTGAGGGAGTGCTGCACTGTCAGAGGGTCAGTACTGAGGAAGTGCTGCACTGTCAGATGGTCAGTACTGAGGGAGAGCTGCACTGTCAGAGGGTCAGTGTTGAGGGAGTGCTGCACTGTCAGATGGTCAGTACTGAGGGCGTGCTACACTGTCAGAGGGTCAGTACTGAGGGAGTGCTGCACTGTCAGAGGGTCAGTACTGAGGGAGTGCTGCACTGTCAGAGGGTCAGTGCTGAGGGAGTGCTGCACTGTCAGAGGGTCAGTACTGAGGGAGTGCAGCACTGTCAGAGGGTCAGTACTGAGGGAGTGCTGCACAGTCAGAGGGTCAGTACTGAGGGAGAGCTGTACTGTCAGAGTGTCAGGACTGAGGTAGTGCAGCACTGTCAGAGGGACACTACTGAGAGAGAGCTGCACTGTCAGATGGTCAGTACTGAGGGAGTGCTGCACTGTCAGAGAGTCAGTACTGAGAGAGTGCTGCACTGTCAGAGGGTCAGTACTGAGGGAGTGCTGCACTGTCAGAGTGTCAGTACTGAGGGAGTGCTGCACTGTCAGATGGTCAGTACTGAGGGAGTGCTGCACTGTCAGAGGGTCAGTAATGAGAGAGTGCTGCACTGTCAGGGGGTCAGTACTGAGGGTGAGCTGCACTGTCAGAGGGTCAGTGCTGAGGGAGTGCTGTACTGTCAGATGGTCAGTACTGAGGGAATGCTGCACTGTCAGAGGGTCAGTTCTGAGGGAGTGCTGCACTGTCAGAGGGTCAGTACTGAGGGAGTGCTGCACTGTCAGAGGGTTAGTACAGAGAGAATGCTACACTGTCAGATAGACAGTACTGAGGCACTGCTGGAAGGTCAGACGTGCAGGACCGAGGCAGAGGGTCTGTACTGATGGAGTGATACACTGTCAATGGGTCAGTGCTGAGGGAGTGCTACACTGTCAATGAGTCAGTACTGAGGCAGTGCTGTACTGTCAGAGTGTCAGTTGTGATGGAGTGTTGTACTGTCAGAGGATTTGTCCTGAGATTGGGCCACACTCTCGGAGGGTCAGTATAGGGTCACTTCCACTCTGCCAGAGAGTCAGTACTGAGGGAGCGCATCACTATCAGAGGATCAGTGTGGTGGGAGAGCAGCATTGTCAGAGGATTAGTATAGAGAGAGTGCAGCATTGTCAGAGGGTCAGTGTGGAGGGAGTGCAGCATTGTCAGAGTATCAGTGTGGAGGGAGTGCAGCATTGTCAGAGGGTCAGTGTGGAGGTATTGCTGCATTGTCAGAGGGTCAGTGTGGAGGGAGTGCAGCATTGTCAGAGGGTCAGTGTGGAGGGAGTACAGCATTGTCAGAGGATTAGTATAGAGAGAGTGCAGCATTGTCAGAGGGTCAGTGTGGAGGGAGTGCAGCATTGTCAGAGGGTCAGTGTGGAGGTAGTGCTGCATTGTCAGAGGGTCAGTGTGGAGGGAGTGCAGCATTGTCAGAGGATTAGTATAGAGAGAGTGCAGCATTGTCAGAGGGTCAGTGTGGAGGGAGTGCAGCATTGTCAGAGGATCAGTGTGGAGGGAGTGAAGCATTGTCAGAGGGTCAGTGTGGAGGGAGTGCAGCATTGTCAGAGGGTCAGTGTGCAGGTAGTGCTGCATTGTCAGATGGTCAGTGTGGAGGGAGTACAGCATTGTCAGAGGATCAGTGTGGAGGGAGTGCTGCATTGTCAGAGGATCAGTGTAGAGGGAGTGCAGCATTGTCAGAGAGTCAGTATGGAGGGAGTGCTGCAATGTCAGAGGGCCAGTATGGAGGGAGTGCAGCATTGTCAGAGGGTCAGTGTGGAGGGAGTGCAGCATTGTCAGAGGGTCAGTGTGGAGGGAGTGCAGCATTGTCAGAGAGTCAGTGTGGAGGGAATGCTGCAATGTCAGAGGGTCAGTGTGGAGGAATGCAGCATTGTCAGAGGGTCAGTTTGGAGGGAGTGCAGCATTGTCAGAGGATCAGTGTGGAGGGAGTGCTGCATTGTCAGAGGGTCAGTGTGGAGGGAGTGCTGCATTGTCAGAGAGTCAGTGTGGAGGGAGTGCTGCATTGTCAGAGGGTCAGTGTGGAGGGAGTGCTGCATTGTCAGAGAGTCAGTGTGGAGGGAGTGCTGCAATGTCAGAGGTCCAGTATGGAGGGAGTGCAGCATTGTCAGAGGGTCAGTTTGGAGGGAGTATAGCATTGTCAGAGGATCAGTGTGGAGGGAGTGCAGCATTGTCAGAGGGTCAGTGTGGAGGGAGTGCTGCATTGTCAGAGGGTCAGTGTGGAGGGAATGCTGCATTGTCAGAACGTCAGGATGGAGGGATTGCTGTGCAGGGAGAAGGTCAGTAATGATAAAGTGCGCACTCTCTGAGGGTCAGTACTAATGGATCACCATGCTGTCAGAGTGTCGCACTGTGAGAGGGTTACTACTGAGGGAGCGCTGCACTGTGAAAGGGTTAGAACTGAGGGAGCAACGCACTCTGAGGGGATTAGTAGTGAGGGATCACCACGCTGGGAGGGGTCAGTACTGAGGGAGTGCCATGCTATCTGTCGGACAGTCTGTACTGAGTGATTGCTGCATTGCCAGGAGGTCTGTACTGAGAGAGTGATGCACACTCAAAGGGTCATTACTGAGGGAGAGCTACACGGTCAGTGTTTTAGTTCTGAGGGAGTGTTGTTTCAGAGGGTCAGTACTGAGGGAGTGCTGCACTGTCAGAGGGTCAGTACTGAGGGAGTGCTGCACTGCCAGAGTGTCAGTACTGAGGGAGAGCTGTACTGTCAGACGGTCAGTACTGAGGGAGAGCTGCACAGTCAGATGGTCAGTACTGAGGGAGTGCTGCACTGCCAAAGGGTCAGTACTGAGGGAGTGCTGCACTGCCAAAGGGTCAGTACTGAGGGAGTGCTGCACTGCCAAAGGGTCAGTACTGAGGCATTGCTGGACTATCAGAAGTGCAGGAATGAGGCAGTGCCGCACTGTCAGATTGTCAGTACTGAGGGAGTTCTGCTCTGCCGGAGGGTTGGTACTGAGAAAATGCCACGTTCTCGGAGGGTCAGTACCGAGGGAGTGCTGCACTGTAAGAGCATCTGTATTGAGGGAGTGCCACATTATCGGAGCGTCAGTACTGAGGGAATGCCACACTGTATGAGTGTCAGTCCTGAGGGAATGCTGCACTGTGGAAATGTCAGGACAAAGAGTGTGCTGCAGAGTCAGAGGGTCAGTACTGAGGGAAAGCTGTTGTGTCAGAGCGTCATTTCTGAGAGTGTGCTGCAGGGTCAAAGGAGCAGTGCTGAGGGAGAGCTGCATTGTCAGAGGGTCAGTACTGAGGGAGCGCTGCACTGTCAGAGGGTCAGTACTGAGGGAGAGCTGCACTGTCAGAGGGTCAGTACTGAGGGAGCGTTGCACTGTCAGAGGATATAGAACATAGAACATAGAACAATACAGCACAGAACAGGCCCTTCGGCCCACGATGTTGTGCCGAACATTTGTCCTAGCTTAAGCACCCATCCATGTAACTATCCAATTGCCGCTTAAAGGTCACCAAAGATTCTGACTCTACCACTCCCACAGGCAGCGCATTCCATGCCCCCACCACTCTCTGGGTAAAGAACCCACCCCTGACATCTCCCCTATACCTCCCACCCTTCACCTTAAATTTATGTCCCCTTGCAACACTCTGTTGTACCCGGGGAAAAAGTTTCTGACTGTGCACTCTATCCATTCCTCTGATCATCTTATAAACCTCTATCAAGTCACCCCTCATCCTTCGCCATTCCAACTAGAAAAGGCCTAGCACTCTCAACCTATCCTCGTACGACCTATTCTCCAATCCAGGCAACATCCTGGTAAATCTTCTCTGCACCCTCTCCAAAGCTTCCACATCTTTCCTAAAGTGAGGCGACCAGAACTGCACACAGTACTCCAAATGTGGCCTAACCAAAGTCCTGTACAGCTGTAACATCACTTCACGACTCTTGAATTCAATCCCTCTGCTAATGAACGCTAATACACCATAGGCCTTCTTACAAGCTCTATCCACCTGAGTGGCAACTTTCAAAGATCTATGAACATAGACCCCAAGATCCCTCTGTTCCTCCACCTTACGAAGAACCCGACCGTTAACCCTGTATTCCGCATTCTTATTTGTCTTTCCAAAATGGACAACCTCACACTTGGCAGGGCTGAACTCCATCTGCCACTCCTCAGCCCAGCTCTGCATCATATCCAAGTCCCTTTGCAGCCGACAGGGCTGAGGCTTATTCCTCAGCTTCCGTCTGCTCATCCCAAATGAATCCCACTGCCTCACACTCAACACAGTCATGTGTTCCTTATTTCTGAGCTTCCCAATGCTAATCCACATCCAGAATGACATCCCACACTCCTCCAAATCGTAATGCAGACTATTGTCTGGGAGCGAGGAGTGTTAAGAGAGGAAATAAAAATCTGAAAGGACTTTACAGTGACATTAAGGGTGAATTGATAATGAGAGAAAGAGTCGGTTGTGGAACACAGTGAGAATTTGTGCATGGACCCAGAGGCTACAGTGAATGGATGCATTGTGTCAATGCTCATTGGGACAGGGACGGTATGAAATCGTGGAGATGCTCTGTGATACAATTAAATGAATTAGCATATATAGAGAGGGATGGTTCTGAGTGGTCTGGCCTTCTTACAGCCCAATAAATCTCCAAAGACAGTGGAAATGTATCTCCGTTTACCGAATGAGGTGATGGAGGAAGTAGCAGGGACACTTGCAAACATTTTCAAATCCCCTCTTGCCACAGGAGAGGTGCCGTCGGACTGACCAAGTGGTCCTGTTATTCAAGTAGGAACATGGGATATACCAGGCAGCTACAGGCCAGTCAGGCTAATATCGTGGGTGGGACGTCTGTTGGAAGCAATTTTGGGGAGATAGAATTAATCAGCATTTACAGGGACTGGAGTTCATGATGAACAGTCAGAATGGTTGTGTTAAGGGGAGGGCAGGTCTGACCAATGGGAGTGCACTTTGTAAGGAGGTGACCAGCTGTGTAAATAAGGGCAATGCTTTCCTGTCGCCTGCTTGGAGGTCAGTAAGGCTTTTATCAGGACCCATACTGGAAACTAATAGTGAACATAAAAGCTCATGATCCAAGGAATTTGGCGCAGAATGCTGAGTGGCAGGAAGCAGACAGTGATGGCCCAGTTAGAAATCTCTGTCTGTTCATGTCTCACTGCTGGGGTCTTGCTGATGTGGTTGTTAGAAAAGATTTAGATTTGAATGGTGGAGGGTTAATCAGTGGGGTCATGAATGATATGAAGATTGGTTGGGTGATAAATACTGAGGAGGATAGCCTTAGGTTACAGAAGGATGGAGATGGCCTTGTCAGATGGACCGATCAGTGACAACGGGTGAGGTGCCTGAAGATTGGAGGGTGATTAATGATGGGCCATTATTGAAGTAAGGCTGCAAGGAACAGCCATTGAACTATGGAGCTGTGAGCCTGATGGCAGTGGTGGGTAAGCTGTTGGTGGGCATTCTGAGAGACAACTTACATGTATTTGGAAAAGCAAGAATTGATTAGGGATGGTCAGCTTGGCTTTGTTTGTGGAAATAATGTGTCCAACTTGATAGAGCTTTTGAAGGGATGACTAAGGAGACAGATGAGAAGGTTTCACATGGGAGACTGCTTAGTAAAAGGTGAGATGAGATGGCATCCAAGGAGAGAGGACAGCACGGTGCCTCAGTGGTTTGATTCTCACACCCGGTGACTGTCTGTGTGGAGTTTACACATTCTCTCTGTATCTGTGCGGGTTCCCTCCGGGTGCTCCAGTTCCCTCCCACTGCCCAAAGATGCCATGGGAAATGCAGCATTACAGGGATAGAGTAGAGGATGTGAGTCTGGGTGCGATGCTGTTCAGACAGTCAGTGTGGAGCCAATGGACGGAATGGCTTGCTTCTACACTGTAGGAAATCTAAAATTAATCCAGAGAGACAAGTCATGTTCTGGGAACCTGGGCTCCAATCTTGGACAGGGGTGGATGTGGTTCCTTACAGTCTGAAGGGGTTTGATCACAATCTGAGGGGGGAGCTGGGCTGAGCCCTGAGCCCTGAAGTGTTGAGGATGTGAATGTTTTGTGGAGCTACTGTCTGAGGGGCTTTGGGGGTTAACCACAACAAAGTGATGAATTCTTCGGTATTGAGGGAGCACTTTCAGAGTTATTGAGGGAGCACTTTCTTCGGTACTGAGGGAGCACTTTCTGAGTTATTGAGGGAGCACTTTCTGAGGTACTGAGGGAGCACGTTCTGAGGTATTGAGGGAGAACGATATGAGGAATTGAGGAAGCATTATCAGTGGTACTGAGGGAGAAATATCTGAGGTACTGAGGGAGCACTTTATGAGGTACTGAGTGAGCACTTTCTGAGGTATTGAGGGAGCACTTTCTGAGTATTGAGGGAGCACTTTCTGAGGTATTGAGGGAGCACTTTCTGAGGTACTGAGGGAGCACTTTCTTCGGTATTGAGGCGGAACGATATGAGGAATTGAGGAAGCATTATCAGTGGTACTGAGGGAGAACTATCTGAGGTACTGAGGAAGCACTTTATGAGGTATTGAGGGAGAACTATCTGAGGTACTGAGGGAGCACTTTCTGAGGTGTTGAAGAAGCACTTTCTGAGGTACTGAGTGAGCACTTTCTGAGGTACTGAGGGAGAACTATCTGAGGGACTGAGGGAGCACTTTCAGAGGTATTGAGGCAGAACGATCTGAGGTATTGATGGAGCACGATCTGAGGTATTGAGGGAGAAATATCTGAGGTATTGAGGGAGCAATTTCAGACGTATTGATGGAGCACTATCTGAGTTATTGACGGAGAACTATCTGGGGTATTTAGGGAGCACTTTCAGAGGTGTTGAGGGAGCACTATCTGATGTATTGATAGAGCACTATCTGAGGTATTGAGGGAGCACTTTCAGAGGTATTGAGGGAGAACTATCTGAGGTACTGAGGGACCATTTTTCTGAAGTATTGAGGGAGCACTTTCTGATGTACTGAGGGAGTACTATCTGAGGAACAGAGAGAGAACTTTCTGAGGTACTGAGTGAGCACTTTCTGAGGTATTGAGGGAGCACTACCTGAGGTATTGAGGAAGCACGTTCTGAGGTACTGAGGGAGAATTATCTGAGGTACTGAGGGAGCACTTTTTGAGGTATTGAGGGAGCACTATCTGAGGCATTGAGGGAGCACTATCTGAGGCACTGATGGAGCACATTCTGAGGTATTGAGGGAACACTTTCTGAGGTATTGATGAAGCACTTTCTGAGGTATTGAGGAAGCACTCTCTGAGGTATTGAGGGAGCACTTTCTGACGTACTGAGGAAGTACTATTTGAGGTACTGTGGGAGCACTATCTGAGGTATTGAGAAAGCACTTTCAGAGTTATTGAGGGAGTACTATCTGAGGTATTGAGGGAGCACTATCTGAGGCATTGTGGGAGAACTATCTGAGGTATTGAGCGAGCACTTTCTGAGGTATTGAGGGAGCACTATCTGAGGCATTGTGGGAGAACTATCTGAGGTATTGAGCGAGCACTTTCTGAGGTATTGAGGGAGCATTATCTGAGGTATTGAGGGAGCACTTTCTGAGGTACTGAGGGATTACTTTCTGAGGTATTGAGGAAGCACATTCTGAGGTATTGATGGAGCAATTTCTGAGGTATTGAGGGAGAACTATCTGAGGTATTGAGGGAGCACTATCTGAGGTATTGAGGGAGCACTATCTGAGGCATTGTGGGAGAACTATCTGAGGTATTGAGCGAGCACTTTCTGAGGTATTGAGGGAGCATTATCTGAGGTATTGAGGGAGCACTTTCTGAGGTACTGAGGGATTACTTTCTGAGGTATTGAGGAAACACATTCTGAGGTATTGATGGAGCAATTTCTGAGGTATTGAGGGAGCACTATCTGAGGTACTGAGGGAGCACTTTCTGAGGTATTGAGGAAGTACTTTCTGAGGTATTGAGGAAGCACTTTCTGAGGTATTGAGGGATCACTTTCTGAGGTATTGAGGGAGCACTTTATGAGGTATTGAGGAAGCACTTTCTGAGGTATTGAGGGAGCACTATCTGAGGTACTGAGGGAGCACTTTATGAGGTATTGAGGGAGCACTTTCTGAGGTATTGAGGAAGCACTTTCTGAGGTATTGAGGGAGCACTCTCTGAGGTACTGAGGTTGCACTTTCTGAGGTATTGAGGAAGCACTTTCTGAGGTATTGAGGGAGAACAATATGAGGTATTGAGGAAGCATTGTCAGTGGTACTGAGGGAGAACTATCTGAGGTACTGAGGGAGCACTTTCTGAGGTATTGAGGGAGCAGTTTCTGAGTATTGAGGGAGCACTTTCTGAGGTATTGAGGGAGCACTTTCTGAGGTACTGAGGGAGCACTTTATGAGGTATTGAGGGAGAACGATATGAGGAATTGAGGAAGCATTATCAGTGGTACTGAGGGCGAACTATCTGAGGTACTGAGGGAGCACTTTATGAGGTATTGAGGGAGAACTATCTGAGGTACTGAGGGAGCACTTTATGAGGTGTTGAGGGCGAACTATCTGAGGTACTGAGGGAGCAGTTTATGAGGTATTGAGGGAGCACTTTCTGAGGTATTAAGGGAGCACTCTCTGAGGTACTGAGGGAGCACTTTCTGATGTATTGAGAGAGCACTATCTGAGGTGCTGAGGGAACAAGTTTTGAGGTATTGAGGGAGCACTTTCAGAGGTATTGAGGGAGCACTTTCTGACGTACTGAGGAAGCACTATCTGAGGTACTGAGGGAGTACTATCTGAGGTACTGTGGGAGCTCTATCTGAGGTATTGAGAAAGCACTATCTGAGGTATTGAGGGAGCACTATCTGAGGTACTGAGGGAGCATTATCTGAGGTATTGAGGGAGCACTTTCTGAGGTACTGAGGGATTACTTTCTGAGGTATTGAGGAAGCACTTTCTGAGGTATTGATGGAGCAAATTCTGAGGTGTTGAGGGAGCACTATCTGAGGTACTGAGGAAGTACTTTCTGAGGTATTGAGGAAGCACACTCTGAGGTACTGAGGGAGAACTATCTGAGGCATTGAGGGAGCACTATCTGAGGCACTGATGGAGCACATTCTGAGGTATTGAGGAAGCACTTTCTGAGGTTTTGAGGGAACACTATCTGTGGTATTGAGGAAGCACTTTCTGAGTATTGAGGGAACACTTTCTGAGGTATTGAGGGAGCACTTTCTGAGGTATTGATGAAGCACTTTCTGAGGTATTGAGGGAGAACGATCTGAGGTATTGATGGAGCACATTCTGAGGTATTGAGGGAGCACTTTCTGAGGTACTGAGGGAGAATTCTCTGAGGTACTGAGGGAGAACAATCTGAGGCACTGAGGGAGCACTTTCAGAGGTATTGAGGGAGCACTTTCTGACGTACTGAGGAAGCACTATCTGAGGTACTGAGGGAGTACTATCTGAGGTACTGTGGGAGCACTATCTGAGGTATTGAGGGAGCACTATCTGAGACATTGTGGGAGAACTATCTGAGGTATTGAGCGAGCACTTTCTGAGGTACTGAGGCAGAATTGTCTGAGGTACTGAGGGTGAACAATCTGAGGCACTGAGGGAGCACTTTCACAGGTATTGAGGGAGCACTTTCTGACGTACTGAGGAAGCACTACCTGAGGTACTGAGGGGGTACTATCTGAAGTACTGTGGGAGCACTATCTGAGGTATTGAGAAAGCACTTTCAGAGTTATTGAGGGAGTACTATCTGAGGTACTGAGGGAGCATTATCTGAGGTATTGAGGGAGCACTTTCTGAGGTACTGAGGGATTACGTTCTGAGGTATTGAGGAAGCACTTTCTGAGGTATTGAGGAAGCACTTTCTGAGGTATTGATGGAGCAATTTCTGAGGTACTGAGGGAGCACTATCTGAGGTACTGAGGGAGCACTTTCTGAGGTGTTGAAGAAGCACTTTCTGAGGTACTGAGTGAGCACTTTCTGAGGTACTGAGGGAGAACTATCTGAGGTACTGAGGGAGAACTATCTGAGGTACTGAGGGAGCACTTTCAGAGGTATTGAGGCAGAACTATCTGAGGTATTGATGGAGCACGATCTGAGGTATTGAGGGAGAAATATCTGAGGTATTGAGGGAGCAATTTCAGAAGTATTGATGGAGCACTATCTGAGTTATTGAGGGAGAACTATCTGGGGTGTGTAGGGAGCACTTTCAGAGGTATTGAGGGAGCACTATCTGAGGTATTGATAGAGCACTGTCTGAGGTATGTAGGGAGCACTTTCAGAGGTATTGAGGGAGAACTATCTGAGGTACTGAAGGACCACTTTTCTGAAGTATTGAGGGAGCACTTTCTGAGGTACTGAGGGAGTACTATCTGAGGAAGAGAGAGAGAACTTTCTGAGGTCCTGAGTGAGCGCTTTCTGAGGTATTGAGGAAGCACGTTCTGAGGTTCTGAGGGAGAATTATCTGAGGTACTGAGGGAGCACTTTTTGAGGTATTGAGGGAGCACTATCTGAGGCATTGAGGGAGCACTATCTGAGGCACTGATGGAGTACATTCTGAGGTATTGAGGGAACACTTTCTGAGGTATTGATGAAGCACTTTCTGAAGTATTGAGGAAGCACTCTCTGAGGTATTGAGGGAGCACATTCTGACGTACTGAGGAAGTACTATCTGAGGTACTGAGGGAGCACTATCTGAGGAATTGAGAAAGCACTTTCAGAGGTATTGAGGGAGAACTATCTTAGGTACTGAGGGAGCACTTTCTGAGGTACAGAGGGAGTACTATCTGAGGAACTGAGAGAGAACTATCTAAGGTACTGAGTGAGCACTTTCTGAGGTATTGAGGGAGCACGACCTGAGGTACTGAGGTAGAAATATCTGAGGTACTGAGGGAGCACTTTCTGAGGTATTGAGGAAGCACTTTCTGAGGTATTGAGGAAGCACGTTCTGAGGTACTGAGGGAGAATTATCTGAGGTACTGAGGGAGCACTTTTTGAGGTATTGAGGGAGCACTATCTGAGGCACTGATGGAGCACATTCTGAGGTATTGTGGAAGCACTTTCTGAGGTATTGAGGGAACACTATCTGAGGTATTGAGGAAGCACTTTCTGAGTATTGAGGGAGTACTTTTTGAGGTATTGAGGGAGCACTTTCTGAGGTATTGAGGGAGAACGATCTGAGGTATTGATGGAGCACATTCTGAGGTATTGAGGGAGAACTTTCTGAGTTGCTGAGGGAGAATTATCTGAGGTACTGAGGGAGCACTTTCAGAGGTATTGAGGGAGCACTTTCTGACGTACAGAGGAAGCACTATCTGAGGTACTGAGGGAGCACTATCTGAGGTACTGAGGGAGCACTATCTGAGGTCTTGAGAAATCACTTTCAGAGTTATTGAGGGAGAACTATCTGAGGTATTGAGGGAGCACTCTCTGAGGTATTGAGGGAGCACTATCTGAGGCATTGTGGGAGAACTATCTGAGGTATTGAGCGAGCACTTTCTGAGGTACTGAGGGAGCATTATCTGAGGTATTGAGGGAGCACTTTCTGAGGTACTGAGGGATTACTTTCTGAGGCATTGAGGTAGCACTTTCTGAGGTAATGAGGAAGCACTTTCTGAGGTCCTGAGGGAGCATTTTCTGAGGTGTTGAGGAAGCACTTTCTGAGGTACTGAGGGAGCACTTTCTGAGGTATTGAGAGCGCACTATCTGAGGTACTGAGGGAGCAAGTTCTGAGGTATTGAGGAAGCACACTCTGAGGTACTGAGGGAGAACTATCTGAGGTATTGAGGGAGCACTATCTGAGGTAATGAGGGAGCACTTTCTGAGGTATTGAGGAAGCGCTTTCTGAGTTAGTGAGCGAACACAATCTGATGTATTGAGGAAGCACATTATGAGGTATTGAGGGAGCACTTTCTGAGGTATTGACCGCGCACTATCTGAGGTACTGAGGGTGCACTTTCTGAGGTATTGAGGAAGCACTTTCTGAGGTACTGAGGGAGTACTTTCTGAGGTACTGAGGGAGCACTTTCTTCGGTATTGAGGGAGCACTTTCTGAGGTATTGAGGGAGAACGATATGAGGAATTGAGGAAGCTATATCAGTGGTACTGAGGGAGAACTATCTGAGGTACTGAGGGAGCGCTTTCTGAGGTATTGAGCGAGCACTTTCTGAGTATTGAGGGAGCACTTTCTGAGGTATTGAGGGAGCACTTTCTGAGGTACTGAGGGAGCACTTTCTTCGGTATTGAGGGCGAACGATATGAGGAATTGAGGGAGCATTATCAGTGGTACTGAGGGAGAACTATCTGAGGTACTGAGGGAGCACTTTATGAGGTATTGAGGGAGCACTTTCTGAGGTACTGAGGGAGAACTATCTGAGGTACTGAGGGAGAACTATCTGAGGTACTGAGGGAGCACTTTCAGAGGTATTGAGGCAGAACTATCTGAGGTATTGATGGAGCACGATCTGAGGCATTGAGGGAGAAATATCTGAGGTATTGAGGGAAAAATCTCAGAAGTATTGATGGAGCACTATCTGAGTTATTGAGGGAGAACTATCTGGGGTATTTAGGGAGCACTTTCAGAGGTATTGAGGGAGCACTATCTGAGGTATTGTTAGAGCACTATCTGAGGTATTGAGGGAGCACTTTCAGAGGTATTGAGGGAGAACTATCTGAGGTACTGAGGGAGCACTTTCTGAGGTATTGAGGGTGCACTTTCAGAGGTATTGATGGAGAAATATCTGAGGTATTGAGGGAGCACTTTCTGAGGTATTGAGGGAGCACTTTCTGAGGTACTGAGGAAAAACTATCTGAGGTACTGAGGGAGCACTATCTGAGGTACTGAGGGAGAACTATCTGAGGTACTGAGGAACCATTTTTCTGAAGTATTGAGGGAGCACTTTCTGAGGAACAGAGAGAGAACTTGCTGAGGTACTGAGTGAGCACTTTCTGAGGTATTGAGGGAGCACTACCTGAGGGACTGAGGGAGAAATATCTGAGGTACTGACGGAGCACTTTCTGAGGTATTGAGGAAGCACGTTCTGAGGTACTGAGGGAGAATTATCTGAGGTACTGAGGGAGCACTTTTTGAGGTATTGAGTGAGCACTTTCTGAGGTACTGAGGGAGAACTATCTGAAGTATTGATGGAGCACTTACTGAGGTATTGAGGGAGTACTATCTGAGGTAATGAGGGAGCACTTTCTGAGGTATTGAGGGAGCACTTTCTGAGGTAGTGAGGGAACACAATCTGATGTATTGAGGAAGCACTTTCTGAGGTATTGATGGAGCTCTGTCTGAGGCATTGGGGGAGCACTATCTGAGGTACTGATGGAGAACTATCTGAGGTACTGAGGGAGAACTTTCAGAGGGAGTGAGGAAGAACTATCTGAGATTCTGAGCGACTACTATGTGAGGTACTGAGGGAGAACTATCTGTGGTACTGTGGGACCACTTTCTGAAGTATTGAGGGAGCACTTTCTGAGGTACTGAGGGAGAACTATCTGAGGTACTGATGGAGCACTTTCTGAGGTATTGAGGAAACACAATCTGATGTATTGAGGAAGCACTTTATGAGGTATTGAGGGAGCACTTTCTGAGGTATTGAGGGAGCACTTTCTGACGTACTGAGGAAGCACAATCTGAGGTACTGAGGGAGCACTATCTGAGGTCTTGAGGGAGCCTTTTCTGAGGCATTGTGGGAGAACTATCTGAGGTATTGAGCGAGCACTTTCTGAGGTATTGAGGGAGTATTATCTGAGGTATTGAGGGAGCACTTTCTGAGGTACTGAGGGTTCACATTCTGAGGTATTGAGGGAGCACATTCTGAGGTATTGATGGAGCAATTTCTGAGGTATTGAGGGAGCACTATCTGAGGTACTGAGGGAGCACTTTCTGAGGTATTGAGGAAGTACTTTCTGAGGTATTGAGGAATCACACTCTGAGGTACTGAGGGAGAACTATCTGAGGTATTGATGGAGCACTTTCTGAGGTATTGAGGAAACACAATCTGATGTATTGAGGAAGCACTTTATGAGGTATTGAGGGAGCACTTTCTGAGGTATTGAGGGAGCACTATCTGAGGTACTGAGGGAGCACTTTCTGAGGTGTTGAAGAAGCACTTTCTGAGGTACTGAGTGAGCACTTTCTGAGGTACTGAGGGAGAACTATCTGAGGTACTGAGGGAGAACTATCTGAGGTACTGAGGGAGCACTTTCAGAGGTATTGAGGCAGAACTATCTGAGGTATTGATGGAGCACGATCTGAGGTATTGAGGGAGAAATATCTGAGGTATTGAGGGAGCAATTTCAGAAGTATTGATGGAGCACTATCTGAGTTATTGAGGGAGAACTATCTGGGGTGTGTAGGGAGCACTTTCAGAGGTATTGAGGGAGAACTATCTGAGGTACTGAAGGACCACTTTTCTGAAGTATTGAGGGAGCACTTTCTGAGGTACTGAGGGAGTACTATCTGAGGAAGAGAGAGAGAACTTTCTGAGGTCCTGAGTGAGCGCTTTCTGAGGTATTGAGGAAGCACGTTCTGAGGTTCTGAGGGAGAATTATCTGAGGTACTGAGGGAGCACTTTTTGAGGTATTGAGGGAGCACTATCTGAGGCATTGAGGGAGCACTATCTGAGGCACTGTTGGAGCACATTCTGAGGTATTGAGGGAACACTTTCTGAGGTATTGATGAAGCACTTTCTGAAGTATTGAGGAAGCACTCTCTGAGGTATTGAGGGAGCACATTCTGACGTACTGAGGAAGTACTATCTGAGGTACTGAGGGAGCACTATCTGAGGAATTGAGAAAGCACTTTCAGAGGTATTGAGGGAGAACTATCTTAGGTACTGAGGGAGCACTTTCTGAGGTACAGAGGGAGTACTATCTGAGGAACTGAGAGAGAACTATCTAAGGTACTGAGTGAGCACTTTCTGAGGTATTGAGGGAGCACGACCTGAGGTACTGAGGTAGAAATATCTGAGGTACTGAGGGAGCACTTTCTGAGGTATTGAGGAAGCACTTTCTGAGGTATTGAGGAAGCACGTTCTGAGGTACTGAGGGAGAATTATCTGAGGTACTGAGGGAGCACATTCTGAGGTATTGTGGAAGCACTTTCTGAGGTATTGAGGGAACACTATCTGAGGTATTGAGGAAGCACTTTCTGAGTATTGAGGGAGTACTTTTTGAGGTATTGAGGGAGCACCTTCTGAGGTATTGAGGGAGAACGATCTGAGGTATTGATGGAGCACATTCTGAGGTATTGAGGGAGAACTTTCTGAGTTGCTGAGGGAGAATTATCTGAGGTACTGAGGGAGCACTTTCAGAGGTATTGAGGGAGCACTTTCTGACGTACAGAGGAAGCACTATCTGAGGTACTGAGGGAGCACTATCTGAGGTACTGTGGGAGCACTATCTGAGGTCTTGAGAAATCACTTTCAGAGTTATTGAGGGAGAACTATCTGAGGTATTGAGGGAGCACTCTCTGAGGTATTGAGGGAGCACTATCTGAGGCATTGTGGGAGAACTATCTGAGGTATTGAGCGAGCACTTTCTGAGGTACTGAGGGAGCATTATCTGAGGTATTGAGGGAGCACTTTCTGAGGTACTGAGGGATTACTTTCTGAGGCATTGAGGTAGCACTTTCTGAGGTAATGAGGAAGCACTTTCTGAGGTCCTGAGGGAGCATTTTCTGAGGTGTTGAGGAAGCACTTTCTGAGGTACTGAGGGAGCACTTTCTGAGATATTGAGGGCGCACTATCTGAGGTACTGAGGGAGCAAGTTCTGAGGTATTGAGGAAGCACACTCTGAGGTACTGAGGGAGAACTATCTGAGGTATTGAGGGAGCATTATCTGAGGTAATGAGGGAGCACTTTCTGAGGTATTGAGGAAGCGCTTTCTGAGGTAGTGAGCGAACACAATCTGATGTATTGAGGAAGCACATTATGAGGTATTGAGGGAGCACTTTCTGAGGTATTGACCGCGCACTATCTGAGGTACTGAGGGTGCACTTTCTGAGGTATTGAGGAAGCACTTTCTGAGGTACTGAGGGAGCACTTTCTGAGGTACTGAGGGAGCACTTTCTTCGGTATTGAGGGAGCACTTTCTGAGGTATTCTTCGGTATTGAGGGAGCACTTTCTGAGGTATTGAGGGAGAACGATATGAGGAATTGAGGAAGCTATATCAGTGGTACTGAGGGAGAACTATCTGAGGTACTGAGGGAGCGCTTTCTGAGGTATTGAGCGAGCACTTTCTGAGTATTGAGGGAGCACTTTCTGAGGTATTGAGGGAGCACTTTCTGAGATACTGAGGGAGCACTTTCTTCGGTATTGAGGGCGAACGATATGAGGAATTGAGGGAGCATTATCAGTAGTACTGAGGGAGAACTATCTGAGGTACTGAGGGAGCACTTTATGAGGTATTGAGGGAGCACTTTCTGAGGTACTGAGGGAGAACTATCTGAGGTACTGAGGGAGAACTATCTGAGGTACTGAGGGAGCACTTTCAGAGGTATTGAGGCAGAACTATCTGAGGTATTGATGGAGCACGATCTGAGGCATTGAGGGAGAAATATCTGAGGTATTGAGGGAAAAATCTCAGAAGTATTGATGGAGCACTATCTGAGTTATTGAGGGAGAACTATCTGGGGTATTTAGGGAGCACTTTCAGAGGTATTGAGGGAGCACTATCTGAGGTATTGATAGAGCACTATCTGAGGTATTGAGGGAGCACTTTCAGAGGTATTGAGGGAGAACTATCTGAGGTACTGAGGGAGCACTTTCTGAGGTATTGAGGGTGCACTTTCAGAGGTATTGATGGAGAAATATCTGAGGTATTGAGGGAGCACTTTCTGAGGTATTGAGGGAGCACTTTCTGAGGTACTGAGGAAAAACTATCTGAGGTACTGAGGGAGCACTATCTGAGGTACTGAGGGAGAACTATCTGAGGTACTGAGGAACCATTTTTCTGAAGTATTGAGGGAGCACTATCTGAGGAACAGAGAGAGAACTTGCTGAGGTACTGAGTGAGCACTTTCTGAGGTATTGAGGGAGCACTACCTGAGGGACTGAGGGAGAAATATCTGAGGTACTGACGGAGCACTTTCTGAGGTATTGAGGAAGCACGTTCTGAGGTACTGAGGGAGAATTATCTGAGGTACTGAGGGAGCACTTTTTGAGGTATTGAGTGAGCACTTTCTGAGGTACTGAGGGAGAACTATCTGAAGTATTGATGGAGCACTTACTGAGGTATTGAGGGAGTACTATCTGAGGTAATGAGGGAGCACTTTCTGAGGTATTGAGGGAGCACTTTCTGAGGTAGTGAGGGAACACAATCTGATGTATTGAGGAAGCACTTTCTGAGGTATTGATGGAGCTCTATCTGAGGCATTGGGGGAGCACTATCTGAGGTACTGATGGAGAACTATCTGAGGTACTGAGGGAGAACTTTCAGAGGGAGTGAGGAAGAACTATCTGAGATTCTGAGCGACTACTATGTGAGGTACTGAGGGAGAACTATCTGTGGTACTGTGGGACCACTTTCTGAAGTATTGAGGGAGCACTTTCTGAGGTACTGAGGGAGAACTATCTGAGGTACTGAGGGAGAACTTTCTGAGGTATTGATGGAGCACTTTCTGAGGTATTGAGGAAACACAATCTGATGTATTGAGGAAGCACTTTATGAGGTATTGAGGGAGCACTTTCTGAGGTATTGAGGGAGCACTTTCTGACGTACTGAGGAAGCACAATCTGAGGTACTGAGGGAGCACTATCTGAGGTATTGAGGGAGCACTATCTGAGGCATTGTGGGAGAACTATCTGAGGTATTGAGCGAGCACTTTCTGAGGTATTGAGGGAGTATTATCTGAGGTATTGAGGGAGCACTTTCTGAGGTACTGAGGGTTCACATTCTGAGGTATTGAGGGAGCACATTCTGAGGTATTGATGGAGCAATTTCTGAGGTATTGAGGGAGCACTATCTGAGGTACTGAGGGAGCACTTTCTGAGGTATTGAGGAAGTACTTTCTGAGGTATTGAGGAAGCACACTCTGAGGTACTGAGGGAGAACTATCTCAGGTATTGATGGAGCACTTTCTGAGGTATTGAGGAAACACAATCTGATGTATTGAGGAAGCACTTTATGAGGTATTGAGGGAGCACTTTCTGAGGTATTGAGGGAGCACTATCAGAGGTACTGAGTGTGCACTTTCTGAGGTATTGAGGAAGCACTTTCTGAGGTATTGAGGGAGCACTTTCTGAGGTACTGAGGGAGAAGTATCCGAGGAACTGAGGTAGCACTATCTGCGGTATTGAGGGAGCACTATCTGAGGCATTGAGGGAGCACTATCTGAGGTACTGAGGGAACACTTTCTGAGGTACTGATGGAGAAATATCTGAGGTACTGAGGGAAAACTTTCGGAGGTACTGAGGAAGCACTATCTGAGGTCCTGAGCGAGTACTATCTGAGGTACTGAGGGAGAACTATCTGAGGTACTGAGGGACCACTTTCTGAAGTATTGAGGGAGCACTTTCTGAGGTATTGAGGAAGCACTTTCTGAGGTACTGAGGGAGAACTATCTGAGGTACTGAGGGCGCAAGTTCTGAGGTATTGAGGGAGCACTATCTGAGGTACTGAGGGATAACTATCTGAGGTATTGATGGAGCACTTTCTGAGGTATTGAGGGAGCACTATCTGAGGTACTGAGGGAGCACTTTCTGAGGTACAGAGGAAGTACATTCTGAGGCATTGAGGGAGAACTATCTGAGGAATTGAGGAAGCATTTTCTGAGGTATTGAGGGAGTACTTTCTGAGGTATTGAGGTAGCACTTTCTGAGGTACTGAGGGGACACTTTTGAGGTATTGAGGGAGCACTATCTGAGGTACTGAGGGAGCACTTTCTGAGGTACAGAGGAAGCACTTTCTGAGGCATTGTGGGAGCACTATCTGAGGAATTGAGCAAGCACTTTCTGAGGTATTGATGGAGCACTTTCTGAGGCATTAAGGGAGCAATATCTGTGGTACTGAGGGAGCACTTTCTGAGGTATTTAGGGAGCATTTTCTGAGGTACTCAGTGAGAACTATCTGAGGTACTGAGGGAGAACTATCTGAGGTACTGAGGGAGCAGTTTCTGAGGTATTGAGGGAGCACTTTCTGACGTACTGAGGAAGCACTAGATGAGGTTCTGAGTGAGTACTATCTGAGGTACTGAGGGAGCACTTTCTGAGGTATTGAGGGAGCACTTTCTGAGGTACTGCGGGAGCACAATCTGAGGTATGGAGGGAGAACTATCTGAGGTATTGTGGGAGCATTATCTGAGGCATTGAGGGAGAACTATCTGAGATATTGAGTGAGCACTATCTGAGGTATTGAGGGAGAACTATCTGAGGTATTGAAGAGCACTATCTGTGGTATTGAGGGGGAACTATCTGAGGTATTGAGCGAGCACTTTCAGAGGTTTTGAGGGAGAACTATCTGAGGTATTGAAGGAGAACTATCTTAGGTATTGGGGGAGCACTCTCTGAGGTATTGATGGAGCACTTTCTGAGGTATTGAGGTAGCACTTTCTGAGGTACTGAGGGGACACTTTCTGAGGTATTGAGGGAGCACTATCTGACGTACTGAGGAAGCACTATCAGAGGTACTGAGGGAGCACTTTCTGAGGTACTGAGGAAGGACTATCTGAGGTACTGAGGGACCACTTTCTGAAGTATTGAGGGAGAACTATCTGAGGTATTCAGGGACCACTATCTGAGGTATTGAAGGAGAACTATCTTAGGTATTGGGGGAGTACTCTCTGAGGTATTGATGGAGCACTTTCTGAGGTATTGAGATGGCACTTTCTGAGGTACTGAGGAAGCACTATCTGAGGTATTGAGGGAGCACCTTCTGAGGTACTGAGGAAGCAATATCTGAGGTACTGAGGGATCACTTTCTGAAGTATTGAGGGAGAACTATCTGAGGTATTCAGGGACCACTATCTGAGGTATTGAGGAGGCACTTTCTGAGGTATTGAGGGAGCACTTTCTGAGGTATTGAGAAAGCACTTTCTGAGGTATTGAGGAAGCACTTTCTGAGGTACTGAGGGAGCACTTTCTGATGTTCTGAGGGAGTACTATCTGAGGAACAGAGAGAGAACTTTCTGAGGTACTGAGTGAGCACTTTCTGAGGTATTGAGGGAGCACTACCTGAGGTATTGAGGAAGCACGTTCTGAGGTACTGAGGGAGAATTATCTGAGGTACTGAGGGAGCACTTTTTGAGGTATTGAGGGAGCACTATCTGAGGCATTGAGGGAGCACTATCTGAGGCACTGATGGAGCACATTCTGAGGTATTGAGGGAACACTTTCTGAGGTATTGATGAAGCACTTTCTGAGGTATTGAGGAAGCACTCTCTGAGGTATTGAGGGAGCACTTTCTGACGTACTGAGGAAGTACTATTTGAGGTACTGTGGGAGCACTATCTGAGGTATTGAGAAAGCACTTTCAGAGGTATTGAGGGAGTACTATCTGAGGTATTGAGGGAGCACTATCTGAGGCATTGTGGGAGAACTATCTGAGGTATTGAGCGAGCACTTTCTGAGGTATTGAGGGAGCATTATCTGAGGTATTGAGGGAGCACTTTCTGAGGTACTGAGGGATTACTTTCTGAGGTATTGAGGAAGCACATTCTGAGGTATTGATGGAGCAATTTCTGAGGTATTGAGGGAGCACTATCTGAGGTACTGAGGGAGCACTTTCTGAGGTATTGAGGAAGTACTTTCTGAGGTATTGAGGAAGCACTTTCTGAGGTATTGAGGGATCACTTTCTGAGGTATTGAGGGAGCACTTTATGAGGTATTGAGGAAGCACTTTCTGAGGTATTGAGGGAGCACTATCTGAGGTACTGAGGGAGCACTTTATGAGGTATTGAGGGAGCACTTTCTGAGGTATTGAGGAAGCACTTTCTGAGGTATTGAGGGATCACTTTCTGAGGTATTGAGGAAGCACTTTCTGAGGTATTGAGGGAGAACAATATGAGGTATTGAGGAAGCATTATCAGTGGTACTGAGGGAGAACTATCTGAGGTACTGAGGGAGCACTTTCTGAGGTATTGAGGAAGCAGTTTCTGAGTATTGAGGGAGCACTTTCTGAGGTATTGAGGGAGCACTTTCTGAGGTACTGAGGGAGCACTTTCTTCGGTATTGAGGGAGAACGATATGAGGAATTGAGGAAGCATTATCAGTGGTACTGAGGGCGAACTATCTGAGGTACTGAGGGAGCACTTTATGAGGTATTGAGGGAGAACTATCTGAGGTACTGAGGGAGCACTTTATGAGGTGTTGAGGGCGAACTATCTGAGGTACTGAGGGAGCACTTTATGAGGTATTGAGGGAGCACTTTCTGAGGTACTGAGGGAGGACTATCTGACGTACTGAGGCAGAACTATCTGAGGTATTGATGGACCACGATCTGAGGTATCGAGGGGGAAATATCTGAGGTATTGAGGGAGCAATTTCAGAAGTATTGATGGAGCACTATCTGAGGTATTGAGGGAGAAATATCTGAGGTATTGAGGGAGCACTTTCTGAGGTATTAAGGGAGCACTTTCTGAGGTACTGAGGGAGCACTTTCTGATGTATTGAGAGAGCACTATCTGAGGTGCTGAGGGAACAAGTTTTGAGGCATTGAGGGAGCACTTTCAGAGGTATTGAGGGAGCACTTTCTGACGTACTGAGGAAGCACTATCTGAGGTACTGAGGGAGTACTATCTGAGGTACTGTGGGAGCTCTATCTGAGGTATTGAGAAAGCACTATCTGAGGTTTTGAGGGAGCACTATCTGAGGTACTGAGGGAGCATTATCTGAGGTATTGAGGGAGCACTTTCTGAGGTACTGAGGGATTACTTTCTGAGGTATTGAGGAAGCACTTTCTGAGGTATTGATGGAGCAATTTCTGAGGTATTGAGGGAGCACTATCTGAGGTACTGAGGAAGTACTTTCTGAGGTATTGAGGAAGCACACTCTGAGGTACTGAGGGAGAACTATCTGAGGCATTGAGGGAGCACTATCTGAGGCCCTGATGGAGCACATTCTGAGGTATTGAGGAAGCACTTTCTGAGGTATTGAGGGAACACTATCTGAGGTATTGAGGAAGCACTTTCTGAGTATTGAGGGAACACTTTCTGAGGTATTGAGGGAGCACTTTCTGAGGTATTGATGAAGCACTTTCTGAGGTATTGAGGGAGAACGATCTGAGGTATTGATGGAGCACATTCTGAGGTATTGAGGGAGCACTTTCTGAGGTACTGAGGGAGAATTCTCTGAGGTACTGAGGGAGAACAATCTGAGGCACTGAGGGAGCACTTTCAGAGGTATTGAGGGAGCACTTTCTGACGTACTGAGGAAGCACTATCTGAGGTACTGAGGGAGTACTATCTGAGGTACTGTGGGAGCACTATCTGAGGTATTGAGAAAGCACTTTCAGAGTTATTGAGGGAGTACTATCTGAGGTATTGAGGGACCACCATCTGAGGTATTGAGGGAGCACTATCTGAGACATTGTGGGAGAACTATCTGAGGTATTGAGCGAGCACTTTCTGAGGTACTGAGGCAGAATTATCTGAGGTACTGAGGGAGAACAATCTGAGGCACTGAGTGAGCACTTTCAGAGGTATTGAGGGAGCACTTTCTGACGTACTGAGGAAGCACTATCTGAGGTACTGAGGGAGTACTATCTGAGGTACTGAGGGAGCATTATCTGAGGTATTGAGGGAGCACTTTCTGAGGTACTGAGGGATTACGTTCTGAGGTATTGAGGAAGCACTTTCTGAGGTATTGAGGAAGCACTTTCTGAGGTATTGATGGAGCAATTTCTGAGGTACTGAGGGAGCACTATCTGAGGTACTGAGGGAGCACTTTCTGAGGTGTTGAAGAAGCACTTTCTGAGGTACTGAGTGAGCACTTTCTGAGGTACTGAGGGAGAACTATCTGAGGTACTGAGGGAGAACTATCTGAGGTACTGAGGGAGCATTTTCAGAGGTATTGAGGCAGAACTATCTGAGGTATTGATGGAGCACGATCTGAGGTATTGAGGGAGAAATATCTGAGGTATTGAGGGAGCAATTTCAGAAGTATTGATGGAGCACTATCTGAGTTATTGAGGGAGAACTATCTGGGGTATGTAGGGAGCACTTTCAGAGGTATTGAGGGAGCACTATCTGAGGTATTGAGGGAGCACTATCTGAGACATTGTGGGAGAACTATCTGAGGTATTGAGCGAGCACTTTCTGAGGTACTGAGGCAGAATTATCTGAGGTACTGAGGGAGAACAATCTGAGGCACTGAGGGAGCACTTTCAGAGGTATTGAGGGAGCACTTTCTGACGTACTGAGGAAGCACTATCTGAGGTACTGAGGGAGTACTATCTGAAGTACTGTGGGAGCACTATCTGAGGTATTGAGAAAGCACTGTCTGAGGTATGTAGGGAGCACTTTCAGAGGTATTGAGGGAGAATTATCTGAGGTACTGAGGGAGCACTTTCTGAGGTATTGAGGGAGAACTATCTGAGGTACTGAAGGACCACTTTTCTGAAGTATTGAGGGAGCACTTTCTGAGGAACTGAGGGAGTACTATCTGAGGAACAGAGAGAGAACTTTCTGAGGTCCTGAGTGAGCGCTTTCTGAGGTATTGAGGAAGCACGTTCTGAGGTTCTGAGGGAGAATTATCTGAGGTACTGAGGGAGCACTTTTTGAGGTATTGAGGGAGCACTATCTGAGGCATTGAGGGAGCACTATCTGAGGCACTAATGGAGCACATTCTGAGGTATTGAGGGAACACTTTCTGAGGTATTGATGAAGCACTTTCTGAGGTATTGAGGAAGCACTCTCTGAGGTATTGAGGGAGCACATTCTGACGTACTGAGGAAGTACTATCTGAGGTACTGAGGGAGCACTATCTGAGGTATTGAGAAAGCACTTTCAGAGGTATTGAGGGAGAACTATCTTAGGTACTGAGGGAGCACTTTCTGAGGTACAGAGGGAGTACTATCTCAGGAACTGAGAGAGAACTATCTGAGGTACTGAGTGAGCACTTTCTGAGGTATTGAGGAAGCACTTTCTGAGGTATTGAGGAAGCACGTTCTGAGGTACTGAGGGAGAATTATCTGAGGTACTGAGGGAGCACTTTCTGAGGTATTGAGGAAGCACTTTCTGAGGTATTGAGGAAGCACGTTCTGAGGTACTGAGGGAGAATTATCTGAGGTACTGAGGGAGCACTTTTTGAGGTATTGAGGAAGCACTTTCTGAGGTATTGAGGAAGCACGTTCTGAGGTACTGAGGGAGAATTATCTGAGGTACTGAGGGTGCACTTTTTGAGGTATTGAGGGAGCACTATCTGAGGCATTGAGGGAGCACTGTCTGAGGCACTGATGGAGCACATTCTGAGGTATTGTGGAAGCACTTTCTGAGGTATTGAGGGAACACTATCTGAGGTATTGAGGAAGCACTTTCTGAGTATTGAGGGAGTACTTTTTGAGGTATCGAGGGAGAACTTTCTGAGGTATTGATGAAGCACTTTCTGAGGTATTGAGGGATAACGATCTGAGGTATTGATGGAGCACATTCTGAGGTATTGAGGGAGCACTTTCTGAGGTGCTGAGGGAGAATTATCTGAGGTACTGAGGGAGCACTTTTAGAGGTATTGAGGGAGCACTTTCTGACGTACAGAGGAAGCACTATCTGAGGTACTGAGGGAGCACTATCTGAGGTACTGTGGGAGCACTATCTGAGGTCTTGAGAAATCACTTTCAGAGTTTTTGAGGGAGAACTATCTGAGGTATTGAGGGAGCACTATCTGAGGTATTGAGGGAGCACTATCTGAGGCATTGTGGGAGAACTATCTGAGGTATTGAGCGAGCACTTTCTGAGGTACTGAGGGAGCATTATCTGAGGAATTGAGGGAGCACTTTCTGAGGTATTGAGGAAGCACGTTCTGAGGTTCTGAGGGAGAATTATCTGAGGTACTGAGGGAGCACTTTTTGAGGTATTGAGGGAGCACTATCTGAGGCATTGAGGGAGCACTATCTGAGGCACTAATGGAGCACATTCTGAGGTATTGAGGGAACACTTTCTGAGGTATTGATGAAGCACTTTCTGAGGTATTGAGGAAGCACTCTCTGAGGTATTGAGGGAGCACATTCTGACGTACTGAGGAAGTACTATCTGAGGTACTGAGGGAGCACTATCTGAGGTATTGAGAAAGCACTTTCAGAGGTATTGAGGGAGAACTATCTTAGGTACTGAGGGAGCACTTTCTGAGGTACAGAGGGAGTACTATCTCAGGAACTGAGAGAGAACTATCTGAGGTACTGAGTGAGCACTTTCTGAGGTATTGAGGAAGCACTTTCTGAGGTATTGAGGAAGCACGTTCTGAGGTACTGAGGGAGAATTATCTGAGGTACTGAGGGAGCACTTTCTGAGGTATTGAGGAAGCACTTTCTGAGGTATTGAGGAAGCACGTTCTGAGGTACTGAGGGAGAATTATCTGAGGTACTGAGGGAGCACTTTTTGAGGTATTGAGGAAGCACTTTCTGAGGTATTGAGGAAGCACGTTCTGAGGTACTGAGGGAGAATTATCTGAGGTACTGAGGGTGCACTTTTTGAGGTATTGAGGGAGCACTATCTGAGGCATTGAGGGAGCACTGTCTGAGGCACTGATGGAGCACATTCTGAGGTATTGTGGAAGCACTTTCTGAGGTATTGAGGGAACACTATCTGAGGTATTGAGGAAGCACTTTCTGAGTATTGAGGGAGTACTTTTTGAGGTATCGAGGGAGAACTTTCTGAGGTATTGATGAAGCACTTTCTGAGGTATTGAGGGATAACGATCTGAGGTATTGATGGAGCACATTCTGAGGTATTGAGGGAGCACTTTCTGAGGTGCTGAGGGAGAATTATCTGAGGTACTGAGGGAGCACTTTTAGAGGTATTGAGGGAGCACTTTCTGACGTACAGAGGAAGCACTATCTGAGGTACTGAGGGAGCACTATCTGAGGTACTGTGGGAGCACTATCTGAGGTCTTGAGAAATCACTTTCAGAGTTTTTGAGGGAGAACTATCTGAGGTATTGAGGGAGCACTATCTGAGGTATTGAGGGAGCACTATCTGAGGCATTGTGGGAGAACTATCTGAGGTATTGAGCGAGCACTTTCTGAGGTACTGAGGGAGCATTATCTGAGGAATTGAGGGAGCACTTTCTGAGGTATTGAGGAAGCACGTTCTGAGGTTCTGAGGGAGAATTATCTGAGGTACTGAGGGAGCACTTTTTGAGGTATTGAGGGAGCACTATCTGAGGCATTGAGGGAGCACTATCTGAGGCACTAATGGAGCACATTCTGAGGTATTGAGGGAACACTTTCTGAGGTATTGATGAAGCACTTTCTGAGGTATTGAGGAAGCACTCTCTGAGGTATTGAGGGAGCACATTCTGACGTACTGAGGAAGTACTATCTGAGGTACTGAGGGAGCACTATCTGATGTATTGAGAAAGCACTTTCAGAGGTATTGAGGGAGAACTATCTTAGGTACTGAGGGAGCACTTTCTGAGGTACAGAGGGAGTACTATCTCAGGAACTGAGAGAGAACTATCTGAGGTACTGAGTGAGCACTTTCTGAGGTATTGAGGAAGCACTTTCTGAGGTATTGAGGAAGCACGTTCTGAGGTACTGAGGGAGAATTATCTGAGGTACTGAGGGAGCACTTTCTGAGGTATTGAGGAAGCACTTTCTGAGGTATTGAGGAAGCACGTTCTGAGGTACTGAGGGAGAATTATCTGAGGTACTGAGGGAGCACTTTTTGAGGTATTGAGGAAGCACTTTCTGAGGTATTGAGGAAGCACGTTCTGAGGTACTGAGGGAGAATTATCTGAGGTACTGAGGGTGCACTTTTTGAGGTATTGAGGGAGCACTATCTGAGGCATTGAGGGAGCACTGTCTGAGGCACTGATGGAGCACATTCTGAGGTATTGTGGAAGCACTTTCTGAGGTATTGAGGGAACACTATCTGAGGTATTGAGGAAGCACTTTCTGAGTATTGAGGGAGTACTTTTTGAGGTATCGAGGGAGAACTTTCTGAGGTATTGATGAAGCACTTTCTGAGGTATTGAGGGATAACGATCTGAGGTATTGATGGAGCACATTCTGAGGTATTGAGGGAGCACTTTCTGAGGTGCTGAGGGAGAATTATCTGAGGTACTGAGGGAGCAATTTTAGAGGTATTGAGGGAGCACTTTCTGACGTACAGAGGAAGCACTATCTGAGGTACTGAGGGAGCACTATCTGAGGTAATGTGGGAGCACTATCTGAGGTCTTGAGAAATCACTTTCAGAGTTTTTGAGGGAGAACTATCTGAGGTATTGAGGGAGCACTATCTGAGGTATTGAGGGAGCACTATCTGAGGCATTGTGGGAGAACTATCTGAGGTATTGAGCGAGCACTTTCTGAGGTACTGAGGGAGCATTATCTGAGGAATTGAGGGAGCACTTTCTGAGGTATTGAGGAAGCACGTTCTGAGGTTCTGAGGGAGAATTATCTGAGGTACTGAGGGAGCACTTTTTGAGGTATTGAGGGAGCACTATCTGAGGCATTGAGGGAGCACTATCTGAGGCACTAATGGAGCACATTCTGAGGTATTGAGGGAACACTTTCTGAGGTATTGATGAAGCACTTTCTGAGGTATTGAGGAAGCACTCTCTGAGGTATTGAGGGAGCACTATCTGAGGTATTGAGGGAGCACTATCTGAGGTACTGAGGGAGCACTATCTGAGGTATTGAGAAAGCACTTTCAGAGGTATTGAGGGAGAACTATCTTAGGTACTGAGGGAGCACTTTCTGAGGTACAGAGGGAGTACTATCTCAGGAACTGAGAGAGAACTATCTGAGGTACTGAGTGAGCACTTTCTGAGGTATTGAGGAAGCACTTTCTGAGGTATTGAGGAAGCACGTTCTGAGGTACTGAGGGAGAATTATCTGAGGTACTGAGGGAGCACTTTCTGAGGTATTGAGGAAGCACTTTCTGAGGTATTGAGGAAGCACGTTCTGAGGTACTGAGGGAGAATTATCTGAGGTACTGAGGGAGCACTTTTTGAGGTATTGAGGAAGCACTTTCTGAGGTATTGAGGAAGCACGTTCTGAGGTACTGAGGGAGAATTATCTGAGGTACTGAGGGTGCACTTTTTGAGGTATTGAGGGAGCACTATCTGAGGCATTGAGGGAGCACTGTCTGAGGCACTGATGGAGCACATTCTGAGGTATTGTGGAAGCACTTTCTGAGGTATTGAGGGAACACTATCTGAGGTATTGAGGAAGCACTTTCTGAGTATTGAGGGAGTACTTTTTGAGGTATCGAGGGAGAACTTTCTGAGGTATTGATGAAGCACTTTCTGAGGTATTGAGGGATAACGATCTGAGGTATTGATGGAGCACATTCTGAGGTATTGAGGGAGCACTTTCTGAGGTGCTGAGGGAGAATTATCTGAGGTACTGAGGGAGCAATTTTAGAGGTATTGAGGGAGCACTTTCTGACGTACAGAGGAAGCACTATCTGAGGTACTGAGGGAGCACTATCTGAGGTAATGTGGGAGCACTATCTGAGGTCTTGAGAAATCACTTTCAGAGTTTTTGAGGGAGAACTATCTGAGGTATTGAGGGAGCACTATCTGAGGTATTGAGGGAGCACTATCTGAGGCATTGTGGGAGAACTATCTGAGGTATTGAGCGAGCACTTTCTGAGGTACTGAGGGAGCATTATCTGAGGAATTGAGGGAGCACTTTCTGAGGTATTGAGGAAGCACTTTCTGAGGTCCTGAGGGAGCATTTTCTGAGGTGTTGAGGAAGCACTTTCTGAGGTACTGAGGGAGCACTTTCTGAGGTATTGTGGGAGCACTATCTGAGGTACTGAGGGAGCAAGTTCTGAGGTATTGAGGAAGCACACTCTGAGGTACTGAGGGAGAACTATCTGAGGTATTGAGGGAGCACTATCTGAGGTAATGAGGGAGCACTTTCTGAGGTATTGAGGAAGCGCTTTCTGAGGTAGTGAGCGAACACAATCTGATGTATTGAGGAAGCACTTTATGAGGTATTGAGGGAGCACTTTCTGAGGTATTGACGGAGCACTATCTGAGGTACTGAGGGTGCACTTTCTGAGGTATTGAGGAAGCACTTTCTGAGGTACTGAGGGAGCACTTTCTGAGGTACTGAGGGAGCACTTTCCTCGGTATTGAGGGAGCACTTTCTGAGGTATTGAGGGAGAACGATATGAGGAATTGAGGAAGCTATATCAGTGGTACTGAGGGAGAACTATCTGAGGTACTGAGGGAGCACTTTCTGAGGTATTGAGCGAGCACTTTCTGAGTATTGAGGGAGCACTTTCTGAGGTATTGAGGGAGCACTTTCTGAGGTACTGAGGGAGCACTTTCTTCGGTATTGAGGGAGAACGATATGAGGAATTGAGGGAGCATTACTGAGGGAGAACTATCTGAGGTACTGAGGTAGCACTTTATGAGGTATTGAGGGAGAACTATCTGAGTTACTGAGGGAGCACTTTATGAGGTATTGAGGGAGACTTTCTGAGGTACTGAGGGAGAACTATCTGAGGTACTGAGGGAGAACTATCTGAGGTACTGAGGGAGCACTTTCAGAGGTCTTGAGGCAGAACTATCTGAGGTATTGATGGAGCACGATCTGAGGTATTGAGGGAGACATATCTGAGGTATTGAGGGAAAAATCTCAGAAGTATTGATGGAGCACTATCTGAGTTATTGAGGGAGAACTATCTGGGGTATTTAGGGAGCACTTTCAGAGGTATTGAGGGAGCACTATCTGAGGTATTGATAGAGCACTATCTGAGGTATTGGGGGAGCACTTTCAAAGGTATTGAGGGAGAACTATCTGAGGTACTGAGGGAGCACTTTCTGAGGTATTGAGGGTGCACTTTCAGAGGTATTGATGGAGAAATATCTGAGGTATTGAGGGAGCACTTTCAGAGGTATTGAGGGAGCACTTTCTGAGGTACTGAGGAAAAACTATCTGAGGTACTGAGGGAGCACTATCTGAGGTACTGAGGGAGAACTATCTGAGGTACTGAGGAACCATTTTTCTGAAGTATTGAGGGAGCACTTTCTGAGGAACAGAGAGAGAACTTTCTGAGGTACTGAGTGAGCACTTTCTGAGGTATTGAGGGAGCACTACCTGAGGGACTGAGGGAGAAATATCTGAGGTACTGACGGAGCACTTTCTGAGGTATTGAGGAAGCACGTTCTGAGGTACTGAGGGAGAATTATCTGAGGTACTGAGGGAGCACTTTTTGAGGTATTGAGTGAGCACTTTCTGAGGTACTGAGGGAGAACTATCTGAAGTATTGATGGAGCACTTACTGAGGTATTGAGGGAGTACTATCTGAGGTAATGAGGGAGCACTTTCTGAGGTATTGAGGAAGCACTTTCTGAGGTAGTGAGGGAACACAATCTGATGTATTGAGGAAGCACTTTCTGAGGTATTGATGGAGCTCTATCTGAGGCATTGGGGGAGCACTATCTGAGGTACTGATGGAGAACTATCTGAGGTACTGAGGGAGAACTTTCAGAGGGAGTGAGGAAGAACTATCTGAGGTTCTGAGCGACTACTATGTGAGGTACTGAGGGAGAACTATCTGAGGTACTGTGGGACCACTTTCTGAAGTATTGAGGGAGCACTTTCTGAGGTACTGAGGGAGAACTATCTGAGGTACTGAGGGAGAACTTTCTGAGGTATTGATGGAGCACTTTCTGAGGTATTGAGGAAACACAATCTGATGTATTGAGGAAGCACGTTATGAGGTATTGAGGGAGCACTTTCTGAGGTAATGAGGGAGCACTTTCTGATGTACTGAGGAAGCACAATCTGAGGTACTGAGGGAGCACTATCTGAGGTATTGAGGGAGCACTATCTGAGGCATTGTGGGAGAACTATCTGAGGTATTGAGCGAGCACTTTCTGAGGTATTGAGGGAGTATTATCTGAGGTATTGAGGGAGCACTTTCTGAGGTACTGAGGGTTCACATTCTGAGGTATTGAGGGAGCACATTCTGAGGTATTGATGGAGCAATTTCTGAGGTATTGAGGGAGCACTATCTGAGGTACTGAGGGGGCACTTTCTGAGGTATTGAGGAAGTACTTTCTGAGGTATTGAGGAAGCACACTCTGAGGTACTGAGGGAGAACTATCTGAGGTATTGATGGAGCACTTTCTGAGGTATTGAGGAAATACAATCTGATGTATTGAGGAAGCACTTTATGAGGTATTGAGGGAGCACTTTCTGAGGTATTGAGGGAGCACTATCTGAGGTACAGAGGGAGAAGTATCCGAGGTACTGAGGTAGCACTATCTGCGGTATTGAGGGAGCACTATCTGAGGCATTGAGGGAGCACTATCTGAGGTACTGAGGGAACACTTTCTGAGGTACTGATGGAGAAATATCTGAGGTACTGAGGGAAAACTTTCGGAGGTACTGAGGAAGCACTATCTGAGGTCCTGAGCGAGTAATATCTGAGGTACTGAGGGAGACCTATCTGAGGTACTGAGGGACCACTTTCTGAAGTATTGAGGGAGCACTTTCTGAGGTATTGAGGAAGCACTTTCTGAGGTACTGAGGGAGAACTATCTGAGGTATTGATGGAGCACTTTCTGAGGTATTGAGGAAACACAATCTGATGTATTGAGGAAGCACTTTATGAGGTATTGAGGGAGCACTTTCTGAGGTATTGAGGGAGCACTATCTGAGGTACTGAGGGAGAAGTATCCGAGGTACTGAGGTAGCACTATCTGCGGTATTGAGGGAGCACTATCTGAGGCATTGAGGGAGCACTATCTGAGGTACTGAGGGAACACTTTCTGAGGTACTGATGGAGAAATATCTGAGGTACTGAGGGAAAACTTTCGGAGGTACTGAGGAAGCACTATCTGAGGTCCTGAGCGAGTAATTTGTGGGCGGCACGGTGGCACAGTGGTTAGCACTGCTGCCTCGCAGCGCCAGAGACCCGGGTTCAAATTCCCGACTCAGGCGACTGACTGTGTGGAGTTTGCACGTTCTCCCCGTGTCTGCGTGGGTTTCCTCCGGGGGCTCCGGTTTCCTCCCACAGTCCAAAGATGTGCAAGTCAGGTGAATTGGCCATGCTAAATTGCCCGTAGTGTTAGGTAAAAGGGGTAAATGTAGGGGTATGGGTGGGTTACGCTTCGGCGGGTCGGTGTGGACTTGTTGGGCCGAAGGGCCTGTTTCCACACTGTAAGTAATCTAATATCTGAGGTACTGAGGGAGACCTATCTGAGGTACTGAGGGACCACTTTCTGAAGTATTGAGGGAGCACTTTCTGAGGTACTGAGGGACCACTATCTGAGGTATTGAAGGAGAACTAGCTTAGGTATTGGGGGAGCACTCTCTGAGGTATTGATGGAGCACCTTCTGAGGTACTGAGGAAGCACTTTCTGAGGTATTGAGGGAGCACTTTCTGAGGTATTGAGGGAGCACTATCTGAGGTACTGAGTGTGCACTTTCTGAGGTATTGAGAAAGCACTTTCTGAGGTATTGAGGAAGCACTTTCTGAGGTACTGAGGGAGCAAGTTCTGAGGTACTAAGGGAGAACTATCTGAGGTACTGAGGGAGAACTGTCTGAGGTATTGATGGAGCACTTTCTGAGGTATTGAGGGAGCACTATCTGAGGTACTGAGGGAGCAAGTTCTGAGGTATTGAGGAAGCACTCTCTGTGGTTCTGAGGGAGAACTATCTGAGGTATTGATGGAGCACGTTCTGAGGTATTGAGGGAGCACGATCTGAGGTACTGAGGGAGCACTTTCTGAGGTATTGAGGAAGCACTTTCTGAGGTATTGAGGGAACACAATATGATGTATTGAGGAAGCACTTTATGAGGTATTGAGGGAGCATTTTCTGAGGTATTGAGGGAACACAATCTGATGTATTGAGTAAGCACTTTATGAGGTATTGAGGGTGCACTTTCTGAGGTATTGAGGAAGCAATTTCTGAGTTATTGAGGGAACACAATCTGATGTATTGAGGAAGCACTTTCTGAGGTACTGAGGGAGCAAGTTCTGAGGTACTAAGGGAGAACTATCTGAGGTACTGAGGGAGAACTGTCTGAGGTATTGATGGAGCACTTTCTGAGGTATTGAGGGAGCACTATCTGAGGTACTGAGGGAGCAAGTTCTGAGGTATTGAGGAAGCACTCTCTGTGGTTCTGAGGGAGAACTATCTGAGGTATTGATGGAGCACGTTCTGAGGTATTGAGGGAGCACGATCTGAGGTACTGAGGGAGCACTTTCTGAGGTATTGAGGAAGCACTTTCTGAGGTATTGAGGGAACACAATATGATGTATTGAGGAAGCACTTTATGAGGTATTGAGGGAGCATTTTCTGAGGTATTGAGGGAACACAATCTGATGTATTGAGTAAGCACTTTATGAGGTATTGAGGGTGCACTTTCTGAGGTATTGAGGAAGCAATTTCTGAGTTATTGAGGGAACACAATCTGATGTATTGAGGAAGCACTTTATGAGGTATTGAGGGAGCACTTTCTGAGGTATTGAGGGAGCACTTTCTGAGGTAATGAGGAAGCACTATCTGAGGTACTGAGGGTGCACTTTCTGAGGTATTGAGGAAGCAATTTCTGTGGTATTGAGGGAATACAATCTGATGTATTGAGGAAGCACTTTATGAGGTACTGAAGGAGCACTTTCTGAGATATTGAAGGAGAACTATCTGAGGTACTGAGGGAGCACATTCTGAGGTATTAAGGGAGCACTATCTTCGGCATTGAGGGAGCACTATCTTCGGCATTGAGCGAGCACTATCTTCGGCATTGAGGGAGCAATATCTGAGGTACAGAGGGAGCACTTTCTGAGGTATTTAGGGAGCACTTTCTGAGGAACTGAGTGAGAACTATCTGAGGTACTGAGTGAGAACGATCTGAGGTACTTAGGGAGCAGTTTCTGAGGTATTGTCGGACACTTTCCAACGTACTGAGGGAGCACTAGCTGAGGTTCTGAGTGAGTACTATCTGAGGTACTAAGGGAGCACCTTCTGAGGTATTGAGGGAGCACTTTCTGAGGTACTGAGGGACAACTATCTGAGGTTTTGAGGGAGAACTATCTGAGGTATTGTGGGAGGACCATCTGAGGCATTGAGGGAGAACTATCTGAGGTATTGAGGGAGCACTTTCAGAGGTATTGAGGTAGAACTATCTGAGGTACTGAGGGAGAACTATCTGAGGTACTGAGAGAGCAAGTTCTGAGGTATTGAGGGAGCAGTATCTGAGGTCCTGAGGGAGAACTATCTGAGGTATTGATGGAGCACTTTCTGAGGTATTGAGGGAGCACTATCTGAGGTACTGAGGGAGCACTTTCTGAGGTATTGAGGAAGCATTTTCTGAGGTATTGAGGGAACACAATATGATGTATTGAGGAAGCACTTTATGAGGTATTGAGGAAGCACTTTCTGAGGTATTGAGGGAGCACTTTTTGAGGTATAGAGGGAGCACTATCTGAGGTATTGAGAAAGCACTTTCTGAGGTATTGTGGAAGCACTTTCTGAGGTATTTAGGGAGCATTTTCTGAGGTACTGAGTGTGAACTATCTGAGGTACTGAGGGAGAACTATCTGAGGAACTGAGGGAGCAGTTTCTGAGGTATTGAGGGAGCACTTCCTGACGTACTGAGGAAGCACTAGCTGAGGTTCTGAGTGAGTACTATCTGAGGTACTGCGGGAGCACAATCTGAGGCATTGAGGGAGAACTATCTGAGGTATTGAGGGAGCACTTTCATAGGTATTGAGGGAGAACTATCTCGAGATTGAGGGAGAACTATCTGAGGTATTGAGGGAGAATTATCTGAGGTATTGAGGAGCACTATCTGAGGTATTGAGGGAGAACTATCTGAGGTATTGAAGGAGAACTATCTTTGGTATTGAGGGAGCACTCTCTGAGGTATTGATGGAGCACTTTCTGAGGTATTGAGGTAGCACTTTCTGAGGTACTGAGGGGACACTTTCTGAGGTATTGAGGGAGCACTTTCGACGTATTGAGGGAGAACTACCTGAGGTATTGAGGGAGCACTTTCTGAGGTACTGTGGAAGCACTATCTGAGGTATTGAGGGAGCATCTTCTGAGGTACGCAGGAAGCACGATCTGAGGTACTGAGGGAGCACTTTCTGAGGTACTGAGAGAGAACTATCTGAGGTACTGAGGGACCACTTTCTGAAGTATTGAGGGAGAACTATCTGAGGAATTGAGGAAGCGCTTTCTGAGGTACTGAGGGAGAACTTTCTGAGGTATTGAGGGAGCACTATCTGAGGTACTGAGGGAGCACTTTCTGAGGTATTGAGAAAGCACTTTCTGAGGTATTGAGGAAGCACTATCTGAGGTATTGAGGGAGCACTATCTGAGGTATTGAGGAAGCACTTTCTGAGGAACTGCGGGAGCACTTTCTGAGGTATTGAGGGAGCACTATCTGAGGTACTGAGGAAGCAAGTTCTGAGGTACTGAGGGAGAACTGTCTGAGGTACTGAGGGTGCACTTTCTGAGGTATTGACGAAGCACTTTCTGAGGTATTGAGGGAACACAATCTGTTGTACTGAGGAAGCACTTTATGAGGTATTGAGGGTGCACTTTCTGAGGTAATGAGGGAGAACTATCTGTGGTATTGATGGAGCACTTTCTGAGGTATTGAGGAAGCACTTTCTGAAGTACTGAGGGAGCACTTTCTGATGTATTGAGGGAGCACTATCTGAGTTACTGAGGGAAAAAGTTCTGAGGTGTTGAGGAAGCACTCTCTGAGGTACTGAGGGAGAACTATCTGAGGTACTGAGGGAGAACTATCTGCGGTACTGAGGGAGCACTTTCTAAGGTAATAAGGGAGCACTATCTTAGGCATTGAGGGAGCAATATCTGAGGTACTGAGGGAGCACGTTCTGAGGTATTTAGGGAGCACTTTCTGAGGTACTGAGTGAGAACTATCTGAGGTACTGAGGGAGCAGTTTCTGATGTATTGTGGGAGCACTTCCTGACGTATGAGGAAGCACTCGCTGAGGTTCTGAGGGAGGACTATCTGAGGTACTAAGGGAGCACTTTCTGAGGTATTGTGGGAACACTTTCTGAGGTACTGAGGGAGAATTATCTGAGGCATTGAGGGAGAACTATCAGAGGTATTGAGGGAGCACTTTCTGAGGGATTGAGGAAGCACTTTCTGAGGTACTGAGGGAGAATTATCTGAGGTACTGAGGGAGCAAGTTCTGAGGTCTTGAGGGAGCATTATCTGAGGAACTGAGGGAGAACTATCTGAGGTATTGATGGAGCACTTTCTGAGGTTTTGAGGAAGCACTTTCTGAGGTATAGAGGGAGCACGATCTGAGGTATTGAGGAAACACTTTCTGAGCTATTGAGGAAGCACTTTCTGAGGTATTGAGGGAGCACTTTCTGAGGTACTGAGTGAGCACTTTCTGAGGTATTGAGGGAGCACTTTCTGAGGTACTCAGGGAGCACTTTCTGAGGTATTGAGGAAGCACTTTCTGAGGTATTGAGGGAACAATTTCTGAGATACTGAGGGAGCACTTTCTCAGGTACTGAGGGAGAACTATCTGAGGTACTGAGGGATCACTTTCTGAAGTATTGAGGGTGCACTTTCTGAGGTATTGAGGGACCACAATCTGAGGAATTTAGGAAGCACTTTCGGAGGTATTGAGGGAGCACTACCTGAGGGACTGAGGGAGCACTTTCTGAAGTATTGAGAATGCACTTTCTGAGGTATTGAGGAAGCACTTTCTGAGTTATTAAGGGAGCACTTTCTGAGGTATAGAGGGATCACTTTCTGAGGTACTGAGGGAGCACTTTCTGAGGTATTGAGGAAGCACTTTCTGAGTTATTGAGGAAGCACTTTCTGAGGTATTGAGGGATCACTTTCTTAGGGACTGAGGGAGGACTTTCTGAAGTATTGAGGAAGCACTTTCTGAGGAACTGAGGGAGAACTATCTGTGGTATTGATGGAGCACTTTCTGAGGTATTGAGGAAGCACTTTCTGAGGTACTGAGGGAGCACTGTCCGAGGTATTGAGGCAGCACTATCAGAGGTACTGAGGGAAAAAGTTCTGAGGTATTGAGGAAGCATTTCTGAGGTACTGAGGGAGAACTACCTGAGGTACTGAGGGAGAACTATCTGAGGTATTGAGGGAGCAGTTTCTCAGGTATTGAGGGAGCTCTTTCTGAGGCATTAAGGGAGCTCTATTTGAGGCATTGAGGGAGCAATATCTGAGGTACTGAGGGAGCACTTTCTGACGTACTGAGGAAGCACTAGCTGAGGTTCTGAGTGAGTACTATCTGAGGTACTGAGGGAGCACTTTCTGAGGTATTGAGGGAGCACTTTCTGGGGTAATGCGGGAGCACTATCTGAGGTATTGAGGGAGAAATATCTGAGGTATTGAGGGAGCACTTTCAGAGGTATTGAGGGAGAACTATCTGAGGTATTGAGAGAGCACTATCTGAGGTATTGAGGGAGAAATATATGAGGTATTGAGGAGCACTATCTGAGGTTTTGAGGGAGAACTATTTGAGGTATTGAAGGAGAACTATCTTAGGTATTGAGGGAGCCCTCTCTGAGGTATTGATGGAGCACTTTCTGAGGTATTGAGGTAGCACTTTCTGAGGTACTGAGTGGACACTTTCTGAGGTATTGAGGGAGCACTATCTGACGTACTGAGGAAGCACTATCAGAGGTACTGATTCAGAACTATCTGAGGTATTGATGGAGCACTTTCTGAGGTATTGAGGGAGCACTTTCTGAGGTACTGATGGAACACTCTCTGAGGTATTGAGGGAGCACTTTCGATGTATTGAGGGAGAACTACCTGAGGTATTGAGGGAGCACTTTCTGAGGTACTGAGGAAGCACTATCTGAGGTACTGAGGGAGCACTTTTTGAGGTACTGAGGGAGAACTATCTGAGGTACTAAGGGACCACTTTCTGAAGTATTGAGGGAGCACTTTCGGAGGTATTGAGGGACCACTATCTGAGCTATTGAGGAAGCACTTTCTGACGTATTGAGGGAGCACTTTCTGAGGTATTGAGGGAGCACTATCTGAGGTACTGAGGGAGCACTTTCTGAGGTATTGAGGAAGCACATTCTGAGGTACTGAGGGAGCACTTTCTGAGGTATTGAGGGAGCACTTTCTGAGGTATTGAGGGAGCACTATCTGAGGAACTGAGGTTGCACTATCTGAGGTACTGTGGGAGCACTATCTGAGGTACTGTGGGAGCACTATCTGAGGTACTGAGGGAGCACTATCTGAGGTACTGAGGGAGCACTATCTGATCTACTGAGGGAGCACTATCTGAGGTACTGTGGGAGCACTATCTGAGGTACTGAGGGAGCACTATCTGAGGTGTTGAGGAAACACTTTCTGAGCTATTGAGGGAGCTCTTTCTGAGGTACTGAGGGAGCACGTTCTGAGGTATTGAGGGAGCACTTTCTGAGGTACTCCGGGGGCACTTTCTGAGGTATTGAGGAAGCACTTTCTGAGGTATTGAGGGAACAATTTCTGAGGTACTGAGGGAGCACTTTCTCAGGTATTGAGGAAGCACTTTCTGAGGAACTGAGGGAGAACTATCTGTGGTATTGATGGAGCACTTTCTGAGGTATTGAGGAAGCACTTTCTGAGGTACTGAGGGAGCACTTTCCGAGGTATTGAGGCAGCACTATCAGAGGTACTGAGGGAAAAAGTTCTGAGGTATTGAGGAAGCATTTCTAAGGTACTGAGGGAGAACTACCTGAGGTACTGAGGGAGAACTATCTGAGGTATTGAGGGAGCAGTTTCTGAGGTATTGAGGGAGCTCTTTCTGAGGCATTTAGGGAGCACTATCTGAGGCATTGAGGGAGCAATATCTGAGGTACTGAGGGAGCACTTTTTGAGGTACTGAGGGAGAACTATCTGAGGTACTGAGGGAGCACTTTCTGAGGTATTGAGGAAGCACATTCTGAGGTACTGAGGGAGCACTTTCTGAGGTATTGAGGGAGCACTTTCTGAGGTATTGAGGGAGCACTATCTCAGGTACTGAGGTTGCACTATCTGAGGTACTGTGGGAGCACTATCTGAGGTACTGTGGGAGCACTATCTGAGGTACTGAGGGAGCATTATCTGAGGTACTGAGGGAGCACTATCTGATCTACTGAGGGAGCACTATTTGAGGTATTGAAGGAGAACTATCTTAGGTATTGAGGGAGCCCTCTCTGAGGTATTGATGGAGCACTTTCTGAGGTATTGAGGTCGCACTTTCTGAGGTACTGAGTGGACACTTTCTGAGGTATTGAGGGAGCACTATCTGACGTACTGAGGAAGCACTATCAGAGGTACTGATTCAGAACTATCTGAGGTATTGATGGAGCACTTTCTGAGGTATTGAGGGAGCACTTTCTGAGGTACTGATGGACCACTCTCTGAGGTATTGAGGGAGCACTTTCGATGTATTGAGGGAGAACTACCTGAGGTATTGAGGGAGCACTTTCTGAGGTACTGAGGAAGCACTATCTGAGGTACTGAGGGAGCACTTTTTGAGGTACTGAGGGAGAACTATCTGAGGTACTAAGGGACCACTTTCTGAAGTATTGAGGGAGCACTTTCGGAGGTATTGAGGGACCACTATCTGAGCTATTGAGGAAGCACTTTCTGACGTATTGAGGGAGCACTTTCTGAGGTATTGAGGAAGCACATTCTGAGGTACTGAGGGAGCACTTTCTGAGGTATTGAGGGAGCACTTTCTGAGGTATTGAGGGAGCACTATCTGAGGTACTGAGGTTGCACTATCTGAGGTACTGTGGGAGCACTATCTGAGGTACTGTGGGAGCACTATCTGAGGTACTGAGGGAGCACTATCTGAGGTACTGAGGGAGCACTATCTGATCTACTGAGGGAGCACTATCTGAGGTACTGTGGGAGCACTATCTGAGGTACTGAGGGAGCACTATCTGAGGTGTTGAGGAAACACTTTCTGAGCTATTGAGGGAGCTCTTTCTGATGTACTGAGGGAGCACTTTCTGAGGTATTGAGGAAGCACTTTCTGAGGTATTGAGGGAGCACTTTCTGAGGGACTCAGGGGGCACTTTCTGAGGTATTCAGGAAGCAGTTTCTGAGGTATTGAGGGAACAATTTCTGAGGTACTGAGGGAGCACTTTCTCAGGTATTGAGGAAGCACTTTCTGAGGAACTGAGGGAGAACTATCTGTGGTATTGATGGAGCACTTTCTGAAGTATTGAGGAAGCACTTTCTGAGGTACTGAGGGAGCACTGTCCGAGGTATTGAGGCAGCACTATCAGAGGTACTGAGGGAAAAAGTTCTGAGGTATTGAGGAAGCATTTCTGAGGTACTGTGGGAGCACTATCTGAGGTATTGAGGGAGCACTATCTGAGGTGTTGAGGAAACACTTTCTGAGCTATTGAGGGAGCTCTTTCTGAGGTACTGAGGGAGCACTTTCTGAGGTATTGAGGAAGCACTTTCTGAGGTATTGAGGGAGCACTTTCTGAGGGACTCAGGGGGCACTTTCTGAGGTATTCAGGAAGCACTTTCTGAGGTATAGAGGGAACAATTTCTGAGGTACTGAGGGAGCACTTTCTCAGGTATTGAGGAAGCACTTTCTGAGGAACTGAGGGAGAACTATCTGTGGTATTGATGGAGCACTTTCTGAGGTATTGAGGAAGCACTTTCTGAGGTACTGAGGGAGCACTTTCCGAGGTATTGAGGCAGCACTATCAGAGGTACTGAGGGAAAAAGTTCTGAGGTATTGAGGAAGCATTTCTGAGGTACTGAGGGAGAACTACCTGAGGTACTGAGGGAGAACTATCTGAGGTATTGAGGGAGCAGTTTCTGATGTATTGAGGGAGCTCTTTCTGAGGCATTAAGGGAGCACTATCTGAGGCATTGAGGGAGCAATATCTGAGGTACTGAGGGAGCACTTTCTGAAGTACTGAGGAAGCAGTAGCTGAGGTTCTGAGTGAGTACTATCTGAGGTACTGAGGGAGCACTTTCTGGGGTAATGCGGGAGCACTATCTGAGGTATTGAGGGAGAACTATCTGAGGTATTGAGGGAGCACTTTCAGAGGTATTGAGGGAGAACTATTTGAGGTATTGAAGGAGAACTATCTTAAGTATTGAGGGAGCCCTCTCTGAGGTATTGATGGAGCACTTTCTGAGGTATTGAGGTAGCACTTTCTGAAGTACTGAGTGGACACTTTCTGAGGTATTGAGGGAGCACTATCTGACGTACTGAGGAAGCACTATCAGAGGTACTGATTCAGAACTATCTGAGGTATTGATGGAGCACTTTCTGAGGTGTTGAGGGAGCACTTTCTGAGGTACTGATGGACCACTCTCTGAGGTATTGAGGGAGCACTTTCGATGTATTGAGGGAGAACTACCTGAGGTATTGAGGGAGAACTACCTGAGGTACTGAGGGAGAACTATCTGAGGTATTGAGGGAGCAGTTTCTGAGGTATGAGGGAGCTCTTTCTGAGGCATTTAGGGAGCACTATCTGAGGCATTGAGGGAGCAATATCTGAGGTACTGAGGGAGCACTTTTTGAGGTACTGAGGGAGAACTATCTGAGGTACTGAGGGAGCACTTTCTGAGGTATTGAGGAAGCACATTCTGAGGTACTGAGGGAGCACTTTCTGAGGTATTGAGGGAGTACTTTCTGAGGTATTGAGGGAGCACTATCTGAGGTTGCACTATCTGAGGTACTGTGGGAGCACTATCTGAGGTACTGTGGGAGCACTATCTGAGGTACTGAGGGAGCACTATCTGATCTACTTAGGGAGCACTATCTGAGGTACTGTGGGAGCACTATCTGAGGTACTGAGGGAGCACTATCTGATCTACTGAGGGAGCACGATCTGAGGTACTGTGGGAGCACTATCTGAAGTACTGAGGGAGCACTATCTGATCTCCTGTGGGAGCACTATCTGAAGTACTGAGGGAGCACTATCTGATCTACTGAGGGAGCACTATCTGATCTACTGAGGGAGCACTATCTGAGGTACTGAGGGAGCACTATCTGATCTACTGAGGGAGCACTATCTGAGGTACTGTGGGAGCACTATCTGAGGTACTGAGGGAGCACTATCTGATCTACTGAGGTTGCACTATCTGAGGTATTGAGGGAGCACTATCTGAGGTACTGAGGGAGCACTATCTGATCTACTGAGGGAGCACTATCTGAGGTACTGTGGGAGCACTCTCTGAGGTACTGAGGGAGCACTATCTGGGGTACTGAGGGAGCACTATCTGAGGTACTGAGGGAGCACTATCTGGGGTACTGAGGGAGCACTATCTGATCTACTGAGGGAGCACTATCTGAGGTATTGAGGAAGCGCTATCTGAGGTACTGAGGGAGAACTATCTGGGGTACTGAGGGAGCACTATCTGATCTACTGAGGGAGCCCTATCTGGTGGTACAGAGTGCAGAGGGTAGAAAGGAACAGATGCAATTCCCTGATCATTTCCTCAGGGTCTCCGGGGCACTCTGGTGTCGTAATTTGAAATGGAAGCCACTCCCCATTTCAGCAGATCCAGATCATTTTACACAATCAGTGAAAAATAACAGCAGCATGTGTCTGAAACATGGTTTGGGGGAAAACTTTCATCAGTCTATTGTTACTTGTTGTTTGGAGACGTTTTAGAAAATCAGGCACCCAAACAGACTAATGCTGTCGGTGCAAGAGGTGGTGCACAGGAATATCCAACAAGTCTCTGTAGCTGCTGTCTGTCCCCCTGGAGCAGTCATCATGTGAGATCATGGCTCAGTCCTCGGAGAAATCATTTCTCCATCAACACCCCGACAATGCCTTTACAGCTGTGTGTGTGTGTATGTGTGTGTGTGGGTGAGAGAGAGACTGCCAGTGTTTGTGTGTGTGAAAGAGTGGATGCATGTGTATCTCTGTGTGTCTGTATATGTGTGTGAGAGAGGAAGTGCATGTTCATGTGAGAGTGTGTGGCTGTGTGTGTGTTTGACGGTGTGTGTGTCTCTGTGTGCATGTGTGTGAGTGAGGGTGTGTGTGAGAGAGTGTGTATGTGTGTGTATGTGTGTGAGAGAGTGTGTCTGTGTGTATGTGTGTGTGTGAGTGTGTCTGTGTGTGTGAGAGAGTGTGTCTGTGTGTGAGAGAATGTATCTGTGTGTCTATGTGTGTGTGTGTCTGTGTGTGCATGTGTCTGTGTGTCTATGTGTGTGTATGACAGTTTGTCTTGTGTGCTAGAGAGTGTGTATGTATGTGTGAGAGAGTGTGTGTCTGTGTGCATGTGTGTGAGAGTGTGTCTATGTGTATTTGATGGAGTGTGTGTCTGCGTGTGTATCTGTGTGTGAGAGAGAGTGTAACTGTGTGTTTTTGTGTGTGTGAGAAAGAGTGTCTGTGTGTGTTTGAGGGATCATGTGTCTGTGTGTATGTGTGTGAGATAGAGTGTGTGTGAGAGAGACAGAGAGTGTGTGTGAGAGAGAGAGTGTGTCTATGTGCGTGAGAGTGAGTAGGTGTGTGAGAGAATAAGAATGTGTGTGTGAGAGTGTGTCTGTAAATGAGACAGCGTGTGTGTATGTGTGTGTGAGAGAGAGAGTGTGTGTCTGTGTGAGAGAGAGTGTGTGTCTGTGTGTGCATGAGAGAGAGTGTCTGTGTGTGTGAGAGAGTGTTTCTGTGAGAGAGTGAGTGTGTCTGCATGTATGTGTGAGAGAGCGTGTCCATGTGTGTATTTGAGGGAGCGTATGTTTGTGCGTGTATGTGTGTGAGAGGGAAAGTGTGTGCTTGTGTGTGTATGTGTGTGTGAGAGAGTTGTGCCTGTGTGTATGTGTTTGTGAGAGTGTGTCTGTGTTTGTGTTTGAGGGAGTGTGTGTGTGTGTATGTAAACGAGCCAATCTTATTGGGTGCCCGTGAATATAAAATCCAGCTGCTGTTTCAGATGAATTGGTCCTTGTGTCTCCTTGTGGGGAAAGAGAGTGCTGTTCATTCCAGTGGGGATTCATCCAGTAAACCTTCCCCACACACTAACATCCCTCTGGCAATGCAGTGACTAGTCCTGCACACAGTGCTCCAGGTACAAACCAATGTAATGTCACCATAGCCTTACCAGAGCATGGGACAGCTCCTCATTACAGAGCGGTGTCTGGTGGGGATTTAAACAGAGGGTCACCATGGTCCGGCTGAGGGGAGAGGTTTGGAAGGTGAGTCCTTCAGAGTAACTCTAGCTAGTGTGTTAAGCTAACTGCCCAGCCAACTGAGCTAACCAACCTCACTCCAGGGACGTGCCCTGTATAACCCAATCATAGCCAGCCTGCACCTCAATAGGAGCCAGGAGCAAGGCCATTCGGCCCCACCCTAACCCAGAAGGGAGAGTACGGGAAGCTGATGAAGGAAACAAGCCCCTCCCATCTGGCCGTCTGAAATGGAGCTGGAGGACAGAGCACATCTGGCCTGCTGTTTGCTTCCCCGAGACTGGCCTGCTCCACCTTACAGTGAGAGACTGAGGGGAACCTCAAGGAGATTTCACTTCTCACTGAGAGGCTGCAACTCCAATCCAAATCAGGCTGGTTCCCTCCGAGACTCACGGAAGGGGGCAGCCCTCTACAGATCAGGCCCTTGTGTCGTCCTAACCTCCAGTGTGGGGGCCAAGAGCTGGGAGGTAGTGTTAACAACATAAGACCATCCGAAATAGGAACAGGAGACCATCCAGCCCCTCGAGCCTGCTCTGGTATTCAATAGGATCATGGATGATTCAACATTCGATTTGGGAGCTGAAACTAGGACAATACAGAGACAGAGAATCAAATTATTCTGCCATGAGGAATCATCAGACGAAAGCACACACCCACACACGGACACACACACACACACACACACACGTACACACACACACACACACAGACACACACACATAGACACACACACGGACACAGACACACACAGACACACACACACACGTACACACACACACATACACACACACACACACACAGACACACACACACACACAGACACACACACACACACACGTACACACACACACACACACACACACAGACACACGCACACACAGACACGTACACACACACACGGACACACACACGGACACACACACACACACACACAGACACGTACACACACACACACACACAGACACACACACACAGACACACACACAGACACACAGACACGTACACACACACGGACACACACACAGACACGTACACACACACACACACACACAGACACACACACACACACACACACAGACACACACACGGACCCACACAGACACACAGACACACACAGACACACACACAGACACACACACACAGACACACACACACAGACACACACAAACACGCAGACACACAGACACACACACACAGAGACACACACACGCGCGCACGCACGCACACACAAACACACACAGACATATACACACACAGACACACACACACACATACCACGCACGCACACACACACACACACACAGACATACACGCACACAGACACACACACACACACACACACACACAAACACACACAGTGGGATTCAGGCTGTCTGTGGGAACGGGGAGAGACAAAGGAGCAAAATGCTAGAGAGGGATCTGATCCCACAGATTTCACTGCTTCCCTCTCTCTCTGCAGCTCTCATGTCTATTTCTGTGTTCCCAGTTCTCTCTCCCACATCTTTCCTTCAATCCCTATCTCTCAACATCCTTCACATCTCTGTCCTGTTTACATTTCACAGTGTTCTGCAAATCTCTCTCTGCATCTGTCTGACAGCTCTGTGGGATCTTGCTATTCCTGTCTGTACATCACTCCATCCACATCACAGCAGCCCCTACCACCACCCCACTCTCTCAGCTCTATCTCTCTGCTGCTGCAGCTCCTCTCTCTCTCTCTCTCTGTCCTATCTCTCTCCCTGGGATTTCCGTCTTGCTGTCTGCCTGAACTTCTCTCCCTGCCTTTCTCTCCCCATTTTCACCTTGTATCTGTCTGACATTGTATTTCTCTTCCTGGAGTTTCTCTCTCTCTCTCTCTGTCTCTCTCTGTCCTGCTCTCTCTCAGTTCTTCTCACTTCCTCTCCCCTTTCCCCCCCGCCTGTCTTTGTCTTGTTCTCTCCCTCCCTCACGCTGTCTGTCCGTCCATCTCTCTTTCTCTCCGGTAGTTTCTCGCCCTCTTTCTCCCTGGACCCCTCTGCTCTGTCCCAGTGACTGGGGAAGGGGCATTGGGAAGAGTTTGCCTCAGTGCCTGGTCTCTCCCAGGATTTACCCCGACTGTGGGGAGGGGGTGAATGGAAGGAACATGAAGTACTTTTCTGAGTGCGTCTGAAAAAGAGAGAAAGAGAATGAGAAAGGGAGAGTGACAAAAAGAGAGAGAGACATGGAGAGAGTGGAGATAGAGAAAGTGGAGAGAGAGAAATGGGCAGTAAGAGTCAGGGAGGTGGAGTGAGAAAACGACAGAGTGAGAGAGACAGGGAGAGAGAGAGTGAGAAGGACATATATGGAGGGAGAAGGACAGTGTGTGCACTTGGCGATGGTTTTAGAGTGGGATCTTGCTGTGCATTACAGCAGTCAGTCAAAAGGCGAGTTAGTCTCTGCACTATGTCCTCCAGCCCAGGGGCTGTAAGTCTGCATGGGAAGGGGGAGAGTGGGAGACACGGAGGGAGTGGGACAGCCAGAGACAGGGGGAGGGTTTGATGGGGTTTTGGTGTTGGTGGAGAAAGGAGAGACTGTGGTCATAGAGAGATGAAGGGAGGGATAGCATGTGATGCAAAGTCTGAGACAGGGTGGAGAAGAGGTCCTCACACGAAGGATAGTCAATGAGGCCATTCAGGGGCCAACCCTGAGGATCCTGAACCGGACCAGGATCATTTAATGGGGCAGGGGGATGATGGGCAGAAAGGACTCCATCTGTGATGCAAACCTTCTGTAATTCTCGGGCTGGGATCTTGCTGTACATTAAAATAAGTCACAGGTCAGTCAACCCAGACTCATTTACTGGTGTGAGAAAGTGAGGACTGCAGATGTTGGAGAGTCAGAGTTACAAAGTGAGGAGCTGGAGAAGCACAGCAGGTCAGCCAGGAGAGTGGATGGTTCAGGCCTGACCTGCTGGGCTTTTCCAGCTCCACACTTTTCCACTCAACTCCTTCTGCCCCAGGGAGTGGGGCTCACAGCAATGTTGAGGGGTCAGGATAATATTTGAGGGGGGCACAGTTGGTGAGGTAGGTATTTTGGAGGGAAGGTATTGGGGGAAGGGAATAAATTTGGGAGGAGAGTGAAAATGAGGGGCAAATGTTTTTAGGGAGTTCAAATTTGGGTGAACACTTTCAGGTCTGAAATAAAGAAAAAGAGAAAAGGGAGGGTGAGAAAAAGAGAGAGAGGTAGAGAGAGTGGGGATGGAGAAGGGGATGAGAGAAAGATGGGGCAGAGACAGACAGTGAGAGGGAGGGTGTGAGAGAAAGGCAGATTGAGAGAAAGAGACAGACAGGGAGAGAGAAGGACAAAGAGAGAAGGGGAAGTCAGACTGAGAGAAACAGGTGTTGAAGCATGGACAGACTGAAGGGGGGACACTCAGTATTCCAGTTGGTTCCAGCTCCCTCTCTCTCAATGGGTTTTCACACTCCCTCTCTCCCATGCTCCTGAGGTTTCCTTCAGCTTGTCTCTCTCCCTCTCTCTCTCCCTCTCTCTGGATGGTGAGCTGGTCTCTGTCCCTTGCCATGTTGGTCACCTCAGAAAGCCTCCAGAAAATTCAAGAGATCAGTCTGCAGGTGATCCCTGGTTTTGTTCATTTCTGGATGGTTTCCCAGAACTTTCGATACTTCTGGCCAGTCAGGAGAATAGTTAATAGTTTGAAGCGTTGCTGATCATATGGATGGCTTGTTCCTGTTAGTTTCTTTGTGTAGCAGGACCCGGTGCCTTCCTATCTGGGCCCTCCTTTGTTTGGTGGAGACGTTGTTAGGGATATGTCTGCCCAGGGGACCTGCTGCCTTTGACATTATGCTGATGGGATAACCATCTGGCTGCTGTCTGGCTTTTGTGGTTTGGGAGTATAACTTGTCCAATATACCCAGCATCTCTTGGCAGTCTATCTGTGTGTTAGCAAGGAGGCAGCAAAACTTCACCCATTCCCCCTCCCCCACCCAGTCTTTTGAATAGAAAGAAGCTTATACAATGAATTACAAACCTAATTTTAAAAGCTGGTTATGTTTGTTGTCAGAGTAGCCTGCTGTTTGAGCGAAAGCCATTTTGTACATTGGTCAAACCGATTGTCATAGGGCTGATAAGTGATATCATAGAATCCCTACAGAGCAGAAACAGGCCCTTCAGCCCATCGAGTCCACAATGACCCTCTGAAGAGAATCCAACTCAGATCCATCCCCTGATGATATCCCTGAAACCCTGCATTTCCCATGGCTATTCCAGCTAACCTGAATATCCCTCGGCACTATGGGCAATCTGTCAAAAATGTGCACCATTGAACAGTGGGAGAAAACCCATGCAGATGCAGGGAGAATGTATAAACACCACACTGACAGTCGCTCAGGAGTGGAATCAAACCCAGGTCTCTGGCACTGTGAGGTAACAGTGCTCACCACTGAGCGACTGTGGCACTCCTTACTGTTTCGACAAAATATATTCAGTTCTGAGAATCCATACAGAATTGGGATGCATAGCCAACATCCAGTGAGCAGAATAAATGCAAGGGAATGAGACCTGCTGGCTCAAACTCCTGGAATTCCCTCCCGAAGGACATTGTGGGTCCACCACCTGCAACAGTTCAAGGAGGCAGCTCACCACCAATACCAGCTCCCGAGCAGCTACAGACAGGCAATCAATACTGGGCCCAGCCAGGAACACTCAAACGCTGCAAATGAATGAAACTAAAGGTGATCACCCGGGGAGTTCCATCTACCTTCCAGCCCCTGGGGGTGTGTCTAGGTATTATTCACCATGATCGTACCCATCTGTTCCCTTCTCTCTCACACACACCCCCCTCTCTCTCACCCCTCTCTCTCTTACCCCTCTCTCTTCTCACACCTCTCTCTCTCTCTCTCTCAGTGCTTCTCTCTCACACCGCTTCTCTCTCTCTCAGCCCTCTCTCACTCTCACCTGTCTCTCTCTCTCACCCTCTCTCTTTTACCCCTCTCTCTTCTCACACGTCTCTCTCACTCTCCCTCAGCGCTTCTCTCTCACACCACTTCTCTCTCTCTCTCACCCCCCTCTCTCTCTCAACCCCCTCTCTCTCACCTCTCTCTCACCCTCACTCTCTCTCACCCCATCTCTCTTGCACCCTCTCTCACCCCCTCTCTCTTAGGCCCTCTCTTTCAGCCCCCCCTCACTCTCACCCCCCTCTCTCACCCCTCTCTCTCACCCTCTCTCTCTCTCACCCCATCTCTCTTGCACCCTCTCTCACCCCCTCTCTCTCAGGCCCTCTCTTTCAGCCCCCCTCTCTCTCACACCCCTCTCTCACACCCGTCTCTCTCTCACACCCTCTCTCTCACCCCTTTCTCTCTCACCCCTTCTCTCTCTCCTACTTTCTTTCACACCCTCTCTCTCAGGCCCTCTCCTTCAGCCCCCCTCTCTCTCACCCCTCTCTCTCACACACTTCTCTCTCAACCCCCTTTCTCTCACACCCCCCTCTCTCTCTCTCACCCTCTCTCTCACCCCTTTCTCTCTCACCCCTTCTCTCTCACCGACTCTCTCTCACACCCTCTCTCTCTCTTACCCCTCTCTCTCTCACACCGCTTCTCTCTCTCACCCTCTCTCTCTGTCAGCCTGTCTCTCTCTCTCACCCCTTATCTGTCTCACACCCCCTCGCTCCCTCACTCCTCTCTCTCTTTCACCCCTCTATCTGTCACCCCTCTCTCTCAACCTTCTCTCTCTAACCCGTCTCTTCCTCTCTCACACCTCTCTCTCTCACGCCTTCTCTCTCCCTCTCTTTGGCAGCCCTTCTCTCTCTCAGCCCCTCTCTCTCTCCCCAGTCTCTCCCACCCTGATCTCTCTCACAGTCCCTCTCTCTCTCACCCCTCGCTCTCTCTCATCCCTCTCTCTCTCTGATCCCTCTCTCTCTCTCACACACATCTCTCTCATCCTCTCTCTCTCTCACCCCTCTCTCTTACCCCTCTCTCTCACCCTCTCTCTCAACCCCTCTGTTATCCCTTCTCTCTCAGCCCTCTCTCACTCAGCCCACCTAGTCACTCCAGTCTTTCCCACCATGATCTCTCTCACACACTCTCTCTCACCGTCTCTCTCTCACCCCTTCACTCTCTCATCCTGTCTCTCTGTCAGCCCGTCTCTTTCTCACCCGCTCTCTCTTCCACCACTCTCTCTCCCTCAACCCCTCTCTCTCAACCCTCTCTCTCTTAACCCTCTCTCACACCTCTCTCTCTCACTCTCTCTCTCTCTCACCCCTACTCTGTTAGCCCCTCTCTCGCACCCCCCTCTCTCAGGCCCTCTCTCTCTCTGTTTCACCCCTCTCGCTCTGTTTCACCCCTCTGTCTCACCCCCTCTCTCACCCCCTGTCTCTCTCAGCCTGTCTCTCTGTCACCCCCTGTCTCTTTCTCACCTGCTCTCCCTTCCACCCCTCTCTCTCCCTCACCCCTCTCTCTCTCTCACACCCCTCTCTCTTTCACTCCTCTCTCTCTCACTCTTACCCATCTCTCTCTTACACACCTCTCTCACGCCTTCTCTCTCACCCTCTCTTTCACAGCCCCTCTCTCTCAGCTCTTCTCTCTCTCATCCCTTTCTCTCTCATCCCACTCTCTCTCACACCTCTCTCTCACCTCCTCTCTCACACCCTCTCTCTCACACCCTCAAACTCTCTTACCCCTCTCTCTCACACCGCTTCTCTCTCTCTCACCCGTCTCTCACTCTCACCCCTTTCTCCCTCTCTCATCCCACTATCTCTCACTCTCTCTCAGCCCCCCTCTCTCAAGCCCTCTCTTTCAGCCCATTGCTCTCTCACCCCCCCCCCCACACACACCTCTCTCTCAACGCTCTGTCGCTCTCACACTCCTCTCTCTCTCTCACCCTCTCTCTCAACCCTCTCTCTCACCCCCCTCTCTCTCAGGCCTTCTCTTTCAGCCCCCCACCCCTCTCTCACACACCCTTCGCTCTCTCTCTCACCCTCTATCTCTCTCATCCCCTCTCTCTTACCCCTCTCTCTCTCACACACCTCTCTCTCACCCTTTCTCTCTCACCTCTCTCTCTCACACACATACCCTCTCTCTCTTACCCCTCTCTCTCACACACCTCTCTCTCACACCCTCTCTATCACCCCCCTCTCTCTCACACCCTCTCTCTCTCATACCTCTCTCTCACCCCTTCTCTCTCACCCCTCTCTCTCACCCCTCTCTCAGGCCCTCTCTTTCAGCCCCTCTCACTCTCTCACCCCTCTCTCTCTCTCACACCCTCTCCCTCTCACCCCTCTCTCTCTCCCTCCTCTCTCTCACCCTCTCTCTCTCTCTCACACCTCTCTCTCACCCCCTCTCTCTTACACCCCCTCTCTCTCACACCTCCCTCTCTCTCACCCCTCTCTCATCCCGCTCTCCCTCACATCTTTCTCTCTCATCCCTCTCTCTCACCCCTCTCTTTCACCCCTCTTTCTCACACCCCCTCTCTCCCACCACCCTCACTCTCACACCCCTCTCTCTCTCACGCCCTCTCTCTTACCCCCTCTCTCTCACCCCTCTCTCTCTCACCCCCTCTCTCCCTCACCTCGCTCTATCTGTCTCCCCTCTCTCACTCTCCCACACCCTCTCTTTCTTAGCCCTCTCACTCTCTTACCCCCTCTCTCTCATGCCTCTCTCTCACCTCTCTCTCACCTATTCTTTCTCTGCCTGTCTCTCTCTCACCCCCTCTCTCTTTCTCACCTGCTCTCTTCCACTCCGATCTCTCATACACACGCTCTCTCTCACCCCTCTCCCTCTCACCCCTCTCTCTATTACCTCTCTCTCACACACACACCACTCTCTCTCTCTCAGAACCCTCTTGCTCTACCCAGTCTCTCCCAACCTGATCTCTCTCACTCACCTTCTCTCTCACGCCTCTCTCTCTTACACCTCTCTCTATCTCACCCCCTCTCTCTCTCTCACCCCCTCTCTCTTTCTCACCTGCTCTCTTCCACTCCGATCTCTCTCACAAACGCTCTCTCTCACCCCTCTCTCTCTCACCCCTCTCTCTATTACCTCTCTCTCTCACACACAAACACCACTCTCCCTCAGAACCCTCTTGCTCTACCCAGTCTCTCCCAACCTGATCTCTCTCACTCACCTTCTCTCTCACGCCTCTCTCTCTTACACCTCTCTCTATCTCACCCCCTCTCTCTCTCAGACCCTCTCTCTCTCACCCTCTCACTGTCTTTCACCCTCTCTCTCTCTTACCTCTCCCTCTCACCCCCTCTCTCTCACACGTCTCTCTCTCTTTCAGCCCTTCTCTCTCACACCCCGCCTCACAGACCTCTCTCTACCCTCTGTCTCTCTCACACACCTCTCTCTCTCACCCTCTCTCTCACCCCCTTCTCTCTCTCACACCCTTCTCTCTCTCTCACCCTCTCTCTCTCTAACCCCTCTCTCACTAACCCCTCTCCCTCTTAACCCTCTCTCTCTCTAACCCCTCTCTCTCTAACCCCTCTCCCTCTTAACCCTCTCTCTCTCACACACATCTCTCTCACCCTTTCTCTCTCACCCCTCTCTCTTACCCCCCTCTCTCTCACACACTCTCTCTCTCACCACTTCTCTCTCACTGCCTCTCTCATCGCCCTCTCTCAGGCTATCTCTTCCAGCCCCTTTCACTCTCTCACCCCTCTATCTCTCTCACCCTTTCTCTCTCACCCCCTTCTCTCTCATACCCTCTCTCTCAGGCCCCCTCTCTCTCTCACACCCCTCTCTCTCTCACCCTCTCTCTCACACACCTCTCTCTCACACCCCTCTCTCTCACACACCCCTCTCTCTCACACCCCTCTCTCTCACACACCCCTCTCTCTCTCACTCACCCCTCTCCCTCACACACCCCTCTCCCTCACCCCCTCTCTCTCACCCCCTCTCTCTCACCCCCTCTCTCTCTACTCCCTCTCACCCCCTCTCTCTCATCCCCTCTCTGTCACACACCCCTCTCTTTCACCCCTCTTTCTCACACACCCCCTCTCTCACCCCCCTCACTCTCACACCCCTCTCTCTCTCACCCTTCTCTCTCTCTCACCCCCTCTCTCCCTCACCCCGCTCTATCTGTCATCCCCTCCCTCTCTCCCCTCTCTCTCACCCCCTCACTCTCACACCCCTCTCTCTCTCACCCTTCTCTCTCTCTCACCCCCTCTCTCCCTCACCCCGCTCTATCTGTCATCCCCTCCCTCTCTCCCCTCTCTCTCACCCCCTCACTCTCACACCCTCTCTTTCTTAGCCCTCTCACTCTCTCACCCCTCCCACTCTCACCACTCTGATTCTCTCTCACCCCTCCCACTCTCACCACTCTCATTCTCTCTTACCCCTTTCTCTTTCACCCCCTCTCTGTCTTACCCCTCTCTCTCACCCCCTCTCTCACACCCTCTCTCTCCCCCATTCTCTCCCCCTTTCTCTCCCCCACTCTCACTCACCCCCTTTCTCTTTCTCACCCCGATCTTTCCCATCCCCTCTCTCTCTCACACTCTCTCAGCCTTCTCTCTCTTTCCCCTCTCTCTCTCTTACCCTCTCTCTCACGACTCTCTCTTACCTTCTCACTCTCACCCTCTCTTTCTCTGCCTGTCTCTCTCTCACACCCCGCCACTCTCTCACCCCTCTCTCTCACCCTTTCTCTCTCAACCCTCTCTCTCATTACCCCTCCCTCTCACACCTCTCTCTCTCCTACCCCTCTCTCTTACACCTCTCTCTGTCTCTCACCTCTGTCTCTCACCCTCTGACTCTCACCCCTTCTCTCCCACCCTCTCTTTCAGCCCCTCTCCCTCACACCCCCCTCTCTCTCACACACCTCTCTCTCAACCCACTGTCTCTCTCACCCCTGTCTCTCTTACCCCTCTCTCTTACACACCTCTCTCTCACCCTGTCTCTCAACCTCCGCTCTCTCTCACATCCCTCTCGCTCTCTCACCCATTCTCTCTCACCCCCTCTCTCAGGCCCTCTCTCTCTCACCCCCCCCCCTTACACCCCTCTCTCTGTCACATCCCCTCTCTCTCACCCTCTCTCTCTCACCCCATCTCTCTCACTCCCCTCTCTCTCTCACCCCTCTCTCTCTTACACCCCTCTATCTGTCACACCCCTCTCTCTCACCCCTCTCACTCTCTCACACCTCTCTCTCTCATCCCCCTCTCCCACCCCCTCTCTCTCACCCCCTCTCTGTTACATCCCATCTCTCTCACCTTCTCTCTCTTTGTCACTCACTCTCTCTCTTTCTCACTTACACTCTCTATCTTTTTCACTCACTCTCTCTCTTTCTCACCCCCTCTCTCTCTCACCCCTTCTCTCTCAACTCCTCTCTCTCTCCCGCCCTCTCTCCCCCACTGTCACTCACCCCCTTTCTCTTTCTCACCTGCGCTCTCCCCCACCCTAATCTTTCTCATCCTCCCTCTCTGTCTCACCGTCTCACCCTTATCCCTCTTTCCCCCTCTCTCTCTTACCCCCTCTCTCTCACACCTCTCTCTCACCTTCTCTCTCTCACCCTCTCTTTCTCTGCCTGTCTCTCTCTCACCCCCTCTCTCTTCCTCACCCCCTCTCCCTTCCGCTCCGATCTCTCTCACACCCCCTCTCTCACCACTCTCTCTCACCATTCTCTCTCACCCCTCTCTCTCTCACACCCCCTCTCTCTCACACCCCCTCTCTCTCACACCCCTCTCTCTCACACCCCTCTCTCACCCCTCTCTCTCTCACACCCCCTCTCTCTCACACCCCCTCTCTCTCACCCCTCTCTCTCTCACACACCCCCTCTCTCTCACACCCCCTCTCTCTCACACACCCCTCCTTCTCACCCCTCTCTCTCACCCCTCTCTCTCACACCCCTCTCTCTCACCCCTCTCTCTCACCCCCCTCTCTCCACCCTCTCTCTCTCAGCCCCCTCCCTCTCTCCCCAGTCTCTCCCACACTGATCTCTCTCACACACCTACTCTCACATGCTTCTCTCTCTCACCCTCTCTCTCTCCCACCCCTCTCTCTCTCATTCCCCTATCTCTATCTCACCCCCTCTCTCTCAGGCCCTCTCTCTCTCAGCCCCTCTCTCTCTTTCACCCCTCTCTTTTACCTCCCTCTTACCCTCTCTCTCTCACCCTCTGTCTCTCATCTTTGTCTCTCTAACTCAGCCTGTCTCTCTCTCACCCCCGTCTCTTTCTCACCCACTCTCTCTTCCACTCCGATCTCTCTCTCACATCCTCTCTCTCCCTCATCCCTCTCTCTCCCTCACCCTTCTCTCCCTCTCACCCCTCTCTCTCTTGCCCGTCTCTCTCTCTCCCTCTCTCTTAACCCTCTCTCTCACCCCCTCTCTCTCATCCCCTCTCTCTCACCCCTTCTCTCTCACCCCTCGCTTTCACCCTGTCTCTCTCTCAGCCTGTCTCTCTCTCACCCCCTCTCTCTTTCACACCCGCTCTCTCTTCCACCCCGATTTCTCTCACACAAGCTCTCGAACTCACCCCTCTCTCTCACTCACCCTCTCTCTTTCTCTCACCCCCTCTCTCTCACATCCTCTCTCTCACCTACCCGTCCATTTCTTACCCCTCTCTCTCTCACCTCTCTCTCACACCCTCTCTCTCCCACCCCTTCTCTCTCACCCCTTCTCTCTCACTCCCTCTCTCTCACGCCCACTCTTTCAGCCCCTCTCTCACTCTCCCTTCCCTCTCACACACCTCTCTCTCATCCTCTGTCTCTCACTCCTCTCTCTCTTACCACTCTCTCTCTCACCCCTCTCTCTTACACCCCTCTCTCTGTCACACCCCTCTGTTTCACCCCTCTCACTCTCTCACACCTCTCTCTCTCATCCCCCTCTCCCACCCCCTCTCTCTCACCCCCTCTCTGTTCCACCCCCTCTCTCTCACCTGCTCTCTCTTTACACTCACTCTCTCTCTTTCTCACTCCCTCTCTCTCTCTCACCCCTTCTCTCTCAACTCCTCTCTCTCTCCCGCCCTCTTTCTCCCCTCTCTCCCCCACTGTCACTCACCCCCTTTCTCTTTCTGACCCGCTCTCTCCCCCACCCCAATCTTTCTCATCCTCCCTCTCTGTCTCACCCTCTCACCCTTATCCCTCTTTCCCCCTCTCTCTTAGCCCCTCTCTCTCACACCTCTCTCTCAACTTCTCTCTCACCCTCTCTTTCTCTGCCTGTCTCTTTCTCACCCCCTCTCTCTTCCTCACCCGCTCTCCCTTCCACTCCGATCTCTCTCACCCCCCCCCCTCTCTCTCACCACTTTCTCTCACCCCTCTCTCTCTCACCCCTCTCTCTCTCACCTCTCTCTCTCTCTCACACCCCCTCTCTCTCACACCCCTCTCTCTCACCCCTCTCTCTCTCACACCCCTCTCTCTCTCACCCCTCTCTCTCTCTCACCCCCTCTCTCAGCCCTCTCTCTCTCTCAGCCCCCTCCCTCTCTCCCCAGTCTCTCACCCCCCTCTCTCTCAATCCCTCTCTCTCACACCTCTCTCTCGCCCCCTCTCACCCCGTCCCTCTCTCACCCCCTCTCACACCCTTTCTCTCTTACCCCGCGCTCTCACTGTAACCTCTCCCCCTCTCGCTCAACCCCTCTCTCACACTCACTCTCTCAATCACACCCTCTCCTTCTCACTCCACTCTCTCTCTTACCACCTTTCCACTTTCTCTCTCTCAATCACCCCTTGTCTCTCTCATCCTCTCTCTCACCCCTCTCTCATTCCCTGTGTCTCTCCCCCCCCACCACTCCCTCTCTCAACCCTCCTCACTCTCTCATCCCCTTTCACTCTTATCCTGCGCTCTCTCTAACCCCTCCCCCTCACCCCTCTCGCTCACTCACTCTCTCTTCCCCTCTCTCTCGCACCCCTCTCTTTCTCTCTCAACTCCTCTCTCTCACCCCTCTCTCTCTCTCATCCCTCGCTTTCTCTCTCAACCCCCCTCTCTCACCCCCCTCTCTCACCACCCCCTCTCTCAACACCCTTCAATCTCCTATCCCCTCACTCTCTCACCCCCCCTCTCACCCCCCTCTCTCACCACTCCCTCTCTCTCTCTCACACCAATCTCCCTCTCACACCCCTCTCTCTCCATCACCCCTCTCTCTCTCCCAGCTCAATCTCTTTCACATCCGCCCCTCTCTCTCACACACACTCTCACACACCCTCCCTCTCTCACCACCTCCCTCTCTCCCACCATCTCTCTGCCTCTTTCTCATCCCCTCTCTCTCCTTCTCACTGCCTTTCTCTCACCCCCTCTTTCTCTCACCCCCATCTCTCCCATCCCCTCTCTGTCACTCACTCCCACCTCTCCCTCTCACCGCCCTCTCACCCAGCTCTCTCTCTCTCACCCCCCCTCTCTCACCCCTCGCTCTCTCACCCCTCTCTCTCACCCACATTCTCTCTCACACCTTCTCCTTCTCACTCCACTCTCTCTCTTACCCCCTCCCCACTTTCTCTCTCTCAATCACCCCTTGTCTCTCACCCCCTCTCTCGCACACCTCTCTCTCACTCCCTTTGTCTCTCACCACCCCTCTCTCACTATCCCCTCTCTCAACCCCTTCACTCTTTCACCCCTCTCTCTCTCACCACAGTCTCTCTCTCTCTGTCCCATCACTTCTGTCTCTCACCCCTTCTCTCTCAACCTCTTCTCACCCCACCCCCTCTATCTCACCCCTCGCTCTCTCACCTGGTCTCTCTTTCTCACTCACTCTTTCTCTTTCTAACTTACACTCTCTCTCTTTTTCACTCACTCTCTTTCTCACCCCCTCTCTCTCACGCCCTCTCTCTCAACTCCTCTCTCTCCCTCAACTCCTCTCTCCTCTCTCTCACTTCTCTCTACCCCCTCTCTTGCCCCCCACTCTCTACCCCCCTCTCTGCCCCTGTCTCTCACACCCCCTCTCTCTCACTCCCATCTCACTCTCTCACCCCACTCACTCTCTCACCCCACACTCACTCTCTCACCCCACTCTCTCTCTCTAAGCCCGCGTCTCTCTCTCTCACCCCTTATTTCCCCCATCTCTCTCAACCCCTCTCTCAACCCCTCTCTCTCAACCCCCTCTCTCAACCGCGCTCTCTCAACTTCTCTGTCTCTCAATTCCTCTCTCTCTCTCCCCTCTCTCTCCCCCTCTCTCTTGCCTCAACCCTCTACCCCCTCTTTCCTGCGTCTCTCACATCCCCTCTCTCTCACTCCCATCTCACTCTCTCACCCCACTCTCACTCTCTCCCCCCATGTCTCTCTCTCTCCCGCCCCCTCTGGCTCCCACCCTTTCTCTCTCACACCCGTTCTCTCTCTCACACCCCTGTTTCTCACCTCCCCTCTCAATTCCTCTCTTTCACCCCCTCTCAACACCTCTCTCTCTCACCCTCTCTCTCCCCCTCTCTCTCCCCTCTCCTCCACTCTCTCCCCCCTCTATCCGCCATCTCTCTACCCCTCTCTCTCCCCTCTCCCTCCCCCTCCCCCGCCCCCCTCTCTCTCCTCCTGTCTCCCCTCCTCTTTCGCCCCTCTCTCTCACACCCCTCTCTTACGTCTCTCTCTCTCACACACTTCAGCTCGCTCTCTTCCCCTTGCGGTCTCTCTCACTCTCTCATCCTCTTCTCACATTATCTCTCTCTCCCTGCCTCTCTCCCTCTCTCTTGCCTCCCTCTCTCTCTTATCTCACGGTCTCTCTCATTCGCTCTCTCTTGCTCATGCTCTCTCTCTCTCTCTCTCTGTCGCTCATGCTCTCTCTGTCTGGCACTCTCACTCTCTCTCTACCTCTCTCCCCATCCACCCTACCTCCCTCACCTCTTCTCTCTCACTCTTGCTTTATCTCTCTCTCTGTCTGTCGCTCTCTCTCTCCGTCTCTCTCTCAGTATCCCTCTGACCTCCTCTCTCTCAACCCATCTTACTCAACCCCTCACTCCCCCCTCTCTCTCACCCCCCTTCTCTCTCACCCCCTTCTCTCTCTCAACCCCACTCTCTTTCAATCCCGCTCTCTCTCACCCCTTTCTCACCCCCCATCACCACTACCTTGCTCAAATCCCCTCACTCTCTGATCCCCTCACTCTCTCACCCCCTCACTCTCCCCTCTCTCTTTTCCACTCTCTTTCAGCCCTGTCTTTCTCTGTCAACTCCTCGCTCTCACCCCTCTCTCTCTCATTCCCTCACTTTCTCACCCCATCAGTCTCTCACCCCCTCTCTCTCAACCATCTCTCTCTCTCACATCCATCTCTCTCTCACCCCCACCTCTCTCCCCTCTTTCTCCGTCACCCCTCTCTCTCTCCCACCCCAATCTCTTTTACATCCCCCCTCTCTCTCTCACACATTCTCACACACCCTCTCTCTCGCACCCCCTCTCTCTCTCGCCCCCTCTCTCCCACACCCTCTCTGTCACTCACTTAAACCTCTCCCTCTCACCGCCCTCTCACCCCTCTCTTTCTCACACCCCCCCTCTCTCAACCCTCTCTTTCTCCCACCTTCCTCTCTCTCAACCCCTCTCTCTCTCACCCCTCTCTCTCACACCCTCTCTCTCACCCCTCTCTCTCACCCCCCTCTCTCAACACCCCCTCTCTCAACACCCCTCAAACTCTCATCCCCTCACTCTCTAACCCCCTCAGTCTCTCACCCCACTCTCTCTCAACCCCTCTCTCACACATCCATCTCTCTCTCACCCCCCTCTCTCTCCCCTCTCTCTCTGTCGCCCCTTTCTCTCCCACCCCAATCTCTTTCACATCCCCATCTCTTTGCCTCTTTCACCTCCCCTCTCTCTCCTTCTCGCTCCCTCTCTCTCACCCCCATTCTCTCTCACCCCTCTCTCTCCCACTCCCTCTGTGTCACTCACTCCCACCTCTCCCTCTCACTGCCCTCTCACCCCATTCTCTCTCTTACCCACTCCCCACTTTCTCACTCTCAAACACCCCTTGTCTCTCACCCCTCTCTCTCACACCTCTCTCTCACTCCCTGTGTCTCTCACCACCCCTCTCTCACCACCCCCTCTCTCAACCCCCCTCACTCTCTCATCCCCTCTCTCTCACCCCTCTCTCTGTCACCCCCTCTCACCCCTCCTCTATCTCTCACCCCCTCACCCATCTCCCTTTCTCTCTTACCCTGCGCTCTCTCTCTCTCTAACCCCTCCCCCTCTCACCCCTCTCGGTCACCCCCTCTCTCTAACCCTTTCTCTCACCCCTCTCTTTCTCTCTCAACCCCTCTCTCTCACCACTTTCTCTCACACCCCCTCTCTCTCACCCCCCTCTCTCACACCTCTCTTTCTCTGTCAACCCCTCTCTCTCACCGCTCTCTCTCACTCCCTCTCTCGCTCACTGCCCCTCTCTCACCACACCCTCTCTCAACAACCCTCACTCTCTCACCCCCTCTCTCTCTCACATCCATTTCTCTCTCACCCCTCTTTCTCTCCTCTCTCTCTCTGTTATCCTTCTCTCTCCCACCCCAATCTCTTTCACATCCCCCCTCTCTCTCACACACTCTCACACACACTCGCTCTCACTCCCCGCCCTCTCTCCCGCCATCTCTCTGCCTTTTTCTCATCCCCAATCTCTCCTTCTCACTCCCTCTCTCTCACCCCCTCTCTCTCTTAATGCCTCTCTCTCCCACCCCCTCTCTGTCACTCACTCCCACCTCCTCCTCTCACCCAGCTCTCTCTCTCTCACCCCCTCTCTCTCCCACCCCCTCTCTCTCACCCCTCTCTCTCTCTCACCCTCACCTTCTAACTCCACTCTCTCTCTTACCCCTTCCCCACTTTCTCTCTCAATCACCCCTTGTCTCTCACTCCCCTCTCTCTCCCACCTCCCTCTCTCACACCCCCTCTCACTCCCATCTCACTCTCTCACCCCTCTCTCTCTCTCACCACTGTCTCTGTCCCATCACCTCTGTCTCTCACCCCTTCTCTCTCACCCCTCTCTCTCACCCCTCTCTCTCTCTCACCCTCTCCTTCTAACTCCACTCTCTCTCTTACCCCTTCTCTCTCAACCCCTTCTCACCCCACCCCCTCTCTTTACCCCTCACACTCTCACCCCTCTCTCTTTCTCACTTACACTCTCTCTCTTTTTCACTCACTCTCCCTTTCTCACCCCTCTCTCACACCCCCTCTCTCTCACTCCCATCTCACTCTCTCACCCCACTCACTCCCTCACCCCACGCTCACTCTCTCACCCCTCTCTCTCTCTCACCCTCTCCTTCTAACTCCACTCTCTCTCTTACCCCTTCCCCACTTTCTCTCTCAATCACCCCTTGTGTCTCAACCCGTCTCTCTCTCCCACCTCCCTCTCTCTCACTCCCTCTCTCTCTCTCTTAGCCCTCTCTCACACCCCCTCTCATTCCCATCTCACTCTCTCCCCCTCTCTCACCACAGTCTCTCTCTCTCTCTCTGTCCCATCCCCTCTGTCTCTCACCCCTTCTCTCTCACCCCTTCTCACCCTACCCTTCTCTCTCACCCCTCGCTCTCTCACCCCACGCTCTCTCACCCCTCGCTCTCTCACCCCCTCTCTCTTTCACACTCACGCTCTCTCTTTCTCACTTTCACTCTCTCTTTTTCACTCACTGTCTCTCTTTCTCACCCCCTCTCTCTCTCACGCCCTCTCACTCAACTCCTCTCTCTCTCTCTCTCTCTCCCTTCTCTCTACCCCCTGTCTTGCCCCCACTCTCTACCCCCTCTCTCCCCCTATCTCTCACACCCCCTCTCTCTCACTCCCATCTCACTCTCTCACCCCACTCTCTTTCTCTTCGCCCACGTCTCTCTCTCACTCACCCCTTTCCCCCCATCTCTTTCAACCCCTGTCTCTCACCCCCTCTCTCTTTCAACTCCCTCTCTCAATCTCACTCTCTCAACACCTCTCTCTCACCCCCCTCTCTCTCCCACCCCCCTCTCTCTCCCACCCCCCTCTCTCTCTCAACACCTCTCTCTCACCCCCTCTCTCTCCCACCCCCCTCTCCCACCCCCCTCTCTCCCCCTCGCTCTCTCATCCCTCTCTCTCACCCACTCTCTCTCTCACACCCTCTCCTTCTCACTCCACTCTCTCTCCTACCCCCTCCCCACTTTCTCTCTCTCAATCACTCCTTGTCTCTCACCCTCTCTCTCTCCCACCTCCCTCTCTCTCAACCCTCTCTCTCCCACCTCCCTCTCTCTCAACCCCCCCCCAACCCCCCACTCTCTCTCCCCCTCAACCCTTCTCCCTAACCCCTCGCTCTCTCACCCCTCTCTCTCACATTCCCTCGCTCTCTCACCATCCCCTCTCTCAAACCCCCTCACTCTCTCACGCCCTCACTCTCTTACCCCCTCCCTCTCAGACCCCTCTCTCTCACACCCTCTCTCTCCCACCCCCCTCTCTCTCACCACCGCCTCTCTCAACCCACCTCACTCTCTCATCCCCTCACTCTCTCACACTCTCAATCTCTCATGCCCTCTCTCTTTCTTAAACCCTCTCTCTCCCACCCCCTCTCTCTCACCACCCCCTCTCTCAACCCCCCTCACTCTCTCATCCCCTCACTCTCTCACACCCTCAATCTCTCATGCCCTCTCTCTTTCTCAAACCCTTTCTCTCGCCCCATTCTCTCTCTCATCCCCTCTCTCTCACCCCTCACTCTCACACCCTTTCTCTCTTACCACACGCTCTCTCTAACCCCTCACCTTCTCACCCCTCTCGCTCACCCCTCTCTCTCACCCACTCTCTCAATCACACCCTCCCCTTCTCACTCCACTCTCTCTCTTAGCCCCCCCACACTTTCTCTCCCTCAATCACCCCCTCACTCTCACCCCCCTCATCCCCTCTCTCTCACCCCGTCTCTCTCACCCCCTCTCTTTCTCACTCACGGTCTCTTTCTCACTTACACTCTCTCTTTTTCACTCATTCTCTCTTTCTCACCCCCTCTCGCTCTCACCCCCACCCTCTTTCAACTCCTCTCTCTCCCCCTCTCTCTCTCTCCCCTCTCTCTCCCCTCTCTCCCCCTCTCGTGCCCCCCACTCTCTATCCCCTCTCCCCCTGTCTCTCACACCCCCTCTCTCACTCCCATCTCACTCTCTCTTACCCCTCGCTCTCTCTCCCCTCTCTCTCACCCACTCTCTCACACACCCTCTCCTTCTCACGCCATTCTCTCTCTTACCCACTCCCCACTTTCTCTCTCTCAAACACCCCTTGTCTCTCACCCCTCTCTCTCACACCTCTCTCTCACTTCCTGCGTCTCTCACCACCCCTCTCTCACCACCCCCTCTCTCAACCCCCCTCACTCTTTCATCCCCTCTCTCTCACCCCTCTCTCTGTCACCCCCTCTCACCCTCCTCCCTCTCTCACCCCCTCACCCCTTTCCCTTTCTCTCTTACCCCGCGCTCTCTCTCGAACCCCTCTCCCTCTCACCCCTCTTGCTCACCCCCTCTCTCTCTTCCTCTCTCTCTCTCACCCCTCTCTTTCTCTCTCACCCTCTCACCACTCTCTCACACACTCTCTTTCTCTGTCAACCTCTCTCTCTCACCCCTCTCTCACTCCCTCTCTCTCTAAACGCCCCCCTCTCACCACCCCCTCTCTCAACACCCCTCAATCTCTCATCCCTTCACTCTCTCACACCCTCAGTCTCTCACCCCCTCTCTCTCTCAACCCCTCTCTCTCACACATCCATCTCTCTCTCACCCCCCTCTCTCTTCAAACCCTCTCTCACCCCCTCAATCTCTCATCCCCTTACGCTCTCACCTCATCAGTCTCTCACACATCCCTCTCTCACACCCTCTCTCTCACCCCCCTCTCTCACCACCCCTCAAACTCTCATCCCCCCACTCTCTCACACCCTCAGTCTCTCACCCCCCTCTCTCTCAACCCCTCTCTCTCTCACATCCACCTCTCTCTCACCCCCCTCTCTCTTCAAACCCTCTCTCACCCCCCTCAATCTCTCATCCCCTGACTCTCTCACCTCATCAGTCTCTCACACATCCCTCTCTCTCACACCCTCTCTCTCACCCCCCTCTCTCACCACCCCTCAATCTCTCATGCCCTCACTCTCTCACACCCTCAGTCTCTCACCCCCCTCTCTCAACCCCTCTCTCTCTCTCACATCCACCTCTCTCTCACCACCTCTCTCTTCAACCCCTCTCTCACACCCCTCAATCTCTCATCCCCTTACTCTCTCACCTCATCATTCTCTCACACACCCCTCTCTCACACATCCCTCTCTCTCACACCCTCTCTCTCACCCCCCTCTCTCACCACCCCTCAATCTCTCATCCCCTCACTCTCTCACACCCTCAGTCTCTCACCCCCCTCTCTCTCAACCCCTCTCTCTCTCTCACATCCACCTCTCTCTCACCCCCTCTCTCTTCAACCCCTCTCTCACCCCCCTCAATCTCTCATCCCCTTACTCTCTCACCTCATCATTCTCTCACACACCCCTCTCTCTCACCCCCCTCTCCCACCTTCCTCTCTCTCACCCCCCTCTCTCACCACCCCTCAAACATCTCCCTCTCTCCCCCCTCTCCCCTCTCTCTCTGTCACCCCTTTCTCTCCCACCCCAATCTCTTTCACATCCCCCCTCTCTCTCACACACACTCTCAAACACTCTCCCTCTCTCCCACCATCTCTCTGCCTCTTTCTCTCCCCTCTCTCTCCTTCTTTCTTCCTCTCTCTCACCCCCTCTCTCTCACCCCCTCTCTCTCCCACCCCCTCTCTGTCACTCACTCCCACCTCTCCCTCAGCGCCCTCTCACCCAGCTCTCTCTCTCACCCCCTCTCTCTCTCGCACACCCCCTCTCTTCCTCCCTCTCACTCTTTCACCCTCTCTCTCTCACACCCCACCCACCTCTCTCATCCCCCTCAGTCTCACCCCCCACCTCTCTCACTCTCAACCCCCCTCTCTCTCTCACCCCCTCTCTCTGAACCCCTCTTTCTCACTCCCTGTGTCTCTTACCACCCCTCTCTCACCACCCCCACTCTCATCCCCTCTCTCTCACCCCTCTCTCTGTCACCCCTTCTCATCCCTCCTCCCTCTCTCACCCCCTCACCCCTCTCCCTTTCTCTCTTACCCCACGCTCTCTCTCTAACCCCTTCCCCTCTCACCCCTCTCGGTCAACCCCTCTCTCTCTTACCCTCTCTCTCTCACCCCTCTCTTTCTTTCTCAACCCCTCTCTCTCTCACACACTCTCTCTCACCCCTCTCTCTCTGAACTCGCTTTCTCTGTCAACCCCTCTCTCTCACTCCCTCTCTCGCTCACGGTCCCCCTCTCACGCTCACCGTCCCCCTCTCACCGCCCCCTCTCTCACCACCCCCTCTCTCAACACTCCTCAGTCTCTCACCCCATCTCTCTCAACCCCTCTCTCTCTCACATCCATCTCTCTCTCACTCCCCTCTCTCTCACCCCCCTCTCTCTCTCTCACGTCTCTCTCTCACTTCCTCTCTCTTTCACCCCCTTGTCTCTCACCACCCCCTCTCTCAACCCCCTTCACTCTCTCATCCCCTCACTCTCTCACACCCCCAATCTCTCATGCCCTCTCTCTTTCTCAAACCCTCTCTCTCACCCCCCTCTCTCTCTCATTCCCTCTCTCACCCCTCTCTCTCACGCCCTCTCACACCCTTTCGCTCTTACCCCGCGCTCTCTCTAACCCCTCCCCCTCTCGCTCACCACTCTCTCTCACGCACTCTCTCAATCACACTCCCCCCTTCTAACTCCACTCTCTGTCTCACCTCTCTGTCACCCACTCTCTCTCTTACCCCGCGCTCTCTCTAACCCCTCCCCCACTCTCTCACTCCTCTCTCTCACCCACTCTCTCAATCACACCCTCTCCTTCTCACTCCACTCTCTCTCTTACCCCCTCCCCACTTTCTCTCTCTCAATCACCCACTGTCTCTCACCCCCTCTCTCACCCCTCTCTCACTCCTTGTGTCTCTCACCCCACTCTCACCACCCCCTCTCTCAACCCCCCTCACTCTCGCATCCCCTCTCTCTCACCCTCTCTCTCTCACCCCCTCTCACCTCTCCTCCCTCTCTCACCCCCTCACCCCCTCCCTCTCTCACACCCTTTCTCTCTTACCCCGCCCTCTCTCTCTCTAACCCCTCCTCCTCTCACCCCACTCGCTCACCCCCTCTCTCACCCACTCTCTCTCACCCCTCGCTCTCACATCACTCTCTCTCACCCACTCTCTCTCACACCCTCTCATTCTCACTCCACTCTCTCTCTTACCCCCCACTTTTTCTCTCTCAATCAACCCTTCTCTCTCAACCCCTTCTCACCCCCAGCCCCCTCTCTCTCCACCTCTCTCTGCCCCCTTTCTCTCCCCTCTCTCTGACCCCCTCTCTCTCCCCCTCTATTTCCCTCTGTCTCTCACACCCCCTCTCTCTCCATCCCATCTCACGCTCTCACCCCACTTTCTCGCTCTCACCCCACGTCTCTCTCTCTCTCTCCACCTCCTATTCCTTACACCCCTTCTCTCTCACACCCCTTCTCTCTCTCACACCCCTTCTCTCTCTCACACCCCCTCTCTCTCTCACAGCCCTTCTCGCTCTCACACCCCTTCTCTCTCACTCCATCTCTCTCTCTCACCACCCTTTTCTCAATCCCCCTCACTCTCTCATCCCTCACTCTCTCACACCCTCAATCTCTCACGCCCTCTCTCTTTCTCAACCCCTCTCTCTCACCCCTCTCTCTCTCTCTCTCATCCCCTCTCTCACCCCTCTCTCTTACTCCCACATCCTTTCTCTCTTACCCCACGCGCTCTCTCTAACCCCTCCCCCTCTCACCCCTCTCGCTCACCACTCTCTCTCACCCACTCTCTCAATCACACTCTCTCCTTCTAACTCCATTCTCTCTCTTACCTCCTCCCCACTTTCTCTCTCTCAATCACCCCTTGTCTCTCAACCTCTCTCTCTCGCACACTCTCTTTCACCCACTCTCTCTTTCTCACTCAAGCTCTCTCTTTCTCACTCAAGCTCTCTCTTTCTCACTTATACGCTCTCTTTTTCATTCACTCTCTCTCTTTCTCATCCCCTCTCTCTCACCCCCTCTCTCTCACCCCCTGTCTCTCTCACCCTCTCTCTCCCCCCTCTCTCCCCTCTGTCTCCCCTTCTCTCTACCCCCTCTCTTGCCTCCCACTCTCTACCCTTTCTCTCCCCCTGTCTCTCACAACCCCTCTCTCTCACTCCCATCTCACTCTCTCACCCCACTCTCTCTCTCTTAGCCCACGTCGCTCTCTCTTTCCCACCCCCTCTGCCTCACACACCTTCTCTCTCACATCCCTTCTCTCTCACACCCCTTCTCTCTCACACCCCTGTTTCTCACCCCCTCTCTCACTTCCTCTCTCTCATCCCCTCTCTCTCATCACCTCTCTCTCTCAGCCCCCTCTCTCCCCCTCTCTCTCCACCCCTCTCTCTCCCCTCTCTCTCTCCCCCTCTCTCTTTCCCCCTCTCTCTCCCCCCACCCCTCTCTCTCAACCACTCTCTCTCTCACACCCTCTTTCTCACTCCACTCTCTCTCTTACGCCCTCCCCACTTTCTCTCTCTCAATCACCCTTTGTCTCTCACACCCTCTCTCTCACACCTCTCTCAGTCCCTCTGTGTCTAACCGCCCCCTCTCACCACCCCCTCTCTCAACCCCCCTCACTCTCTCATCCCCTCTCGCTTATACCTCTCTCTTTCACCCCTCTCACCCCTCTTCCCTTTCACCCCCTCAACCCCACCCTCTCTCACACCCTTTCTCTCTCACTCCGCGCGCTCTCTCTCTAACACCTCCCCCTCACCCCTCTCTCTCACCCACTCTCTCTCTCACACCCTCTCCTTCTCACTCCACTCTCTCTCTTACCCCCCACTTTTTCTCTCTCAATCAACCCTTCTCTCTAAACCCCTTCTCACCCCACCCCCCTCTCTCTCCACCTCTCTCTGCCCCCCATCTCTCCCCTCCATCTCCCTCTGTCTCTCTCACCCCCACTCTCTCCATCCCATCTCACTCTCTCGCTCTCACCCCGCGTCTCTCTCTCCCTCTCCACCCCTATTTCTCACACCCCTTCTCTCACACCCCTTCTCTCTCTCTCACCTCTTCTCGCTCTCACACCCCTTCTCTCTCACACCCCTTCTCTCTCTCTCACCCCTCTCTCTCTCACCCCTCTCTCTCTCACACCGACTCTCTCTCAAACACACCCTCTATCTCACACCAACCCCTTCACCCCCTCTTTCTCATCCTTCTCTCACTCCCCTCTCTCTCTCCTCCCCTCTCTCTCCCCTCTTCCCCCCACCCTCTCTCTCCCCTGTCTCTCCACCCTCTCTACACGCTTTCTCTCCAGCCCCTCTCACCCACTCTCTCTCCCCCTCTCTCTCCCCCCTTTTTCTCCACCTATCTCTCCCCACTCTCACACCCTCTCTTACCATCCCCTCTCTCACCCCCCTCTCTCTCATCCCCCTCTCGCCACCCTCTCTTTCTCTCTCCCGCTATCTGTCTCCCCTATCTCTCTGTCGCCCTCTCTCTGCCCCCTCTCTGTCACCATCCCTCTGTCCCCCCTCCCTCTGCCCCCCTCCCTCTGTACCACTCTCTCTGTCCCCCCCTCACTGTCCCCTCTCATTGTCGTCCTCTCTATGCCCCTTCACTGTCACCATCTCTCTGCACCCATCTCTCTGTCCCCGTTTCTCTGTCCCCCTGCTCTCTGTCCCCTTCTCTCTGCCCCCTCTCTGTCACCGTCTCTCTGCACCCCTCTCTCTGTCCCCGTTTCTCTGTCCCCATGCTCTCTGTCCCCCTCTCTCTGCCCGCTCTCTGTCACCGTCTCTCTGTCCCACCTCCCTCTGTCCCCCTCCCTCTGTCCCCCTTCCCTCTGTCCCCCTCTCCCTGTCCCCTCTCTCTGTCCCCCTCTCTCTGCCCCCCTCTCTCTGTCCCCTCTCCCTCTGTCCCCTCTCTCTTTCACCCTCTCTCTGTCCCCCTCTCTCTGTCCCCCTCTCTCTGTCCCCCCTCTCTGTCCCCCTCTCTCTACCCCCTCTCTCTCTGTCCCCCTCTCTCTTTCATCCTCTCTCTGCCCCCCCCTCTTCCCCCCTCTCTCTGTCCCCCTCTCTCTGCCCCCTCTCTCTGTCCCCTCTGTCCCCCTCTCTCTTTCACCCTCTCTCTGCCCCCCTCAGCCCCCTCTCTCTGTCCCCCTCTCTCTGCCCCCTCTCTCAACCCCCTCTCCCTCTGTCCCCTCTCTCTTTCACCCTCTCTCTGACCCCCCTCTCTCTCCTCTACCCTGTACCCCTCTCTCTGTCTCCCTCTCTCTGCCCCCCTCTCTGTCACCGTCTTTCTATCCTCTCTCTCCCCTACCCTGTACCCCTCTCTCTGTCACCCTTTCTCTCTGCCCCCTCTCTCTCTGCCCCCACTCTCTCTGCCCACCCCCACTCTCTGTCCCCCTCTCTCTGACCCCCCTCTCTCTCACCCCTACCCTGTACCCCTCTCTCTGTCTCCCTCTCTCTGCCCCCCTCTCTGTCACCGTCTTTCTATCCCCCCTTCTCTCAGTTCCCCCTTTCTCTTTTCCCCCTCTCTCTGTCCCCCTCTCTCTGTCCCCCCCCTTTCTATCCACCCTCTCTCTCTGACCCCGTCTATCTCCCCCACTCTCTGTCACCCGCTCTCTGTCGCCCTCTCTCTGACCCCCACTCTCTCTGTCCCCCTCTCTCTCTCTCTGACCCCCTCTCTCTCTGACCCCCTCTATCTCCCCCGCTCCCTGTCCCCCCTCTCTCTGTTGCCCTCTCTCGCTGTCGCCCTCTCTCTGTCGCCCTCTCTCTGACCCCCTCTCTCACACCCGCCTCTCCCTGTACCACCTCACTGTCCCCCTCTCTCGCTGTCGTCCCTCTCTCTGTCGCCTTCTCTCTGACCCCCACTCTCTCTGTCCCCCTCTCTCTCTCTGACCCCCTCTCTCTCTGAACCCCTCTATCTCCCCCGCTCCCTGTCCCCCCTCTCTCTGTTCCCCTCTCTCTCTGTCCCCCTCTCTCTGTCCCCCCTCCCTCTCCCCTCTCTCTCTCAGTCCCCCTCTCTCTGTCCCCTCTCTCCCCCGCTCTCTGACCCTCTCTCTGTTGCCTTCTCTCTGCCCCCTCTCTCTCTGCCCCCCGACCCCTCTCTCTGTCCCCCCTCTCTCTCTCTGTCCCCCCCTCTCTGTCCCCCTCTCTCTCTCTGTGTCCCTCTCTCTGTCCCCTCTCTCTCTCCCCCGCTCTCTGACCCCCTCTCTGCCCCCACTCTCTCTGCCCCCACTCTCTCTGCCCCGCGACCCCTCTCTCTGTCCCCCTCTCTCTCTCTGTCCCCCTCTCTCTGTCTCCCTCTCTCTGCCCCCCTCTCTGTCACCGTCTCTCTATTCCCCCTTCTCTCTGTTCCTTCTTTCTCTGTCCCCCCTCTCTCTGTCCCCCTCTCTCTGTTGCCTCTTTCTGCCCCCTCTCTCTCTGTCCCCCTCTCTCTCTTCCCTCCCCTCTGCCCCCCTCTCTCTCTGCCCCACTCTCTCTGTTCCCCCCCTCTGCCCCCCTCTCTCTTTCTGCCCCTCTCTCTCTGTCCCCCCCTCTCTCTCTGCCCCTCTCTCTCCGACCCCCTCTGTCTCTGAACCCCTCTCTCTCTGCCCCCCTCTCTCTCGGTACCCTCTCTTTCTGTCCTCCTCTCTCTCTGTACCCTCTCTCTGTCCCCCTCTCTCTCTGTACCCTCTCTCTCTGTCCCCCTCTCTCTTTGTCCCGCTCTCTCTGTTCCACCCCTCTCTGTCACCCTCTCTCTGAGCCCCTCTCTCTGTCCCACTCTCTCTGTCCCCCTCTCTCTCTGTCCCTCTCTCTCTCTGTCCCCTCTCTCTCTGTCCCCTCTCTCTCTGTCCCCTCTCTCTCTGTCTCCCTCTCTGTCTGTCTCCCCTCTCTCTGTCTCCCCTCTCTCTGTCTCCCTCGCTCTCTGTCTCCCCCACTCAGTCCCCCTCTCTCTGTCCCCCTCTCTCTGTCTCCTCTCTCTCTCCCCCGCTCTCTGACCCCCTCTCTGTTGCCCTCTTTCTGCCCCCTATCTCTCTGCCCACCTCTCTGTCCCCCCTCTCTCTGTCCCCCTCTCTCTATCTCCCCCTCTCCCTATCCCCTTCTCACTGTCACCTCTCTCTCTCTCGCTCTCTGTCCCCCTCTCTCTGTACCCCCTCTCTCTGTTCCCCCTCTCTCTGTTCCCCCCCTCTCTGTTCCCCCTCTCTCTGTCCCTCCCTCTCTCTGTTCCCCCTCTCTCTGTCCACCCTCTCTCTGCCCCTCCTCTCTGTCCCCATCTCTCTGTCCCCCTCTCTCTGTGTACTCTCTCTCTCCCCGCTCTCTGACCCCCTCTCTGTCGCCCGCGCTCTCTGTCGCCCCTCTCTCTGTTCTCCTCTCTCTGTCCCCCTCACTCTGTCCCCTCTCTCTGCCCCCCTCACTCTCTATCCCCCTCTCTCTGCCCCCTCTCTCTCTCCCGCTCTCTGACCCCCTCTCTGTCACCCTTTCTCTCTGCCCCCTCTCTCCCTGCCCCCACTCTCTCTGCCCCCCGTCTGCCCCCCCCCCGCTCTCTGTCCCCCTCTCTCTGACCCCCTCTCTCTCCCCCACTCTGTACCCCACTATCTGTCTCCCTCTCTCTGCCCCCCCTCTCTGTCACCGTCTTTCTATCCCCCTTCTCTCTGTTCCCCCTTTCTCTGTTCCCCCTCTCTCTGTCCCCCCTCTCTCTGTCCCCCCTTTCTCTGACCCCCTCTATCTCCCCCACTCTCTGTCCCCCGCTCACTGTTGCCCTCTCTCTGACCCCCACTCTCTCTGTCCCCTCTATCTCCCCCGCTCCCTGTCCCCCCTCTCTCTGTTACCCTCTCTCGCTGTCGCCCTCTCTCTGTCGCCTTCTCTCTGTCCCCCCTCTCTCGCTGTTGCCCTCTCTCTGTCGCCCTCTCTCTGACCTCCTCTCTCACACCCGCCTTTCCCTGTACCACCTCACTGCCCCCTCTCTCGCTGTCGTCCCTCTTTCTGTCGCCGTCTCTCTGTCCCCCCCTCTCTCTGTCCCCCTCTCTCTCTGTCCCCCTCTCTCTCTGTCCCACTCTCTCTGTCCCCCTCTCTCTGGCCCCTCTCTCTCTTCCCCGCTCTCTGACCCCCTCTCTGTTGCCCTCTCTCTCTCTCTGCCCCCCTCTCTCTATCCCCTTCTCACTGTCGCCTCTCTCCCGCTCTCTGTCCCCCTCTCTCTGTCCTCCTCTCTCTGTACCCCCTCTCTCTGTTCCCCCCTCTCTCTGTTCCCCCCTCTCTCTGCCCCCCGACCCCTCTCTCTCTCCCCCTCTCTCTCTCTGTCCCCCTCTCTCTGTTTCCCCTCTCTCTGTTTCCCCTCTCTCTGTCCCCGTCTCTCTGCCCCCTCTCTCTCTGTCCCCCACTCTCTCTGCCCCTCTCTCTCTGACCCCCTCTCTCTCTGCCTCTCTCTCTCAGTACCCTCTCTTTCTGTCCCCCTCTCTCTCTGTCCCCCTCTCTCTTTGTCCTGCTCTCTCTGTTCCACCCCTCTCTGTCGCCCTCTCTCTGACCCCTCTCTCTCTCTGTCCCCCTCTCTCTCTGTCTCTCTCTCTCTCTCTGTCCCCTCTCTCTCTGTCCCCTCTCTCACTGCCCCCTCTCTCTATCCCCCTCTCACTGTCCCCTCTCTCTCTCGCTCTCTGACCACCTCTCTGTCACCCCCTCTCTCTGCCCCCTCTCTCTCTGCCCTCCTCTCTCTGTCCCCCTCTCTCTGTCCCCTCTCTCTCTCCCCCGCTCCCTGACCCAATCTCTGTTGCCCTCTTTCTGTCCCCTACCTCTCTTCCCCCCTCTCTGTCCCCCTCTCTCGCTCTCTGTCCCCCTCTCTCTATCCCCTTCTCACTGTCCCCTCTCTCCCGCTCTCTGTCCCCCTCTCTCTGTCCTCCTCTCTCTGTTCCCCCTCTCTCTGTTCCCCGCTCTATCTGCCCCCCCTCTCTCTGCCCCCCTCTCTGTTCCCCCCTCTCTGTCCCCCCTCTCTCTGCTCCCCCTCTCTGTCCCCCCTCTCTCTGTTCCCCCTCTCTCTGTCCCCCCTCTCTCTGACCCCCCTCTCTGTCCCCCTCTCTCTGTGTACTCTCTCTCTCCCCGCTCTCTGACCCCCTCTCTTTCGCCCGCGCTCTCTGTCGCCCCTCTCTCTGTCGCCGTCTCTCTGTCCCCCTCTCTCTGCCCCCTCTCTCTCTCTGCCCCCTCTCTCTCTGCCCCCTCTCTCTCTGCCCCCCATCTCTCTGCTCCCTCTCTCTCTTTCGCCCTCTCTCTGTCCTCATCTCTCTGTCCCCTCTCTCTCCCCCACTCTCTGACCCCCTCTCTGTCGCCCACTCTCTGTCCCCCCTCTCTCTGCCCCCCTCTCGGTTCCCCTCTCTCTGTCCCCCTCTCTCTCTCTATCCCCCACTCTCTCCATCGCCCACTGTCTGTCCCCCTCTCTCTGACCCCCCCTCTCTCCCCCACACTGTACCCCTCTCTCTCTCTCCCTCTGCCCCCTCTCTCTGTCACCGTCTCTCTATCCCCCCTTCTCTCTGTCCCACGTTTCTCTGTTCCCCCTCTCTTTGCCCCCCTCTCTCTGTCCCCCCTCTTTCTGTCCCCCCCCTCTCGGACCCCTCCTCTCTCTGTCCTCCTCACCTCTCTGTCCCCCTCTCTCTCACTGACCCCCTCTCTCTCTGACCCCCTCTATCTCCCCCACTCTCTGTCCCCCTCTCTCTGTCGCCGTCTCTCTCTCCCCCTCTCTCTCTGTCCCCTCTCTCTCTGTCCCCCTCTATCTGTCCCCTCTCTCTCCCACCCTCTCTGACCCCCTCTCTCCCCCGCTCTCTGATCCCCTCTCTGTTGCCCTCTCTCTGCCCCCGCTCTCTCTGCCCCCCCGACCCCTCTCTCTGTCCCCCTCTCTCTGTTTCCCTCTCTGCGTTCTCCTCTCTCTGTCCCCCTCTCTCTGTCCCCCTCACTCCTGTCCCTCTCACTCTGTCCCCTCTCTCTCTCCCCCGCTCTTTGACCCCCTCTCTGTCGACCTCTCTCTCTGCCCCCGCTCTCTCTGCCCCCCTCTCTCTGTCCCCTTCTCTCTATCCCCCTCTCACTGCCCCCTCTCTCTCTCACCCGCTCTCTGACCCCCTCTCTGTCACCCTTTCTCTCTGCCCCCTCTCTCTCTGCCCCCCTCTCTCTGTCCCCTTCTCTCTATCCCCCTCTCACTGCCCCCTCTCTCTCTCCCCCGCTCTCTGACCCCCTCTCTGCCCCCACTCTCTCTGCCCCCACTCTCTCTGCCCCGCGACCCCTCTCTCTGTCCCCCTCTCTCTCTCTGTCCCCCTCTCTCTGTCTCCCTCTCTCTGCCCCCCTCTCTGTCACCGTCTCTCTATTCCCCCTTCTCTCTGTTCCTTCTTTCTCTGTCCCCCCTCTCTCTGTCCCCCTCTCTCTGTTGCCTCTTTCTGCCCCCTCTCTCTCTGTCCCCCTCTCTCTCTTCCCTCCCCTCTGCCCCCCTCTCTCTCTGCCCCACTCTCTCTGTTCCCCCCCTCTGCCCCCCTCTCTCTTTCTGCCCCTCTCTCTCTGTCCCCCCCTCTCTCTCTCTGCCCCTCTCTCTCCGACCCCCTCTGTCTCTGAACCCCTCTCTCTCTGCCCCCCTCTCTCTCGGTACCCTCTCTTTCTGTCCTCCTCTCTCTCTGTACCCTCTCTCTTTCCCCCTCTCTCTCTGTACCCTCTCTCTCTGTCCCCCTCTCTCTTTGTCCCGCTCTCTCTGTTCCACCCCTCTCTGTCACCCTCTCTCTGAGCCCCTCTCTCTGTCCCACTCTCTCTGTCCCCCTCTCTCTCTGTCCCTCTCTCTCTCTGTCCCCTCTCTCTCTGTCCCCTCTCTCTCTGTCCCCTCTCTCTCTGTCCCCTCTCTCTCTGTCTCCCTCTCTGTCTGTCTCCCCTCTCTCTGTCTCCCCTCTCTCTGTCTCCCTCGCTCTCTGTCTCCCCCACTCAGTCCCCCTCTCTCTGTCCCCCTCTCTCTGTCTCCTCTCTCTCTCCCCCGCTCTCTGACCCCCTCTCTGTTGCCCTCTTTCTGCCCCCTATCTCTCTGCCCACCTCTCTGTCCCCCCTCTCTCTGTCCCCCTCTCTCTATCTCCCCCTCTCCCTATCCCCTTCTCACTGTCACCTCTCTCTCGCTCGCTCTCTGTCCCCCTCTCTCTGTACCCCCTCTCTCTGTTCCCCCTCTCTCTGTTCCCCCCCTCTCTGTTCCCCCTCTCTCTGTCCCTCCCTCTCTCTGTTCCCCCTCTCTCTGTCCACCCTCTCTCTGCCCCTCCTCTCTGTCCCCATCTCTCTGTCCCCCTCTCTCTGTGTACTCTCTCTCTCCCCGCTCTCTGACCCCCTCTCTGTCGCCCGCGCTCTCTGTCGCCCCTCTCTCTGTTCTCCTCTCTCTGTCCCCCTCACTCTGTCCCCTCTCTCTGCCCCCTCACTCTCTATCCCCCTCTCTCTGCCCCCTCTCTCTCTCCCGCTCTCTGACCCCCTCTCTGTCACCCTTTCTCTCTGCCCCCTCTCTCCCTGCCCCCACTCTCTCTGCCCCCCGTCTGCCCCCCCCACTCTCTGTCCCCCTCTCTCTGACCCCCTCTCTCTCCCCCACTCTGTACCCCACTATCTGTCTCCCTCTCTCTGCCCCCCCTCTCTGTCACCGTCTTTCTATCCCCCCTTCTCTCTGTTCCCCCTTTCTCTGTTCCCCCTCTCTCTGTCCCCCCTCTCTCTGTCCCCCCTTTCTCTGACCCCCTCTATCTCCCCCACTCTCTGTCCCCCGCTCACTGTTGCCCTCTCTCTGACCCCCACTCTCTCTGTCCCCTCTATCTCCCCCGCTCCCTGTCCCCCCTCTCTCTGTTACCCTCTCTCGCTGTCGCCCTCTCTCTGTCGCCTTCTCTCTGTCCCCCCTCTCTCGCTGTTGCCCTCTCTCTGTCGCCCTCTCTCTGACCTCCTCTCTCACACCCGCCTTTCCCTGTACCACCTCACTGCCCCCTCTCTCGCTGTCGTCCCTCTTTCTGTCGCCGTCTCTCTGTCCCCCCCTCTCTCTGTCCCCCTCTCTCTCTGTCCCCCTCTCTCTCTGTCCCACTCTCTCTGTCCCCCTCTCTCTGGCCCCTCTCTCTCTTCCCCGCTCTCTGACCCCCTCTCTGTTGCCCTCTCTCTCTCTCTGCCCCCCTCTCTCTATCCCCTTCTCACTGTCGCCTCTCTCCCGCTCTCTGTCCCCCTCTCTCTGTCCTCCTCTCTCTGTACCCCCTCTCTCTGTTCCCCCCTCTCTCTGTTCCCCCCTCTCTCTGCCCCCCGACCCCTCTCTCTCTCCCCCTCTCTCTCTCTGTCCCCCTCTCTCTGTTTCCCCTCTCTCTGTTTCCCCTCTCTCTGTCCCCGTCTCTCTGCCCCCTCTCTCTCTGTCCCCCACTCTCTCTGCCCCTCTCTCTCTGACCCCCTCTCTCTCTGCCTCTCTCTCTCAGTACCCTCTCTTTCTGTCCCCCTCTCTCTCTGTCCCCCTCTCTCTTTGTCCTGCTCTCTCTGTTCCACCCCTCTCTGTCGCCCTCTCTCTGACCCCTCTCTCTCTCTGTCCCCCTCTCTCTCTGTCTCTCTCTCTCTCTCTGTCCCCTCTCTCTCTGTCCCCTCTCTCACTGCCCCCTCTCTCTATCCCCCTCTCACTGTCCCCTCTCTCTCTCGCTCTCTGACCACCTCTCTGTCACCCCCTCTCTCTGCCCCCTCTCTCTCTGCCCTCCTCTCTCTGTCCCCCTCTCTCTGTCCCCTCTCTCTCTCCCCCGCTCCCTGACCCAATCTCTGTTGCCCTCTTTCTGTCCCCTACCTCTCTTCCCCCCTCTCTGTCCCCCTCTCTCGCTCTCTGTCCCCCTCTCTCTATCCCCTTCTCACTGTCCCCTCTCTCCCGCTCTCTGTCCCCCTCTCTCTGTCCTCCTCTCTCTGTTCCCCCTCTCTCTGTTCCCCGCTCTATCTGCCCCCCCTCTCTCTGCCCCCCTCTCTGTTCCCCCCTCTCTGTCCCCCCTCTCTCTGCTCCCCCTCTCTGTCCCCCCTCTCTCTGTTCCCCCTCTCTCTGTCCCCCCTCTCTCTGACCCCCCTCTCTGTCCCCCTCTCTCTGTGTACTCTCTCTCTCCCCGCTCTCTGACCCCCTCTCTTTCGCCCGCGCTCTCTGTCGCCCCTCTCTCTGTCGCCGTCTCTCTGTCCCCCTCTCTCTGCCCCCTCTCTCTCTCTGCCCCCTCTCTCTCTGCCCCCTCTCTCTCTGCCCCCCATCTCTCTGCTCCCTCTCTCTCTTTCGCCCTCTCTCTGTCCTCATCTCTCTGTCCCCTCTCTCTCCCCCACTCTCTGACCCCCTCTCTGTCGCCCACTCTCTGTCCCCCCTCTCTCTGCCCCCCTCTCGGTTCCCCTCTCTCTGTCCCCCTCTCTCTCTCTATCCCCCACTCTCTCCATCGCCCACTGTCTGTCCCCCTCTCTCTGACCCCCCCTCTCTCCCCCACACTGTACCCCTCTCTCTCTCTCCCTCTGCCCCCTCTCTCTGTCACCGTCTCTCTATCCCCCCTTCTCTCTGTCCCACGTTTCTCTGTTCCCCCTCTCTTTGCCCCCCTCTCTCTGTCCCCCCTCTTTCTGTCCCCCCCTCTCGGACCCCTCCTCTCTCTGTCCTCCTCACCTCTCTGTCCCCCTCTCTCTCACTGACCCCCTCTCTCTCTGACCCCCTCTATCTCCCCCACTCTCTGTCCCCCTCTCTCTGTCGCCGTCTCTCTCTCCCCCTCTCTCTCTGTCCCCTCTCTCTCTGTCCCCCTCTATCTGTCCCCTCTCTCTCCCACCCTCTCTGACCCCCTCTCTCCCCCGCTCTCTGATCCCCTCTCTGTTGCCCTCTCTCTGCCCCCGCTCTCTCTGCCCCCCCGACCCCTCTCTCTGTCCCCCTCTCTCTGTTTCCCTCTCTGCGTTCTCCTCTCTCTGTCCCCCTCTCTCTGTCCCCCTCACTCCTGTCCCTCTCACTCTGTCCCCTCTCTCTCTCCCCCGCTCTTTGACCCCCTCTCTGTCGACCTCTCTCTCTGCCCCCGCTCTCTCTGCCCCCCTCTCTCTGTCCCCTTCTCTCTATCCCCCTCTCACTGCCCCCTCTCTCTCTCACCCGCTCTCTGACCCCCTCTCTGTCACCCTTTCTCTCTGCCCCCTCTCTCTCTGCCCCCCTCTCTCTGTCCCCTTCTCTCTATCCCCCTCTCACTGCCCCCTCTCTCTCTCCCCCGCTCTCTGACCCCCTCTCTGCCCCCACTCTCTCTGCCCCCACTCTCTCTGCCCCGCGACCCCTCTCTCTGTCCCCCTCTCTCTCTCTGTCCCCCTCTCTCTGTCTCCCTCTCTCTGCCCCCCTCTCTGTCACCGTCTCTCTATTCCCCCTTCTCTCTGTTCCTTCTTTCTCTGTCCCCCCTCTCTCTGTCCCCCTCTCTCTGTTGCCTCTTTCTGCCCCCTCTCTCTCTGTCCCCCTCTCTCTCTTCCCTCCCCTCTGCCCCCCTCTCTCTCTGCCCCACTCTCTCTGTTCCCCCCCTCTGCCCCCCTCTCTCTTTCTGCCCCTCTCTATCTGTCCCCCCCTCTCTCTCTCTGCCCCTCTCTCTCCGACCCCCTCTGTCTCTGAACCCCTCTCTCTCTGCCCCCCTCTCTCTCGGTACCCTCTCTTTCTGTCCTCCTCTCTCTCTGTACCCTCTCTCTTTCCCCCTCTCTCTCTGTACCCTCTCTCTCTGTCCCCCTCTCTCTTTGTCCCGCTCTCTCTGTTCCACCCCTCTCTGTCACCCTCTCTCTGAGCCCCTCTCTCTGTCCCACTCTCTCTGTCCCCCTCTCTCTCTGTCCCTCTCTCTCTCTGTCCCCTCTCTCTCTGTCCCCTCTCTCTCTGTCCCCTCTCTCTCTGTCTCCCTCTCTGTCTGTCTCCCCTCTCTCTGTCTCCCCTCTCTCTGTCTCCCTCGCTCTCTGTCTCCCCCACTCAGTCCCCCTCTCTCTGTCCCCCTCTCTCTGTCTCCTCTCTCTCTCCCCCGCTCTCTGACCCCCTCTCTGTTGCCCTCTTTCTGCCCCCTATCTCTCTGCCCACCTCTCTGTCCCCCCTCTCTCTGTCCCCCTCTCTCTATCTCCCCCTCTCCCTATCCCCTTCTCACTGTCACCTCTCTCTCGCTCGCTCTCTGTCCCCCTCTCTCTGTACCCCCTCTCTCTGTTCCCCCTCTCTCTGTTCCCCCCCTCTCTGTTCCCCCTCTCTCTGTCCCTCCCTCTCTCTGTTCCCCCTCTCTCTGTCCACCCTCTCTCTGCCCCTCCTCTCTGTCCCCATCTCTCTGTCCCCCTCTCTCTGTGTACTCTCTCTCTCCCCGCTCTCTGACCCCCTCTCTGTCGCCCGCGCTCTCTGTCGCCCCTCTCTCTGTTCTCCTCTCTCTGTCCCCCTCACTCTGTCCCCTCTCTCTGCCCCCTCACTCTCTATCCCCCTCTCTCTGCCCCCTCTCTCTCTCCCGCTCTCTGACCCCCTCTCTGTCACCCTTTCTCTCTGCCCCCTCTCTCCCTGCCCCCACTCTCTCTGCCCCCCGTCTGCCCCCCCCACTCTCTGTCCCCCTCTCTCTGACCCCCTCTCTCTCCCCCACTCTGTACCCCACTATCTGTCTCCCTCTCTCTGCCCCCCCTCTCTGTCACCGTCTTTCTATCCCCCCTTCTCTCTGTTCCCCCTTTCTCTGTTCCCCCTCTCTCTGTCCCCCCTCTCTCTGTCCCCCCTTTCTCTGACCCCCTCTATCTCCCCCACTCTCTGTCCCCCGCTCACTGTTGCCCTCTCTCTGACCCCCACTCTCTCTGTCCCCTCTATCTCCCCCGCTCCCTGTCCCCCCTCTCTCTGTTACCCTCTCTCGCTGTCGCCCTCTCTCTGTCGCCTTCTCTCTGTCCCCCCTCTCTCGCTGTTGCCCTCTCTCTGTCGCCCTCTCTCTGACCTCCTCTCTCACACCCGCCTTTCCCTGTACCACCTCACTGCCCCCTCTCTCGCTGTCGTCCCTCTTTCTGTCGCCGTCTCTCTGTCCCCCCCTCTCTCTGTCCCCCTCTCTCTCTGTCCCCCTCTCTCTCTGTCCCACTCTCTCTGTCCCCCTCTCTCTGGCCCCTCTCTCTCTTCCCCGCTCTCTGACCCCCTCTCTGTTGCCCTCTCTCTCTCTGCCCCCCTCTCTCTATCCCCTTCTCACTGTCGCCTCTCTCCCGCTCTCTGTCCCCCTCTCTCTGTCCTCCTCTCTCTGTACCCCCTCTCTCTGTTCCCCCCTCTCTCTGTTCCCCCCTCTCTCTGCCCCCCGACCCCTCTCTCTCTCCCCCTCTCTCTCTCTGTCCCCCTCTCTCTGTTTCCCCTCTCTCTGTTTCCCCTCTCTCTGTCCCCGTCTCTCTGCCCCCTCTCTCTCTGTCCCCCACTCTCTCTGCCCCTCTCTCTCTGACCCCCTCTCTCTCTGCCTCTCTCTCTCAGTACCCTCTCTTTCTGTCCCCCTCTCTCTCTGTCCCCCTCTCTCTTTGTCCTGCTCTCTCTGTTCCACCCCTCTCTGTCGCCCTCTCTCTGACCCCTCTCTCTCTCTGTCCCCCTCTCTCTCTGTCTCTCTCTCTCTCTCTGTCCCCTCTCTCTCTGTCCCCCTCTCTCTGTCCCCTCTCTCTCTCCCCCGCTCCCTGACCCAATCTCTGTTGCCCTCTTTCTGTCCCCTACCTCTCTTCCCCCCTCTCTGTCCCCCTCTCTCGCTCTCTGTCCCCCTCTCTCTATCCCCTTCTCACTGTCCCCTCTCTCCCGCTCTCTGTCCCCCTCTCTCTGTCCTCCTCTCTCTGTTCCCCCTCTCTCTGTTCCCCGCTCTATCTGCCCCCCCTCTCTCTGCCCCCCTCTCTGTTCCCCCCTCTCTGTCCCCCCTCTCTCTGCTCCCCCTCTCTGTCCCCCCTCTCTCTGTTCCCCCTCTCTCTGTCCCCCCTCTCTCTGACCCCCCTCTCTGTCCCCCTCTCTCTGTGTACTCTCTATCTCCCCGCTCTCTGACCCCCTCTCTGTCGCCCGCGCTCTCTGTCGCCCCTCTCTCTGTCGCCGTCTCTCTGTCCCCCTCTCTCTGCCCCCTCTCTCTCTCTGCCCCCTCTCTCTCTGCCCCCTCTCTCTCTGCCCCCCATCTCTCTGCTCCCTCTCTCTCTTTCGCCCTCTCTCTGTCCTCATCTCTCTGTCCCCTCTCTCTCCCCCACTCTCTGACCCCCTCTCTGTCGCCCACTCTCTGTCCCCCCTCTCTCTGCCCCCCTCTCGGTTCCCCTCTCTCTGTCCCCCTCTCTCTCTCTATCCCCCACTCTCTCCATCGCCCACTGTCTGTCCCCCTCTCTCTGACCCCCCCTCTCTCCCCCACACTGTACCCCTCTCTCTCTCTCCCTCTGCCCCCTCTCTCTGTCACCGTCTCTCTATCCCCCCTTCTCTCTGTCCCACGTTTCTCTGCTCCCCCTCTCTTTGCCCCCCTCTCTCTGTCCCCCCTCTTTCTGTCCCCCCCTCTCGGACCCCTCCTCTCTCTGTCCTCCTCACCTCTCTGTCCCCCTCTCTCTCACTGACCCCCTCTCTCTCTGACCCCCTCTATCTCCCCCACTCTCTGTCCCCCTCTCTCTGTCGCCGTCTCGCTCTCCCCCTCTCTCTCTGTCCCCTCTCTCTCTGTCCCCCTCTATCTGTCCCCTCTCTCTCCCACCCTCTCTGACCCCCTCTCTCCCCCGCTCTCTGATCCCCTCTCTGTTGCCCTCTCTCTGCCCCCGCTCTCTCTGCCCCCCCGACCCCTCTCTCTGTCCCCCTCTCTCTGTTTCCCTCTCTCCGTTCTCCTCTCTCTGTCCCCCTCTCTCTGTCCCCCTCACTCCTGTCCCTCTCACTCTGTCCCCTCTCTCTCTCCCCCGCTCTTTGACCCCCTCTCTGTCGACCTCTCTCTCTGCCCCCTCTCTCTCTGCCCCCCTCTCTCTGTCCCCTTCTCTCTATCCCCCTCTCACTGCCCCCTCTCTCTCTCTCCCGCTCTCTGACCCCCTCTCTGTCACCCTTTCTCTCTGCCCCCTCTCTCTCTGCCCCCACTCTCTCTGCTCACCCCCACTCTCTGTCCCCCTCTCTCTGACCCCCTCTCTCTCCCCCACCCTGTACCCCTCTCTCTGTCTCCCTCTCTCTGCCCCCCTCTCTGTCACCGTCTTTCTATCCCCCCTTCTCTCAGTTCCCCCTTTCTCTGTTCCCCCTCTCTCTGTCCCCCTCTCTCTGTCCCCCCCCTTTCTATCCACGCTCTCTCTCTGACCCCCTCTATCTCCCCCACTCTCTGTCCCCCGCTCTCTGTCGCCCTCTCTCTGACCCCCACTCTCTCTGTCCCCCTCTCTCCCTCTGACCCCCTCTCTCTCTGACCCCCTCTATCTCCCCCGCTCCCTGTCCCCCCTCTCTCTGTTACCCTCTCTCTGTCGCCCTGTCTCTGACCCCCACTCTCTCTGTCCCCCTCTCTCTCTCTGACCCCCTCTCTCTCTGACCCCCTCTATCTCCCCCGCTCCCTGTCCCCCCTCTCTCTGTTCCCCTCTCTCTCTGTCCCCCTCTCTCTGTCCCCCTCTCGCTCTCCCCTCTCTCTCTGTCCCCCTCTCTCTGTCCCCTCTCTCCCCCGCTCTCTGACCCCCTCTCTGTTGCCCTCTCTCTGCCCCCTCTCTCTCTGCCCCCCGACCCCTCTCTCTGTCCCCCTCTCTCTCTCTGTCCCCCCCTCTCTCTGTCTCCCTCTCTCTGCCCCCCCTCTCTATCACCGTCTCTGTATCACCCCTTCTCTCTGTTCCCCCTCTCTCTGTCCCCCCCTCTCTGTCCCCCCTTTCTCTGACCCCCACTATCTCCCCCACTCTCTGCCCCCCGCTCTCTGTTGCCCTCTCTCTGACCCCCACTCTCTCTGTCCCCTCTATCTCCCCCGCTCCCTGTCCCCCCTCTCTCTGTTACCCTCTCTCGCTGTCGCCCTCTCTCTGTCGCCCTCTGTCTGTCGCCCTCTCTCTGCCCCCCCTCTCTGTCACCGTCTCTGTATCCCCCCTTCTCTCTGTTCCTCCTTTCTCTGGTCCCCCTCTCTCTGTCCCCCTCTCTCTGTCCCCCTATCTCGGTTGCCTCTTTCTGCCCCCTCTCTCTCTGTCCCCCTCTCTCTCTGTCCCCCCCCTCTGCCCCCTCTCTCTCTCTGCCCCTCTCTCTCTGTCCCCCACTCTCTCTGTTCCCCCCCTATGCCCCCTCTCTCTCTCTGCCCCTCTCTCTCTGTCCCCCTTCTCTCTCTGTCCCCCTCTCTCTCTGCCCCTCTCTCTCTGACCCCCTCTGTCTCTGAACCCCTCTCTCTCTGCCCCCCTCTCTCTCGGTACCCTCTCTTTCTGTCCTCCTCTCTCTCTATACCCTTTCTCTGTCCCCCTCTCTCTCTGTACCCTCTCTCTCTGTCCCCCTCTCTCTTTGTCCCGCTCTCTCTGTTCCACCCCTCTCTGTCACCCTCTCTCTGACCCCTCTCTCTCTGTCCCACTCTCTCTGTCCCCCTCTCTCTCTCTGTCCCTCTCTCTCTCTGTCCCCTCTCTCTCTGTCCCCTCTCTCTCTGTCCCCTCTCTCTCTGTCTCCCTCTCTCTCTGTCTCCCCTCTCTCTGTCTCCCCTCTCTTTGTCTCCCTCGCTCTCTGTCTCCCCCACTCTGTCCCCCTCTCTCTGTCACCCTCTTTCTGCCCCCTCTCTGTCCCCCTCACTCTCTGTCCCCCTCTCTCTATCCCCCTCTATCTACCCCACTCTCTGTCCCCCTCTGTCTATCGCTTTCTCTCTGACCCCCTCTCTCTCCCAACCGCCTCTCTCTCTCTCCCCCGCTCTCTGCCCCCTCTCTCTGTTGCCCTCTTTCTGTCCCCCTCTTTCTGACCCCGTCTCTCTCCCACCTGCCTCTCCCTCTGCCCCGCTCTCTGCCCCCTCTCTCTGTCACCCTCTCTCTGTCCCCCTCTGTCTCCTACCCGCCTCTCTCTATTCCCCCTCTTTGTCCCACTCTCTCTCTGTACCCCTCTCTCTGTTCCCTCTCTCTCTGTCTGCCTCTCTCTGCCATCCGCCTCTCTCTGACCCCCTCTCTCTCCCACCCGCCTCTCTCTCTGTCCCCCTCTTTCTCTCCGCCTCTCTCTCTGTACCCCTCTCTCTGCCCCCCTCTCTCTGTTCCCCTTTCTCTCTGGCCCCCTCTCAGTCACCCTCTCTCTGCCCCCTTCTCTCTGCCCCCCCTCTCTGCCCCCCTCTCTCTCTGTCCCCCTCTCTCTCTCTGTCCCCCACTCACTCCATCCCCCCACTCTCTGTCCCCCTCTCTCCCCCTCTCTCTGTCCCCTCTATCTCCCCCTCTCTCTGTCCTCCTCTCTCTGCCCCCTTCTCTCTGCCCCCCTCTCTGTCCCCCTCTCTCTCTGTCCCCCACTCTTTCCATCCCCACACTCTCTGTCCCCCTCTCTCTGACCCCCTCTCTCCCCCCCACTCTGTACCCTCTCTGTCCCCCACTCTCTGTCCCCCTCTCTCTGTCCCCTCTATCTTCCCCTCTCTCTGTCCCCCTCTCTCTGTCCCCTCTATCTCCCCCTCTCTCTCTGTCCCCCTCTCCCTGTCCCCTCTCTCTCTCCCCCCCGCTGTCTGACCCCCACTCTGTCGCCCTCTCTCTGCCCCCTCTCTCTGTCCCCCACTCTCTCCATCCCCCCACTCTCTGTCCCCCTCTCCCTGTCCCCTCTCTCTCTCCCCCCCCCCGCTGTCTGACCCCCACTCTGTCGCCCTCTCTCTGTCCCCTTCTCTCTGTCCCCTTCACTCTGTCCCCTTCTCTCTGTCACCATCTCTCTGTCCTCATCTCTGTCAATCCCCCTCTCTCTGTCCCCCTCTCTCTGTCCCCTCTCTCTCTCTCCCCCACTCTCTCTGTCCCCCTCTCTCTGTCCCGTCGGTCTCTCCCTCGCTCTCTGCCCCCCTCTGTCGCCCTCTCTCTGCCCCCTCTCTCTGTGCCCCCGCTCTCTCTGTCCCCCCTCTCTCTCTGTCCTCCACTCTCTCCATCCCCCACTCTCTGTCCCCCTCTCTCTGACCCCCCTCTCTCCCCCCCCCCCACTCTGTACCCCTCTCTCTGTCCCCCTCTCTCTGTCTCCCTCTATATTCCCCTCTCTCTGTGCCCCTCTCTCTGTCACCCTCTCTCTGCCCCTTCACCCTCCCACCCGCCTCTCTCTTTCGCCCATCTCACTGTTCCCCTCTCTCTCTGTCCCTCTCTATCTTCCCCACACTCTGCCCACCCTCTCTCTCTGCCCTCCTCTGTCTCTGTCCCCCTCTCTCTCTGTCACCCTCTCTTTGTCGCCATCTCTCTGTCCCCCTCTCTCTCTGTCCCCCTCTCTCTCTGACCCCCTCTCTCCCTGACCCCCCTCTATCTCCCCCACTCTCGGTGTCCCTCTCTCTGTCCCCCTCTCTCTGACACCCTCTATATCCCCCACTCTCTGTGCCCCTCTCTCTCTGACCCCCTCTCTCCCTGACCCCCCTCTATCTCCCCCACTCTCGGTGTCCCTCTCTCTGTCCCCCTCTCTCTGACACCCTCTATCTTCCCCACTCTCTGTGCCCCTCTCATCTGTCGCCCTTTCTATCTCCCCCCTTTCTCTGTCCACCCTCTCTCTGTCCCCCTCTCTCTGTCCCCCTCTCTCTGTCCCCCTCTCTCTGTCCCCTTCTCTCTGTCCCCCCTCTCTCTGACCCCTCTCTCACTATATCCTCCCCTATTTCTGTCTCTCCCTCCCTCGCCTTATCTCTCCCTTCCCTCTCTCTCTCCCTCTGTCTCTCCCTGCTCCTTCGCTCTCTCTCCATCTTTTCCCACTCTCGATCCCCCTCCCTCGGTGTCTCTCTCTCTCCCCACCTCCCTCCGTTTCTCTCTGACTCAATCTCTCTCCCTCCTGTCCTGCCCTTCCTCTCTCTCTGACACACTCTGTCTCCCTGGTCCTTCCCTCTCCCTCTGACCTAGAGACTGGGTGTTTGTGGTGAGGCTGCGTGTGGGGGGTGGGGGTGAGATGATTGAGAGATGTGGGAGGTGGGGAAAATGGGGTAGAGACGACATTGCAGGAGGGAGACAGAGACGGCAGGAGAGAGAGAGTGAGGGTGAGGGGGAGAGAGAAGAATGGAGGCAGGTGGAGAAACTCATGTTGGGGTGTGAGAGAGAGAGCGGAAGAGTGCGGCAGAAAGAATAGTGGAGGCAGGTGGAGAAACCGGGGTTGGGGGCAGTGTCTGAGAGGGGACCAGAGAGAGTGAAAGGGAGAGGAGGTGAGAGAGACACAGTGTGCAGAAAGAGAGAGAGAGGGAGAGAATTGAGGAGGAAGAGTGGGGGAGAGGAAATGGGGAGGCCAGGTTGGAGTGGGGGGGGGGGGACTGAGGGAGTTAAACCCAGCTCCTGAGCTCAGGGCGCGGTGCCCTCCACTTCCCTGAGGACCAGGACTTGGGGTTGAGTCTGTCTCTCTCCAGCTCAGCTTCTCCAACACAAAGACACCCAACCACATCGGTCACTCTGCTGCTCGGCCCGCTTTAATCAACATTTTTATTGTTTACAAATGGCAGTGATGGAAACAGTCAGTGGGATGGTGCCTTTTCTCACTGGCCCCTGAGTTGTGAGAAACATTGAAATGTTTCCCTGTAACCCCCCTGTGGGATAAGGATGGCCAAACCAGCGCTACCCTCAGTCTGTTACCATAGCGACAGGCTGCTCCATCGCTGAAACACTGAACTGAAATGAGAAAATCCCGGATGGATTGATTAATGAGGGAATTTGATGGATGGATGTATATGGGTGAAGGGATATTTCAGGACATTCTTCAGCTGCTGCCTGAACTTAGTCTGGGTCACGGCATAAATCGCGGTGTTTGTGCAGCAACTGAGGAGCTGCAGCATGAAGCTCAATTCCTGCACAAAGTCATCGAGATACACAGACCGATACCCAATATACCACATCCGACTCCATATAGAATACAGCATGAACGTTGACCATAACAGGATGAAATTGGCCGAGATCACAAACAGTAAAATGATGGATTTTTTTCGGTTTCTCATTTCAGTGTCAGACTGAGCGTCCCCATTGGTGTGAGCGCGGAGTCTCCTGCGGGCTCTGCTGGTCACCACAATGTGTCTGACGGTGAGAACATTGAGCAGCAGAATCAGGAGAAATGGGACACACGGGGTTAGAATGTGGTGGAGGGACTCGATTGTGGCCCAGACACTGGAGTATCGAACACCGCGTCTTGCATCACAAAACCAGGGGCGGTTCATCAGCCAATACCGAGCCGTGAGCATAAAATACCAGAAAATGTTCTTTAAACAGCTCAGCACAGTCACTGCTCCCAGAACCACAGCCGCCGTCTTCTCGCTGCAATATTTACTTTTCAGCTTCTGGCAACAAATGGCCACAAACCGATCAAAGGTGAAAGTGACGGTGAACCAGACAGAGCAGTCAGTGGCTGCATAAAGCAGGACGGCGTGGATATTACACACGCGGACGGAGTCCAGGAAATAAAACTGTTCCCAATAAACAATGGGAATGTGTCTCAGGATCAGGTCGAGGATAATGACCAGGAGATCCGCCGCTGCCATGGCCCCCAGGTAACGTCTGACACATGGAGACAATCCACAATCTTTATAAAGCAGGACGTAGATGGTCACTACGTTAACTGTGAGGAAGGAAAACAAACCCATTATCCGTCAGCCTGGAGGCAAAGGGACCCGTTTGATCGGGGACCCAGTGAGATTTTCAAATGTGTCCCTGTATTCAGGGATTTATTAAAATAATCGGAGCTGGAAAAACAAATGGGAAGGTCTGAATTACTGACAAAAATGTGACTTAAACCACAAGAAACCCTCCCTCCCCAAACACACAGAGACACATCCATAAGGACAGATGGTTTCTAGAACATTCCCACACACTCGATCACTCGAGAGCAGACACAGGTCACTCCTTCCCAGTTCCTAATACGGAGGGTGGGAACGTTGCTGTCCTGAAGGATTCTCTCCCAGTTTCCTGAAGACAAACGGAGTTTGGGAATTTCTGTCTTTTTGGTCTAAATTGTGGTCGATCGTGTGTCGGGAAGAAATGTAAACGCAGGGAAAACGTATTCACCCCTTTAACTGCCTGAGGGGCCTTCGGAACAGTGTCTCCTTCTCCCTGGAACGGGATCTCTTCCCTCGGGATCTTATCGTTTGTTCAATTCACTGACGTCCGGCCGTTCATAAACAATGTCAGGGACAGAACGTTCCGGGGAATGTCAGTTATAGAATGTCAGGGACAGAACGTTCCGGGAAATGGCAGTTATAGAATGTCAGGGACAGAACGTTCTGAGGAATGTCAGTTATAGAATGTCAGGGACAGAACGTTCCGGGGAATGTCAGTTATAGAATGTCTGGGACAGAACGTTCCGGGGAATGTCAGTTATAGAATGTCTGGGACAGAACGTTCCGGGGAGTGTCAGTTATAGAATGTCGGGGACAGAACGTTCCGGGGAATGTCAGTTATAGAATGTCGGGGACAGAACGTTCCGGGGAATGACAGTTATAGAATGTCAGGGACAGAACGTTCCGGGGAATGTCAGTTATAGAATGTCGGGGACAGAACGTTCCGGGGAATGACAGTTATAGAATGTCAGGGACAGAACGTTCCGGGGAATGTCAGTTATAGAATGTCGGGGACAGAACGTTCCGGGGAATGTCAGTTATAGAATGTCGGGGACAGAACGTTCCGGGGAATGACAGTTATAGAATGTCAGGGACAGAACGTTCCGGGGAATGTCAGTTATAGAATGTCGGGGACAGAACGTTCCGGGGAATGACAGTTATAGAATGTCAGGGACAGAACGTTCCGGGGAATGTCAGTTATAGAATGTCGGGGACAGAACGTTCCGGGGAATGACAGTTATAGAATGTCAGGGACAGAACGTTCCGGGGAATGTCAGTTATAGAATGTCGGGGACAGAACGTTCCGGGGAATGACAGTTATAGAATGTCAGGGACAGAACGTTCCGGGGAATGTCAGTTATAGAATGTCGGGGACAGAACGTTCCGGGGAATGTCAGTTATAGAATGTCAGGGACAGAACGTTCCGGGGAATGGCAGTTATAGAATGTCGGGGACAGAACGTTCCGGGGAATGTCAGTTATAGAATGTCAGGGACAGAACGTTCCGGGGATGTCAGTTATAGAATGTTGGGGACAGAACGTTCCGGGGAATGTCAGTTATAGAATGTCAGGGACAGAATGTTCCGGGGAATGTCAGTTATAGAATGTCGGGGACAGAACGTTCCGGGGAATGTCAGTTATAGGATGTTGGGGACAGAACATTCCGGGGAACTCTTTGACCTGTCCATGACCTTTCCCCCCTACCCACCCCACCAACATGATGTACTGTACCTGGACACACTAACATTAATGGGCTGAGAGACGGAGGGTCCAATCACAGGAATGGGAACTAAAGGCATTGCCAGATCAGCTGAAATGGTTAGATATACCACATTCTCAATCCACCGCACAGAACCAGCCCAGACACCATAAAGCCAGAGGAGATATCTGTTCACCGTGGAACACTGTGTAGGCCAGGCCAGTGTCCTGCTCAGTACAACCCAGCAATCTGTCCAGAGTGGAGCACTGCACAGATCAGATCAGGGCATTGATCTATAACCCCGGACCAGATATCTGTCCAGCGCGGTGAGAACTGCAGACCACAGCAGTGCATTGATCTATAACCCCGGACCAGATATCTGTCCAGCGCGGTGAGAACTGCAGACCACAGCAGTGCATTGATCTATAACCCCGGACCAGATATCTGTCCAGCGCGGTGAGAAGTGCAGACCACAGCAGTGCATTGATCTATAACGCCAGAGTAGATATCTGTCCAACACGGGGAGCTATGCAGACCACAGCAGTGCATTGATCTATAACCCCAGAGTAGATATCTGTCCAGCAGCGGGAGAAGTGCAGACCACAGCAGTGCATTATCTATAAACCTCATCCAGATAGTCTGACCAGCACAGTGACCTGTGCAGTGGTCACCCGTGAATTAATCTGTAAACCAGGAGCAGTTACCGTCCCAGCACGTAGGACTATGTACACCAAACCAGGGCATTCATCCGTAACCCAGGAGCAGTTACCCTCCCAGCATGTGGGACTGTGTACACCAAACCAGGGCATTGATCCGTAACCCAGGAGCAGTTACCCTCCCAGCATGTAGGGCTGTGTACACCAAACCAGGGCATTGATCCGTAAACCAGGAGCAGTTACCCTCCCAGCATGTGGGACTGTGTACACCAAACCAGGGCATTGATCCGTAAACCAGGAGCAGTTACCCTCCCAGCATGTGGGACTGTGTACACCAAACCAGGGCATTGATCCGTAAACCAGGAGCAGTTACCCTCCCAGCATGTGGGACTGTGTACACCAAACCAGGGCATTGATCTGTAACCCAGGAGCAGTTACCCTCCCAGCATGTAGGGCTGTGTACCCCAAACCAGTGCATTGATCTGTAACCCAGGAGCAGTTACCCTCCCAGCATGTAGGGCTGTGTACACCAAACCAGGGCATTGATCTGTAACCCAGGAGCAGTTACCCTCCCAGCATGTAGGACTGTGTACACCAAACCAGGGCATTCATCTGTAAACCAGGAGCAGTTACCCTCCCAACATGTAGGACTGTGTACACCAAACCAGGGCATTGCTCAGTAACAGTGTGTTAGATCACTGCCCAGTGTGGGGAATCTTGCAGCCCATGCTGGAAGTGACAGGATGTGCAGCTCCCATCCATTTACAACTCCATCTCTCCATTGTGCCCTGACAAGGGGATGCTGTGGGTGTGAACATCCCTGCCACAGAGATGGAGGGGGAATCAGTTTAAACAATAACAAATGGGAGGGGTATGGGAAATAGACAGAGAAGGGGACACTGAGAGAAAATGTTATGGAAGGATGTGTTCCCAGGTTTCAGAATGCATAAATGAAAACATTTTAACAGCATCCTGTAACATAAGTCCAGGAATTGTAGGTGAACATGATATTGGTGGGAGTTCAGATGATGCAGAGTTTTAGATGAGTATTTGTTCTGCAGCTTTGTATCTAGGTGTAGGGTCAGCAGAGTCTTTGGCTCATTGAGCTAAATCTAACAAGAATTTGTCTCAGTGCCATTTCCATTGACTGTGACGGAGGGATCATCTACACAAGGCCGAGCTAGTTTCCTGGTGCTATCTTATCGAACTCACCTCATTAACCACCCACCCCATGGTGTCCCTCTCATTCAATACCAGCCCGATTCTCCCACCCAATATGGCTGGAGGTACTCACCATCGCCCGGGTGTCCCTGGATATTCCATGATCCATGACACTGGCGCCATCTTTAAAAGGCCACTGAGCACACGGTTGAGCTTTCTCCGTTTGGAGCTGCCCTACACAGTTTACCCCGAGCCTGGCAGATAAGGGGTAATTACACCACGGTTTGTCGACAGGAGCACGGAGGGCCAGGTGGATGGGCTAGTACAGAGGGGGACCATTCTCTTCCCAGAGTGGGCCACACCACCAGACCCACCGAGCATGGTCTGAGGTCCCCACCCAGCTCAGTGCAGTATCTGTGGTCTGAAGAAATGTTCAGCAATACAGGACAAGCATCAATAACCTTCCCCGCTCTGTCAGGATAAGGGTCACCATATTCTCTCTGCTCCCTCACACTCACTGTATATCTGTTACAGCACCAACCCCCGAACAAGGCTCATGGTCCATCACTCTCACTGCCGCATGCAGCACCTTCTCTCTCTCTCTCTGTCTCTGTCTCTCTCTCTGTCTCTGTCTGTCTCTTTCTGTCTGTCTCTCTCCCTCCACTTTACCCCCCCCCCCCGCCCCCATTAATAACACTGCATGGATACAACACTGTGGACTGACTCCATCCGGACACCTCACCATGACCATGTCCCCCACCTACACATCGTCACCACCACCTCCCAGGAAGGGAGCATGGAGACTCCCTCCTACACCTCCCCCTGTAAACAGCTCAGATACTGAAACTAATCTGTGACAGTTACTGCTCTCCCCACTTCTCCTGACATCTTCAACAATCTGTGCTCATATACACCCAGGACTCTCTGTTCCCGCACCCCCTTTATAATGGCACAGCCTGTTTTAAACTGTCTTTCATTGTCTTTCCTACCAAAGTGTATCACCTCAAACTGCTCTGCACTGATCCCCATCTGCCTTACACCTGAACACGACACCAACGTGTGACTGTCCTGTTACAGTTCCACACTCTCCTCCATAGACTGCAGAGTTCTTCCAGGTTCGGTGCCATCTACAAACATTGAGATTGTTATAGCGTCACAGTCCCCACGAAACAACTGAAATCCTGCCCCACACACACGAGTGTGAGTAAGTGAAATACTGATATATTCCTATGGACAGTCGAATAATGACATGCTGTCAATGGAGCAACAAAAGTCCTGACACACACCAGACGGGGCAAATGAAACATTGACAAACCACAGAGCAAGAGAAATCTGGATAGGTTCCACTTATCGATATTCATCAGGGTATAATGTGATGAAGTTGAAAGCGTGTACTGTACCTTTAAGCGAGTGTGAATTCTGTTCTGAACTGAAAACTTACAAGCACCTGAGATACGAGAGGATGGCAGACCCAGAAACAATATATTGTTATAGAGCTGGAGTCGGGAAATAAGCAGTTAAGGGAAAGGGAGTCCCAGAGTTGTGAATAGTTAATGTAAAATGTTCACTTTCAGAGTTAAAAAATAAATTGATGTTTTTATTTAAACAGTGGGATTTGGTAGATCTGACACTCGTATTTTAACAGTTTACGAGGCGAATTGAGCATTTCTTTATGCTTCATTTAAGTTACCAGATGAGCTTCACGCGCTGCCCTAACCATCCCCGTGTGTGTATCTGTGTGTGTCTGTGTGGGGCAGGTCTGGTCGTCTCTGTGGTGCTTAAAGTGATGCAATGCCACCCTCTGCTGGCCTCCACACGCCACTGCACAGGCATTGGCAGAGGGTGAATACCAACAGGGATTCATTCAGAGAGGGGGAGGGAGAAGGCAGCTGCTCACAGCACCATCCAAACTGATGTCTTATCCATGGACTGATCTAAATGTCCTTTAAACATTGTAACTGTCCCTGCTTTCACCACTTCCTCTGGAAGTTCATTCCACACACAAGCCAGATTCTATTTCAAATAATTACCTCTCATGACTTATGCAAATCTTTTTCCTCGCACCTTAAAATATCCCTCAGTTTTGAATCCCCACCTTGAGGGAAAAGACATCAGCCCTTCAGCTTATCTGTACCCCTCATGATTTTATAAACCTCTGTAAAGCTACCCCTTAATCTCATACTCTGCAGTGAAAAAAGTCCCAGCCTACCAGCCTCTACTTATAGCTCACTCCCTTCCATTCCCAGAAACATCCAGGTTAATCTGTTCTCAACCCTCTCCATCTTAATTATATCTAGGTCACTAATATCAAAGTGAACAGTCAAGGTGTTTTCGAAGGGTACAGGGAGACCAAAGCTAGAGGACATAGGTTTAAGGTGAGAGGGGAAACATTTAAAAGTGACGTAAGGGGCAGCTTTTTCACCCAGAGGGTGGTGTGCCTATGGAATGAGCGGGCAGGATGACCAGACTGGACACAGTATTCCAGAAGAGGTCTCACCAATGTCCTGTACAACCACAACATGACGTCCCAATTCCGATACTCAAAGGTCTGACCAATGAAGCCAAGTATGTTAAACACCTTCTTAACCACACTATCTGTATGAGATGCAAATTTTAAAGGACTATGCCTGATGGCCTAGGTCTCTGTTCTCCAACACTGCCAAAGGCCCTGCTTTTAATTGTATAGATCCTGCTCTTGTTTGATTTACCAAATCCAATAGCTCGCATTAATACAAACTAAACTCCATCTGCCACCCCTCAGTCCAGTGTGTGATATTATTGCCCCCTCACCCGCCCCCTTCAGTTTTAAAATGCCCATCCCCCTCTCCAGGAGGCCTGCACACTCCGGCCTTGATTTTCACAAAGACCCCGAGCTTGGGTTGCCTTGTGTGGATGGGGGGGGGCAGATCGAAGACACAGTCAGTGAGGAGGAGAGGCTGGACAGTAATAACCGGCCTGGTATCATTTCATTGTTTTAGGAAGAAGGCAGTCGCACGTTAGAGTTGGTTAAGAGTGATCGGTGTTTTGGGACCAGAAATTAAGCACTTCCTTCGTCTCTGGTGTTCAGTAATAAATATCTATTTGAGACCCTTCATTCGGCAGAGTGTGTCTGCAAGATTTCTTTCCCTAATATTGCAGACTACAGATAATAGCGATTAAAGATGGTCATAGTTAATTTCGATGGCACAGCACGTACCCTCAATATCCTACAGTTGAGACAAATATCTTGCATTTGTTTAATAATACACAGTGTTTTTTGTAATTCAGTAATGGTAACCTGATTATAATAAATCCACACCAAGCTGAAAGTGGCCACTAAAATATGACCCAAAATCTGGGTATGGTAGTGTGGTGGGTAGTGTCCCTGCCTCTGAGCCACATCTCTGGATTTGATTCCAATTCCTGAACTTGTGTGGTAGTGCTCCAAGCTCTGGACTAGAAGGTCTGGATTCAAGTCCTGCCTATTGCAGAGGTATGTCACAGCATGTCAGAACAGGCTGATGAACAAACACACAGGAGAATAATGTTACAGCTTTATGGGTATTGCTGAGTGTGTCTAGTGTCCCTACCTCCGGGCACAAAGGTCTAGGGGCAAATCCCACAGAAGTGTCTCATAATACATCTGAACAAACTGATTAAAATGGATTTAGAATTGTGACTTGATGGATAAGGAAGAGGTGTCAGCATTGCATTTCAGAATTTAGGCCCAGGATGACTGAAAGTCCAGCCATTCGTGTTGATTGGAGTCACATTTCGCAGCAGTAAAGGTTTATAAAATCAAAATAGCCATGGATAGGGTGAGTAGTCAGGGTTTTTCCCCAGGTTAGGGGCGTCCAATACGAGAGGGCATTGTTTGAAAGTGAGAGGGGAAAGGTTTTGATGAGGCCTGAAGGGCACCTTTTCACACAGAGGGTGGTGTGTGTATGGAATGAGCTGCCAAAGGAAGTGGTGGAGGCTGGTACAAATATAGCATGTAAAAGGAGCTTTTCCAGAAATTTCTGTATTTGTTTAAAAAATGCGTTCATTTTAACACAGGTATTCTGAATAAATTAAACAATTAATTTTTTTAATGACGCAGGGACATGTAAACATATTTCAAATTGACCGAGACCATTTTCTGCTAAGCGTATGGCTCTGTGTATGTATGACAGCAGCAATGGTGCACCTACATGGAACAGGGAATGTGATGGGGACATAGTTTGGACAATGTACAAGGAGACCTCACATGGTACAGTTTTGTGCGAGATATGTGGCTGTCCGGCCCCATCTCCGGCACTTTTATTTCCCTTCCCAGGAACAAAGACACGGATGAGTCTGTCCAAAACTTTTTCATTCAACTTTGCAAAGTCGGGTGTTGTTCCCGTGGGTACACATACAAGCATAGTAATCTCCACGCATTATATACACGTATATGTGGGCTGGGTCTCCTACTGCTGTCTTGACCAATGAGTGCTAGGGTTCCCCACTGTTTTCCTTATTTGGGTTCTGGTCCCTGCGATTATTTTGTTATTCACTTGGCCAATCAGTGTTCGAGCTCCCCGTTCTTTCCTTATATGGATGATGTTCGAGTGTCTGCTTGTGTTTACAATAAGGTAGAAAAGACTAAAATGCAGCTAACCATTTAAAAATTACACTATCCCCTACAGTTTGGGAGAGGATGACATTCCTGTGTGATTCAGCTCAGAGAGGGAGAAAATGTAATCTGCCTGAGAAGGAACTCTCAGTCTCACTCCTTCATTGTTCCTCATCACAGCAATGTGTGCGAGCTAAAAAAAAACCTCTAAAGTCATCGTTACCATTCTTATTTTAATCGAATCCCTGCAGTGTGGAAACAGGCCTTTCGGGCCAACAAGTCCATATCCACCTTCCCAATCCATTTGCCTATATTTACCTCTGACGAATGTACGTAACCTAGATATCCCTGAACACTACAGATAATTTAGCATGACCAATCTACCGAACCTACACAGTTTGTGGTAGGAAACTGGATCACCCATTAGAAGTTCACACAGACAAGGGGCGAATGTGCAAACTCCACATAGACAGTCACCCAAGGCTGGAATCAAACCCAATTCCCTGGTGCTGTGAGGCAGCAGTGCTAACTACCGTGCTACCCTTTGGGTGATCCCTGATCAGAATTCACTGGAATCTCCTCACTGCCTAAAGCAAAGGGAATTCAGCCAAATCCAACTCTCCCAGGATGTTGGTGAGGCCACTTTAAGAATACTGCGTACAACTCGGTTGTCTGCAGAAAAGATTTACACAGATGACCCAGGAGGGGAGGTTTGAGCTTCGGGGAGATGTTGATTAGGTTGAGGTGTTTCCCCCTGGAGTGTAAGAGGCTGAGGGGTGTCATTATAGAGGTGTATAAAATCATCAGGGGCATGGATATTCTGAATAGCCACGTTCTGATCCCAGTATAGGGGAGTCCAGAACAAGAGAGCATAGGTTGAAGGCGAGAGGGCGAATGATTTAGAAAGGACCTGAAGATAAATGTTTCACACAGAGAGTGTTGTGTGTACAGAAATTGCTGTCAGAGGAAGTGGTCAAGGTGGTACAACTTCAGGAGGAATATTGGCCAAATGCTGGCAAATGGGACTAAATCAGATTTGATACCTGACCGGAGTGAACAGATGGACTAACGGGTCTGTTTCCGTTCTGCAGGACTCTCTGATTCTATAAGAAGAATGACGAAAAATTCTTAAAGGACCTTTCAAGTGGGAAATCTCTTCACTGGAAGTTTTTATTGTGCCTCGATGTTCACATGGACTGAAAACTGCGTTAGATAATTATTTGACAGGGAAGTGAGTCACGGATAATGGGATACAGACAGGAAAGTGGAGCTGAGACCACAACCTGATCAGCCACAATCTTAGTGCCTGGTGGAGAAGGCTCAAAGTATCTAATGCCCCACTCCTGCTCCTCAGTCCCATGTTTCTGTGTTCCATTCAGCCCCTCATACCTGCTAGACAGGAGCGGTTGGAGGCTACTTACATCTATAACCTGATGCACAGAAACAGAGGAGACCATTCAGCCCTTCAAGACAGTCCCACATGCTTTGAGGTGATTTGGGAAATGTAATTGGAAAACCCAGGCTGGGTATGAAAGAGGCCCCTCATTTCGCTTCACAAAATTTTCCCTCTCTGCAACTTGTGCTTCATTTGTTGGTCATGTTGTAGACCCAAATTCACTGAGAATACAGACAACTTACCTCACCCACAGATGACTCACAAACTCCTCTGGTCTCCCTGGCTGCAATATTCAGTAATTGCACATTCATGAAAATAACACCCACTAACTTTTCAATCACAGAATGTGAGTACATCAGAAACAGGGGAGGTCGTTCACCCCCCAAGCCTGCCTTGCACTTCTCTAAGATCGTGGCTGATATGCTCTTGGTCTCAAATCCTCTTTCATTCCCAATTCTTCATAGCCCTCAATTCTTTGGCAGGTCAATATCCATCGACCTTGTCTTGAAACACTTTCAGTCATCTAGCTCCCCGAACAGTGTTGAGAACAGAAATCCTGACATTCAATACCACCTGTTTGAAGAAAACACTTGCTGCTCCTATACCATGACCTCTTGATATGAACAAAAGAGGCTGATACAAGGGTTCAGACAAAAATGACTGGCCCTGATATCAAGGCAGTGGTTAACTTCTGCTGGCATCAAGGAACTTAACAAAACTGGACTTAATGGGAATCAGAGTAACCTCTCCAGTGTTTGGGGTCAAACATGGCACAAAGGAAGATGTTCATCATCTCAGTCCTGGGTCACCTCTGTGCGAGATCCTCAGGGTAGCTTCCTCTTCACAAACATCTTCAGCTTCTTCATCAATGTCTCCCCGCCCCCACCCTCCCCACCATAAGATCAGAAGTGGGGATGGTCACTGAAGATTCCACAATGATCAGAACATTTTGTCCCTCGTCAGCTCCTGAACTGGTCTCTGTCTATGTGCAGCAAGACCCAGACACCAATCAGGTTTTTTCTGTTAAAGTGTCTGTAACATTCATGTAACAGCACTGCCTGACACTGCACATTGCCACAGTAAAACAAGAGTTCATTCAGCAGCTCACTCTGGTTTCACAGGAATATGAGGAAATCATTCAGCCCATTGACACTATTGGAGAAGAACAGGGACAGCCCATTCATTGCCTCCAGCCTATTACTCAGGAAGAGAAGGAGTCTAGTGTGATGGACCACGCCAGAGCCCCTCAAAAATATTTGAGGGCGTTAACCTAGACTCTAATATTTTCATATTTTAAATGAAATGTAAACTGTCTGTTCCAGATGCAATGTGACTGGTCAAACTACTCGTTGTGAAGCAAAACACCATTTATTTAAACACGGAAGATAAAATGAAACCAAGGAAAGGGAAATTTAGAATAACTCAATTCTATTGGCCAAGTTAACAGAATAATAGATTGTGGAGTGATTACTAATGAACTGTTCCAATACAGGAAAATCGCATAACCACAGCCCTTGGCAAAAAGGAATATTCAGACACAGAATGTCACAAATATTTCTCCAATCCAGGAATTAAAAACAGCAGCAAGAGAAAATTAAGAGAGCGTAGCAGCCAGGAGACATTCACTGAAGCTTCCAACTCTGTGGAGACCCCAATAGTTTGTGTTATTACTGAGAAAGCAAAACCCAGAGATCCTAATCTGTGAGATCTGGCCACACCCATTCAGTCTTTATTAAAATAAACACAAGGCTTCCCTAGCTGTTTACTCAAGTGGTCTTAACTAGCCAGCTTGGTAACGATCATTCAATCTCTCTCTTAAAAGAAACCAGGACAAAATAACCTCTTAAAGCTGCAACATCATCACACTTGTCAGTACATCGAGCTGTCAAACAGGAACCAGGGGTAACCCAATCAGGCTCTTGGCCCTGTCCAATCAGACGATGAAGAAGCCATTCAATCCCTTGAGTCACTTACACAGGAACAGCAGGAGGCCATTCCCACCTCAATGCACTTACACGGGGACAGAATGAGATAATTGATGCTGATCCTGATGAATGGCTTATGCCCAAAACGTCGACTCTCCTGCTGTGCTTTTCCAGCCATCCACTGTCTACTCTGATCTCCAGCACCCACAGTCCGCACTATCTCCTAATGATGCTCTAATATGATGACCAAGTGGAGCAGAGGCTGCACAGACAGATTGCTCCACGTTGTTCCTCGTGGCGCCGTCGCTCATGATACACACTTAACGTGGTGTTCTGGTGGTGAGGAGGGAAGCCATATGTCTTGTGTGAAGTCTCAAGAAGGCATCTTTCATCTCGGAGAAGACAGCCTGGTGTTTCTATGTAGGGCGGATGCTGGTGGGAATGGCTACCTGTTTCAGATAGAAGGTTAGACTGTTGAATGGACTCTCTAAGTTCAAATAATGATGGCATTATTCATGTTGATCTTGTCTAGTGCACGTCCTGTTCAGTGTAACCTGAACGCCTTCTTCTGTCCAAGCCTATTTCCACCCTATGATCTGCCAGTTCATCCTTACTATGACCTGCCTCCACTGCTCATAAATAAAGTGTTTCCCTGTACTGAGGTACACGTGACAATATATCAAACCAATCAATCCTGGGTAAAGTATGGAATTTCTCACCCCATCAATGTCTCTTTTGGAAATAAGTGATCGCTGCCACTCCTCGCGTTTCAGCATCACCATTTCTTCATCTCTCACAGTTCTGCAGATCAAACACTCAGCGTCTTCACTCTATCCTCATGTTACCATCACCCGTATCTGTGGTAAGGAGATAATTCCTTACAAAGGAGATCAACTCTGTAGAGAGTGTCCCTAATGCTCTCTCAGCAAGGCTCTACAACTGCAGGAAGATGGCTTTCCTTCTGTACTCGAATCATCGTGCAATGAAGGACATCACACCATTGTCTGCACCCATTACATACACAGGGTTTGATTCGGAGCAGTCAACATAGACCTGTGAGTGGGAGATCATGCTTCCCAAATTTGTTAGAGTTCTTTGATGAAGTGACCAAGAAAGTTGACGAAGGCAGAGCAGCAGCCATAGTCTCTATGGATTTCAGTAAGACCTTTGATAAGTTTCCACATGGCAGGCTGCTCAGGAAGGTTACATCACATGGAATGCTGGGCCAATTGGATACACAGTTGGCTTGATGGTAGGAAGCAGAGGGTTTAGTGGAAGGATGCTTGTCAGACTGGAGGCTAGGTCCATTGCTCTTTGTTATCTATGATTTGGTTGAGAATGTACAAGATATGATTAGTAAGTTTGCAGATGACACTAAAGTGAGTGGGAGCATGTTCAGTGAGGAAGTTTATCAGAAATTGCAGCAGGACCGTAATCAGGTGGGGAAGTGGGCCGAGAAATGGCAAATGGAATTCAATATAGAAGTGTGAGGTCTTGCATTATGGAAAATCAAATCAAGGTAGGAGTTTCACGGTGAATGAGAGGGCCTTAAGGGGTGTAGTGGGCAGAGAGACCTTGGTGTTCAGGTGCACTGTTCTCTCAGAGTGGAGTCACATGTAGAGAGGGCAGTGAAGAAGGCTGTTGGCACACTGGCCTTCATCAGGCAGGATATTGAGTATAGAGTTGGGAATTTATGTTGCAGTTACACAGGACATTGGTAAGGCCGCACTTGGAGTATTGTGTTCAGTTTTGTCACCTTTGTTATCAGGAGGATGTTATTAAACTAGAAATAGTGCAGAAGAAATTCACAAAGACGTTGCCAGGACCCGATGGTTTGAGTTATAGGGAGATGTTGGACGAGCTAGGACATTTTCCTTAGCGTGTAGGGTGTCCTAATAGAGCTATATAAGATCACGAGGGATATGAATAGGGTCAATGCTCTCAGTCTTCTTCCAAGGTGTAGAGAATCGAGGACTGGATGGGATCAGTTTAAGGTTAAAGTGGAAGGAATAAAAGGGAACCCAGGGGGGTCACTTCTTTACCCAGAGATGGTACGTGGTTGAGGTGCCAGCAGATGGGGCTGAGGGGGTACATTAACAATATTCAAAAGCATTTGGATAAATATGTGGATAGGAAAGGACTGGGAGGATATGGGCCAACTGCAGGGAAATGGGGTGAGCGTGGGTGGACATTTACAAAGTAGAGTTGAACCCCTATGTTAATTAAAGCCAAACACCCAGAAAAGCTCGTAATCTTTTAAAATATGAGCAACACAGATCTCCTACATTCCACTATTTAAACAAAAAATAACAAGTTAGTTTCTTATCTTTAATAGTGAATACTAAACAACAACTATTCACGAATACACGCCCCTCTTTTCTTAGCTACTTACTATCTGACTCCAACTCTGTAAAAATATGCTGTTCCAACAACCCACATATTAAACATTACAATCTCAAGACCACACAGAATCCATCTTCCCCGCTGTGTTCACTCTTCCAGCTGCTGATCTCCCTGGATCATGTTTTTTTTTATATATTGCAAGTAGCTTTTAAATGGACATGTATATTTGATAGAAAGTGTTTGAGATGACCAGTTAGCACTCCTGCTCTACAGCAGTTACACTGCTGTTGGATGGCAGTGGCTCTCCCTCTAGAGTTCAAAATGCTGGGTTTATATACTCCCCATGATACAATAATTCTCATAATTTGATTGCTTTCCAGGTGCCCAAACAATAATATTCAAATTCCGTTGGCTTCTGGTATCCTGAGCGTTATTTAAACTCTTTGGTTTTATTTGAATTGTTGTCAAAACAGAAACCAAAACTCAGGTATCCATTTCCCAGCTAATGGTGACATGTGGAACAGAGTGAACTTTAGCTGGCATCTGTGGCTGTACTTTCTATTCAGCAAAACCCATTCTGTCTGAAAGTGACCGGACATGCTTTCGGCTTCATAATACCTCCCCACTTCAGAAAATAAAAACATGAACCAGCAGAATGAAAAAATGGTTTCATTTCTTTTCCTCTAATTCTTAATCCCATTATTATGAACCCCAAAAGTATTAATCTCAGCCATACCATACATATTAATTCTGCACACATATATAACACTGCAATAAGTCAAATCTTATCGAAACTTTTTCCTTTAAATCTGGGATAACACATCTGCTATCACATTTTAGGACCCACTGCATGTACGATTTGTAAGGTTAAAGTCGGTAACATAAGACTCCAATGAAATAGTCTCATAATCTGTTCTTTAAATATTTAAAAAAAATGCGAGAGGATTGTCGTTGTCCACAACCATCTCTGACAATTTGTTTGTCATATAAACATCAAAATATTGAGGTAAAAACAATGACTGCAGATGCTGGAAACCAGATTCTGGATTAGTGGTGCTGGAAGAGCACAGCAATTCAGGCAGCATCCAAGGACAGGCAAAATCCTCGGACTGCCTGAATTGCTGTGCTCTTCCAGCACCACTAATCCAAACATCAAAATATTGTCAGTCCCGTGCGAAACTTAATCATTCTTTTACAATAAGGGAGTTTTGTATTTTTTTTCTGGTGGATATTGTTTTTTCCGACAAGTAGCTAATTGGCCATTCAATTCCAACATCATCTTGCTGTATCAATACTTCTCCGACACCTATACCCCTAGCATCAAATACAATTTTCAAATTTTTCAAAATATTTGGTGCAGCTAAAACTAGTGCGATGATTAATCCGGCTTTAAAATTCTCGAATGCCTCTTGGCATTGTTCTGTCCACCACAATTCTGTGTTCTTCTTTAATAAATCCATCAGGGGTGCCAATACGCTGCTGAAGTTTGCAACAAACTTCCGATAGAATCCATTCAGTTCCAAAAATCGAAGCACCTCTTTCTTCGAGGATGGTCGTGGAAATTCCTCAAAGCCGTTCGTCCTTGTGTTCCGTGGAGTCAACCTTCCATGTCCAATGTAATGTCCCAAGAACATCACCTCTGCCTTCGTGAATTCTGTTTTCTTTAAGTTTATTACCAAGTTTGCTTCTTGCAATCATTCAACATGCTCTGCCAACTGTAACATGTGAGCTTTCAATCACTTGCTAAAGATCACTACATCATACAGATAAACTGCACAATTTATTCAGCTGGCCACAACTCTGTTCCTCAGTCTTCAATGTATCTGGAGCATTATTCATTCACATGACATTCTCTCGCATTTTTTGTCATATCCAGTACCTTTATCAGATAGTTTAACTGACTCAACATTTTTTTAATTGGAAAGGGGCCACTAAACCTGGCTTTGAAGGCATTTCCTACCACTGCTGGCAATACTAATATGTCATCCCACGGGAAATCGTCAAAGTTTCAGCGTTTTTAATCTGTCACCTGCTTCATTCCATGCTGTGCCCTCTTCAGGTGTTGTTTAGCTAACTCACCTACTCCATCTAATTTCTCCCTTACCTCAGATACATCATCCAAGTGTGAGATCTCCGACTTCGGTCTGTCAATTTAAATTTAATTAATTTCAAAGGACCTCTCACTTCATATATAAATATTAACTCAAAGGATGTAAAGTGAGCAGATTTATTTGGGGCATCTCCAATGGCAAACAATATAATGAGACGCCTTTATTCCAATCATTTGGGTAATTCTGACAGTACGCTGTTAATATTGTCTTCAGCTTCTGATGCCAACTTTCCAAGGCCCCCTGGGATTCGGGATGCGATGCACTTGATTTAAACTGCTGCGTGCAGAAGCTATCCATGACGTCCGTAAACAGCTGAACGGGAAAATGAGACCCTTGGTCTGTCTGAATCACACTGCGTAGCTCACAGTGAGTAAAGGTACCAACAACTCCTCTACCTCGCTTTTTGCCTTAACACCCCATAATGGAATTATCCATGGAAATCTGGTAGACACATCCATTATGATCAGCAAATATTGGTTTCCACTTTTATTTTAGAAAGGGGAGCTCCACAATTAATCATAAGCCGCGTGAAAGGTTCTACGAATACAGGAATTGGCAAGAAAGATTCTCGTTTTATTACTACCTGTTACTTACCTACCTCTTTCAGTCTCTCTCTTTATCTTCTAACTCCAATTGCCCCACTTGCAATTTAAGTTTTTTTCCAACTCGACTGCAGTTGCCTGCTTCTCTGATACACCAAAGTGCTTGACCAACTCCATTATGGTGATAGCTTTCCTTTTGTCCCTGGTGAAACCCAATTCTAATCTACATGTTAATTCTAAAAGGATGCCCTTCCTTTGTCTTTCTAAACTTTGTCGGCAAACTTGTGAATCATCTTCAAATCTCAGAACCTCTTTAGTAATGTTAAAAGCCATTTCTTTTAATTTAACCAACCACAAGGAAGCAAAATTAAATGAATTTTGTCACCTGTTTTATTTGAAGATCTCGGTCACTAACTGCCAAGTGATGGAATCTGCTGGGACCTTTTGTATCCCAAATCTGTTCAAATCCCATACGACAAGCCCTCAAACCGTTATGATGTCGATGTCTAACCCCTCTGTTAATTAAAACCACACACCCAGAAAAGCTCACCTCGCCTCGTAATCTGTGAAAAGATGAATGACAGAGAAGTCCCAAATTCCACTATTAAGAGAAAAATAACCATTTTTAAGTATGGAAGTGAGCTCGCTGAGCTTGAAGGTTTGTTTTCAGATGTTTCGTCACCATGACGAGGTAACATCATCAGGAAGATGCTCTGGTGACGCGCTGTTGGTATGTCCTTTCTTTCTATTTATAGGTCTTGGTTTCTTAAGGCGCATGATGTTATTTCCAGTTTTCTTCAAGGGAAGGTAGATAGGATCTAAATTGATATGTTTATTGATGTACGTCTGGCTAGAATGTCATGCCTCTCAGAAGTTTCGTGCGTGGCTTTGTCCTAGGAAGTGTGTGTTGTCACAGTCAATGTGGTGTCCTTCTTTATGATAGTGGGTCATGTCTTTTGATGGCCAGTTGGTGTTCATATGTCCTACTAGCACGACAACAGGACAGTTTGAAATGGAGGAAAAATGATTTTATATACACTGTTTAATCAGTGTGTGTTCAGATAAATAAAATTTTTCATATGTGTACAACACATTCTGAATGAACAATGGAGACAGAGTTAACGAAAAATGATGCACATGATGTACAAAATTTATAAAGCATTAAAACATTATTTGATCCTCATCTGAAGTGATACCTTCCCTTTCTCTCAACTTTCCCCCTTTTCTGATATTCCCAACTCTAGTCTCATTCTTATCAGGATGTGTGTTATAAATTCTTGCTTCTCATGTCCCAACTTATTTTAGTTAATCCCCTTTCTTCCGGGAATTCAATATATTGGCCTGCTGGGTTCTTTCCAAAGTTAGTGTCTGTCATATTATTGGAAAGAAAAGTTCTGGCATCAGACCCAGCATTTGAACATATTGTATGTGCACTGTACAAAGGACCACAGCACACAGGAATTGCCAAACATTGAGGGACAAGGCAGCCATGAGTGATAAGGCCTCAGACCAAAAGAGAAAACATACAATGTGACCAAAAGAGAAAACATACAATGAAGATGATTGGGAATCCAGAGAATTCAATGGCTCTGAAACTACATAAGGCTGGCATCATTGACACTACAGGGTCCAAGGAAGTTCCTGTGGAGTGAAGAGTGAGGCTTTTGCTCAGGAGTCTTTGACAAGGAGGTTGAGTGAAATGATTGCGCCACAGTTGAAGAGGATGAAGACATGACTGCCCAGATGGTTCAGTGCGCTAAGTGCTTGATGTGGGAGGTCAACGACTCTGGTCTGTATGGCTCGTTTAAGTGTGGAAAGTGTGTGCACGTTCAGCTACTGACCGAGCATGTTTCAGCGCTGATGAAAGAACTCGAGGACCTTAGGCTCATCCGAGAGAACGATACCTTTCTGGGCAAGACCTTCAGTGAGGTTATTACACCGACCATACCAGAAGAGAGCAGAAGAGAGCAGACGATGTGGAAGGCAGAGAGGAGACAGGTGCAAGAGACCCCGGGGGAAGTACCTGTCAGGAACAAGTTGAATCTTTTGGACACAGTAGAGACAGATGACACTGCCAGTCTGCGAGGCAACCAGGTCTGTCAATCAAAAGTTGGCGTGGAGACAGAGCGGTAGAGTCGGACATCGCACAGAGCCGTGGTAATAGGGGACTCCACAGTGAGAGGAACTGACGGGGTTTTGTGGCAGCAGGCGGGACTTAAGGATGGTGTGTTGCCTTCCTGGTGCCAGGGTGAAAGACATCACAGACAGAGTGCAAGACATCCTCAAGGACGAAGGTGGAGAGCCAAACGTGGTGGTACATGTTGGCACAAATGATGTCGGGAAGAAGAGGAGGAACATACTACAGCGGGACTTCGGAGAACTAGGAAGAAGGCTGAAAAGCAGGATGTCCAGGGTGGTTATCTCCGAATTGTTTCCAGTTCCTCAGTCTGATGCGGCCAGAAACAGGGAGATAATGGACTTGAACGTGTGGCTGGGGAACTGGTGCAGGAAGCAAGGATTTAAATTCTTGGATCACTGGGGTATGTTTTGTGGTAAGCATAAATTATACAAGAGAGACGGTTTGCACCTTAGTAGGTTGGAGACCAGCATTTTGGCAGGCAGGTTTGCTACTGCAACACAGCTGCGTTTAAACTAAGTGGGGGGGGGGGGGGGGGGGGGGGAGGGGACAAACTGGATGTTGAAGAAGGAAATTGAAGGGAAAGTTAGAACAAGGGAAGTCAAGCAAGACAACTGTATCAATGAAGCAGAAAACGCAAAAAGGGATCATACTGTAAGGTTGCGTGAAATAGGAGTTGATGAGAAGAGTGAGGGCAGTAACAAATTAAAAAAATACTTTAAATATGAATGCACGAAGTATGATAAATAAGATGGATGAGCTTGAGGCTCTTTTGAAAATTGGCAGATACCATATTCTAGTGATAACTGAGACGTGGCTTCAAGTGGACAGTGCTTGCAAAATGAATATTCAAGGCTACACGTGCTATCGTAAGGACAGACTGACGGGGCAGAGGGTGTGGGATGGCCCTGTTGGTAAGAGGTGACATTCAGTCCCTTGTGCGGGGGGAACCTAGAGTCAGGGGATGTAGAGTCAGTGTGGATAGAGCTGAGAAATTCTAAGCGTAAAAAGACCCTCTTGGGAGTTATCTACAGGCCCCCAAACATTAGTCTGGATGTCGGATATAAGTGAAATCAGGAGCTGAAATTGGCCTGTCGCAAAAATATTACTACAGTTGTTATTGGGGATTTCAACATGCAGGTAGACCGGGAGAATCAGGATTGTATTGGACCCCAAGAAAGAGACTTTGTGGAGTGCCTCAGAGATGGATTCTTAGAACAGCTGGTGCTGGAGCCGACCAGGGAGAAGGCAATGCTGGATGTGGTATTGTGCAACGAACTAGAATTGATCAGGAACTTCGAAGTGAAGGAGCCATTGGGAAGTAGTGACCATAATCCAATAAGTTTCAATCTGCAATTTGAGAGGGAGAGAGTACAATCGGAAGTGATAATATTTCTGTTGAATAAAGGGAATAATGGAGCTATGAGGGAGGAGCTGACCAAAGTTCAATGGTGCAATACCTTAGCAGGGATGACAGTGGAGGAACAATGGCAGATACTTCAGTGTATAATGCAGAAGATGCAGGATCAGTTCATTCCAAAAAGGAAGAAAGATCCGAGGAGGAGTCATGGGTGGCTGTGGCTGACGAGGGAAGTTAAGAAACATATAAAGTTAAAACAGAAAAAGTATAACTCAGCAAAGATAAGTGGGAAAACTGGGGACTCGGAAGCTTTTAAAGAACAAAAGAGGATTACGAAGAAGGAAATATGCGGAGAAAAAAAAATGAGGTACGAAGTTAACTGGCCAAAAATATAAAGGAGGATAGTAAAAGCTTTTTTAGGTATGTGAAAGGCAAAAAACAAAATGGTTAAGACTAAAATTTGGCCGTTGAAGACAGAAACAGGGGAATATATTACGGGGAACAAAGAAATGGCAGAAGAATTGAATTGGTACTTCGGATCTGTGTTCACTGGGCAAGACACAAACAATCCCTGAGGTAACAGTGGCTGAAGGACCTGAACTGAAGGGAATTTATATTTGCCAGGAATTGGTGTTGGAGAGACTGTTAGATCTGAAGGTTGATATGTCCCCGGGGCCTGATGGTCTAGAACCCGGGTACTGAAGGAGGTGGCTCGAGAAATCGTGGATGCGTTGGTAATTGTTTTCCAGAGTTCAATAGATTCGGGATCAGTTCCTGCGGATTGAAGGGTGACTAATGTTGGACCACTTTTTAAGAAAGGTGGGAGAGAGAAAGCAGGAAATTATAAACCAGTCAGTCTGACATCAGTGGTGGGAAAGATGCTGGAGTCGATTATAAAGGATGAAATTACGACACATCTGGATAGTAGTAACAGGATAGGTCAGAGTCAGCATGGATTTATGAAGGGGACATCATGCTTGACTAATCTTCTGGATTTTTTGAGGATGTAACTCTGAAGATGGACATGGGAGATCCAACAGATGTAGTGTACCTGGACTTTCAGAAAGCTTTTGATGAAGTCCCACATAGGAGGTTAGTGAGCAAAGTTAGGGCGCATGGTATTGGGGGCAAAGTACTAACTTGGACTGAAAGTTGGTTGGCTGACAGGAAACAAAGAGTAGTGATAAACAGCTCTATTTTGGAATGGCAGGCAGTGACCAGTGGGTATCGCAGGGATCAGTGCTGGGACCGCAGCTTTTTACAATACATATTAATAATATAGAAGATGGTATTAGTAATAACATTAGCAAATTTGCTGATGATACTAAGCTGGGTGGCAGGGTGAAATGTGAGGAGGATGTTAGGAGATTACAGGGTGACCTGAACAGGTTAGTTGAGTGGGCAGATGCATGGCAGATGCAGTTTAATTTGGATAAATGTATGGTTATCCACTTTGGTGGCAAGAACAGGAAGGCAGATTACCTACCAAAATGGAATCAACTTAGGTAAAGGGGCAGTACAAAGAGACCTGGGTGTTCTTGTACACCAATCAATGAAGGTAAGCATGCAGGTACAGCAGGTAGTGAAGAAGGCTAATACATTGCTGGCCTTCATAACAAGAGGTATTGAGTATAAAAGCAAGGAGGTTCTTCTGCAGCTGTACAGGGCCCTGGTGAGACCACACCTGGATTTTTGTGTGCAGTTCTGGTCTCCAAATTTGAGGAAATACATTCTGGCTATTGAGGGAGTGCAGCGTAGGTTTACAAGGTCAATTCCTGGAATGGCGGGATTACCTTACGCTGAAAGACTGGAGCGACTGGGCTTGTATACTCTTGAGTTTAGAAGACTGAGAGGGAATCTGATTGAGACATGTAAGATTATTAAAGGATTGGACACTCTGGAGGCAGGACACAGCTTAAAAATATGGGGTAGACCATTTAGGACAGAGATGAGGAGAAACTTCTTCACCCAGAGAGTGGTGGCTGTGTGAAATGCTCTGCCCCAGAGGGCAGTGGCGGCCCAGTCTCCAGATTCATTTAAGAAAGAGTTGGATAGAGTTCTTAGGGATAGTGGAATCAAGGGTTATGGAAATAAGGCAGGAACAGGATACTGATTAAGGATGATCAGCCATGATCATATTGAATGGTGATGCAGGCTCGAAGGGCAGAATGGCCTACTCCTGCACCTATGGTCTATTGTCTACAGAGATGTTAATCATGGTCAGGGAGAGAAACAGAGGAAACACATTCACTTTAAACACAGAAGATGGCATTTCTCAAGGAAAAAGATTCAGGTGAGTTAAACATTTGAATTAAATATTTAAATTAAGATCAGTTAAATGTTTTTGTGGAAAGTGTCAGATTGGAAGCAAGACCCGGGGAGACAGACCCTCAGCAGGATGAGAATTT